>NC_140229.1:14019644-14619644 GCF_951802725.1 Rutilus rutilus
AGCTGTAGTTCATTGGTAAATCACACAATCATTTGTTCATTGATTGATTCTTTATTCCTGTTTTGATTGTCAGAGCCCTTCAGCAGACCGCCTTCATTTGGAGGTCTGGCCTCATTAAGCACTGCAGCTTTTGGTGGGCTGGGAAACCCAGCACTCAGTGAGTGTCAATTAGTCAAATTGTTGTTTATTAGAAATTTCATCTTCAGTCAACTTTTTATCATCTCATTATTGCACGGCTCTGTGGAATACTTGATTCTGATTGGTCAGTCGCGCCATCAAGCAGTATGTTATCCCCCGATAACAACCGGAAAACACTGATAACACAGGTTCATCCGGGTAACTGAAGTCAGCGTTTTTATGCTCGTTAAGAACTATTTTTCCTCGTGGAAGATATGCGTTTGGAGAGCTAATAAAATATTAAAACTCAAATCCATATTTTGCATACAGTTATTTAATTGTCATCTGGTATCGCAGACTCACTCTCTCTTGTTTCATCCAAATGCATCTGCTGCCGTTTTGCAAAGATTGTTTTGTACACTGTAATGGTTTATAAGATAACAAACAGGTACGATTTTAACACTAGAACCGCCAAGGGTCGTTGTATCCCTAAAACCACGAGCGGGTCAAATTTACCCATGCCACATGACTTCTGTTTTGATATGGCTAAAAAATATATTATATGACTGTTTTATGCCACTGTCTTTACAAAGTAATGTCTAAAGTCATTAAATTATAGTTTTTTGTCATTAATTATCTTTTTTCCTGTGGTTTTATGTTCAAGGCTATTTTAAGCAGTCTACACTAATCACTTTTCTTAACGGTGAATATAGGCTAAACCAGCCTGCAGTGACAACGAGAATTAGAAGGAAATAAATACATATTTGGGTGGTGTAATATTATAATAAAATGTCATTAATCACATATTAAGATAACCCATCTTATTTAAATGACTAAAATACCCTAGACAAAAATCAGCAATAATAATTCACCGCACTGCAGTCAATTACTTTAACTACAAATTCAAGCAAACAGTTTCACCTAATTAATTATTAATTAGTTTAGTTATATCATTTATAATTTAAACAAGAAAACAACACCAATAAACTTTGGGTAATCATAAAAATAAAAATGTATTCATTACATCATAGATCGGAAAAAAATTTTCAGGAAATGGGCAGACTTCAACACAGTAGCGAACAATACACATTAAAAATTGCAAAACAAAAATGTATAAATACTCCAAAGTTTGAACATTTATGAGTAGGCTAAAACATCTTCATTTGAACATGTGTTGTGTGACCGTTTACAGTAAGCTTACACGTTGCTCAAACACAGCGTGAAAATAAAGGCATTATATAGGTAAATTTGACCTACTGGCGGTTTTAGGTATAAATGCCCCGTTTTTAATCCGGTTTTATCATTTACAATCCCCTGTTGTAAAAAATTGTTTGAACAATTTTATTAAAAGTCAATGACTGGGAGACTTGGATATTTTATTGAAAATCTACATTTGAAAAACAGCCATGGGTAAATTTGACCCCGTGGCGGTTGTAGTGTTAAAACCCCTTCATCTCAAATCAATATCTCTTGTCCCCATAATTATTTATGTGGTGAAATACCGTGTAATAAGTGGTATGACTGTATTGTATCCCTTAAATGTCCATCTAGTTTGAACTTTCCGCTTGCTAGAAGCTGCTTTCTCCGCGGAAGCTTTTCGTTTGCGTTTAAAGAGCTAATAAAATATTTCGACTCGGATCAATATTTCATGTCTAATTATTTACTTATGTGGCATCCAGCCGGCTGTTATCGCAGAGTAAACCCCTTCCTAATCACCCTGTCTGGGTTTATTCTGCAATAACGACCGGTTGGATGTACATTATCCCTTACTTAACACAACTAATTGTAGGTTAAAAGGTCATTACAACTGTAATTATCTGATACCAAAGATTACTATTTGCATGAAATAGAGATCAAAATAAATAAAATTTCACCATGTTGTTTTTCCATCTCCCAGCACCCAACTCTGTATTTGGTCACAAAGATGCACCCAGTGCACAACAGCACTTCAGCGGACCCCACGAGCCATGGAACAGACTCCACCGCACTCCGCCGTCCTTCCCCACCCCACCTCCCTGGCTCAAACCAGGAGACTCAGAACGCAGCGCGTCAGTCAGCTCACATGAGAGAGAACGAGAAAGGGACAGGGAAAGAGAACGTGACCTGGACAAGAGGGATTCATCAGTCAATAAGGATGATAAAGAACGGTGTGTAGAACTGTGTGAATGATATTAACACAAGAATCACGTAATATTATTTGTCAAAGCTAGGAAGAGTTTTTCTTTAAGTATGTATTACAATCAGCTGGTCATTATTGCAGAATAAACAGGAGGTGATCGGAGGTCTTGTCACCCTGAAGAGAGGTTTATTGTACATTAATGAACAGCAGACTGTTGATTATCCAAACAATAATGGTCCATTTCACCTTTAGGGAACCTGCTGAGAAGAGGCACCAGAATCACCAATCCCCGATTCCTGTTAACCCTCTCACTCTGTTGGGTCACACTCGGTCATCTGAGCCCTCCCGGAACCACATCTCTTCCAGCGAGCCTCGGGACAAGGACAAGCCCAAAGATCGCGAGAGAGAACGAGAGCACTCAGACTGGAAAGACTCCAACACAGATGAGCACAAGGGGAAGGAGAATCACCACAGTGACAAGGACATTTCCGTCATCCACGATGGCCGAGTTTCTGAAGACAAGCCGGCCAATCGGGTTACAGCGTCACCCTACATGCGGCCAGGCGGCGTAGATCGGGTGAACGGCGGGTTGACTCGAGATGTTCTGGAGAAGAAGGCTGAGATCACCTATGAGAAGAAAAACAGTGAGGTGAAGGTGAAAGAAGAGAGGAAAGAGGAACAGGACGGTCCCACGGAAAGAACACCAGAGCAAAGATCCACGCCACAAGCACCTCATCCTCCCGCTGCTCTCCACCCCCCATCTTCAATGCCGGTACCCATGGGCATGGCCAGCATGCATCCCATAAACAGTATCAGTAGTCTGGAGAGGACTCGTATGGTGGCCCCCTTTATGGGTATCAGTCCCATCCCAGGGGCGGAGAGGTTTCCCTATCCCGCCTTTCATTGGGATCCCATGAGGGACCCTTACCGGGGACTCGACATCCACCGAAGGGATCCATTAGCTCGGGATCTGCTACTACGGAATGACCCTCTGCACCGGTTAGCAGCGCCGCGGCTGTATGATGCAGAGCGCTCATACCGAGACCGTGAGCCTCATGACTTTAACCGAGACCACCCTCACGGACTGACCTTGGAACAGCGGCGGGAACAAGAGCGGGCACACCTAGAAGAGAGGGAACGTCTGCACATGCTCCGAGAGGACTATGAGCAGGGCCGTCTGCACCCCATGCATCACCCCGCTTTAGATGGACATCTCCCTCACCCTGGTCTCATGGCCCCCGGACTTCCCAGCATGCACTACCCCCGTGTTAGCCCCTCCTCTGCTGTGGCTGCTGCCGCCCAGAATGGAATCCTCAACAAACCCCCCCCCACCGCATCACTCAGTGCCCCACCCCCTCTTATCCCAACGCTGGGAGCACGTTCCACGTCTCCCAGACGGACTACCCCACTTGGCACTGACATTAGAGACAGACCCCCTTCACACACACACAAAGACATCGAGGCACGGTGAGACCCCCTGATGAACTATAATGGAACTCAGAAGCAAGCACTTGAGGCTGTATTATATCGGTGTATAGATTGTGCATTACTGATTTTTGTGTGTGTTGCGTTTTTGTTTTTGTACAAAAGACTGAGATTTTTTCATGCTCTTTTATCCTGTTCGCTCCTGCGTTGGTGTGTATTCTTAAACATATACAGTACACTGATCTTGAGCAAGTGGACAAATGTTAGATCTCCATCATGGAAAAGATGATTTTGGAATGTACAGGTACCTCAATACATTGACAAAAGGCAAAACTATGTAGATATGTGCAAAGTCTGTGTTTTCTCCCCTTGAGGGAAAACAATGTAAGGTACAAATATGCAAATGGGTGTTATGAAAGCTTTACTTTGAAATGCTGTACATAGTGGGCAGTGATCAAAAGGAGAGCGAGTGCACAGGCTCTGGTTTTAGTTTAATGCTGCATATTAATGGTTTTGAAGGATCATATTGTCCAAGAGACCACATCCCTTCTTTCAACTATGCAACTCATGCGTGGGCTCTCTCTGTATCACGTTTTCTCTCTCCTAGAGGACTACCCGTCTCTACTGAACCCTCACATTCTCCTTTCAAAGCTACAGTACATGCTTACACATGACTTACAAGATTGTTCTTAGATGGGGACACACCGAAGCTCAATCTGACAAGCATATTCCCTAACTCTTGATCCAAAAACAAGCTTTTGTTCGTCAAGCTAGAAAGAAAAAGAAATAATAATAAAAATCTGTGTTGACAATCCTTACAAATACACAAATGTTTCAGGAACCTAACATAACCTAAATTCGCTGAATTACCTCTAAATCAGAAGACTGTGCAAACATGACGACACAACCCTTCACGTCACCAGATGTTTGAGGACAGAAAGCAGGACAATTCCCTATTGGTCTAACTGTGTATTAAAATATTATGTATCTACACAATGATAAAGTGAGTTGTAAGCTATGGAAGTTTGTTTTTAATGAGCAGAGATCTATTTTAGTAGTCCATGGGAGGGATAGTTGTGCGCTTTTAAACTCTGTGAAATTCAGATGTTGTGCAGTGCTTTTTTTTTTTTTTTTTTTTAATTTTCTCTACTTTTTTGTTTTCTTAAAATCAAACAATAAAATGTCCACTGAAGCAGTAGTGGGTAGTCAATACGTATTGCAAAGAGATTGTAAGAAATTTTTGCTGTTTATCATGTACGTAAAAAAATGAAGTCCTTTCTAGATCATGTACAAAAAAAGGGTGAGGCGACAGCATGCTCCTCAGTTAAACTTGTGTTATGTAAATTGTGCCATGTTATTAAAAAATGTGAACTAATTTTGTCCTAAAGTTTCTGTTTCTCAATACTTCCCATCATAAAAAGTGCACACATGACAGGTTGAGATTTAAGAGCTATGTTATACTTATAATCAGTAGAACACCTAAGCCAAAACTGATAGCAGAATTTAGAGCAAGCACTAGTTACTGCCAACACATAAGGAAACTGTAAAAAGCATTTTATACACAGCACACGGAACGAGCATGTGAGCGTTTCTGCACTGAACACTGCGATGAGTTTAACAACACTTGCAGCGCTGATTACAGTTTATTGGCCAGTTTTACTAACAGCTTGAGCCAGCGCAAACCCTCTTTTGATGTAAAAAAAAAAAAAAACAATTGTCAGGAGTTACTGTAGACAGGCAGTGAAAAAAAGGCGTGGACAGTTGTTTTTGTGGCTGACCTTATAACATATGCATTTGTAGGAGTTTTCCTTTCAGAGGCTAAATTTATGGGAGGAGAGTATTTAAATGAATCACGCAAGGTGATTTACTAAGGCTTGCGCTCGTCAATTCACTGGTGTTTGCGCCATTATTTACCGCCCATAAAAACAACGTCATTAGCATCAGATGCTAATTTGCGCTGCTCTTGATAAATTGGGTTAGACATTATGGAAATGATCCGGCTGCATCTGTGTTCTTTAATTTGCGTGTCGTCAGTAGATCACGCGCAGAACTTTACACTCCCATCAGTGCTTTTTGGGAATAATTTGCCCTGTTCAATAAATCTGGCCCTATCTATATCCAGACCTGAGTGAGCGTGTTTCAAGTTTTTATGGACATATTTCATGTACTCTTTAACATCTGTAAATTATGAAATTAAAACGTAACAATTTTAAAGTTGTAGGCTACTATAAAATAAAATATTTTTTATTGAATAGGCCTACTCAATTTCTGTCCTTGCACTGTTGATTATGATTAATCTTACAGTAATGTCAATTGTTTTCTAATCTCAAGTATTTTGGTGAATCTTGAGATAGATTATACTAGATGGGTCCTGGAATGGAAAAGTTTTGGAAATTAAATCGTTCAAAACCTAAATCAAAGCCTTAATCCATTATTCAACTCGGCTCGCAGAAGAGAAGATGGTGTAAGGACAAGCTGCAGGTCTCATATGAAATGTTGAAAGATTATTGTGTTTATCAGAAAGCTGTTAAGGCTGCTAAGTCTAAATATATATCTGAGGTCATTGGTGCACTCTAAAAAAAAACACACACTGGGTTAAAAACAACCCAATGGCTGGGTGTATGACAGGACCCAATGACAGAACACATGTTGGGTTAATTTTACCCAGCAAATTGGGTTAATTTAACCCAGAATAATTTGTTTATTCATCATCTACTATAATACTAGCATTTATTTTTACTTCATATATGAATTAATGTTTACGGATTAATTAAATCCTCTAAACTATTTTTTTTTTTTTTTAATACTCCACACAACCACTGGTTTGCATAATTCCTTTATTTTCAATTATATTTTACAGTAGGCCTATAGCATATTTTATATAGCCTACTTTTAATATATTGCCTACATTTAAGCTCGTTCAACAAATATTAGAAGTAAAAAAAAAAGTAATTCAAGTGTAATTACACTTGTCTCTGTTGTCTGTTTCCACCGTAACTGCGCTGGATCTCGAGCCGGAGCTTGTGTCATGTTCAGTGATGGGAATAACGGCGTTATAAATAAACGGCGTTACTAACGGCGTTATTTTTTTCAGTAACGAGAAATCAAACGAATTGTTTCCCCCGTTACTGACAATAAAATGTGGCGTTACTATAATTGAGCTCACTGAAGCGGTTTTCATCCGAGTAGGCTCTCAGCCACAGGACCTGCAAAGTTTTTTCTCTGGTGTGTGTGTGTTTATGAGGCGTCGGACTGGACAAAACCGAAGCGAACGCTCGACAGTGCACGAGAGAGACCGAGTGTGTCCGAGAGCGAGCGACATTGCGCGAGAGACACCGAGGGTGTCCGAGCATTATATAGTTTGTATAATAAATAAATTACACATTTCAGCATTAGAATATTCTCTGTAGCCTATTGGTATCATCTGCAACGTTTTGGTTATAAAAAATAAAATATAAAAAAACCTGCAGGGAACGTTCTAAGGTTCTGTTTAGGTTATACAAATAACATAACGTTCTGGGAACGTTCTCTTTAGGTTATAAAATAAAAGCCCAAAATAACCTGCAGGGAACTTTCCCAGAAAACATCTTTATTTGACTGGTTGTGAACACATGCGGCAAACATGCCTAGAATTTGTCTGAAATAACCTCTGATGATGGCATCTCTGTAGGTTTTACAAATAAAACACAAAAATATTATTTTTTATTATTTTTTTTTATTTTTGGTACATTGTTCAGTATCATAATGAGAGCACTTCTTGTTAAACTGTTTACTTTTGCAAGGAAGAAAATACTTCAAGTAGGCTACAGTAATAGGTGTGAAGTTGTGTGACAGTTTTATACTTATTATTTATACTTATTATTATTTATATTTATTTGCACTAGTGTATGTATATTTTATTATTATTATTTATTCATTTTTTGGTACATTTCTTAAGAAGAAGAATTTATTTTTAGACTTATTTGCTGCCCAGTTCTGGTCTGTGCAATAAATATTAAAAGTTCTAAACCATCTATTGTGTTTTATTGTTCCACTATAGTAATGATAATATTTACAATAATATGTCGAATTTAATAGGTGTCACTTACATTGTCCCACAGCAACATTAAAATAGTGTAGATTAGTGCACAATGTTTCATAATAACAATTCATTCTATTTAGTGTCCATTTCATTCATTTAATATATTGGGAATCCAAGTTATTTGACAAATTATTGTTATTATTATTATTATTATTATTATTATTTTAAAGTAACTCAATAGTTACTTTCCCTGGTAATTAGTTACTTTTATAATGATGTAATTCAGTTACTAACTCAGTTAGGTTACTAGTTACTTCTCACAAATAGTAACTAATTACTTTTTGAAAGTAACATGCCCAACACTGGTCATGTTCAGCGGGGGAACTCAGTAGCCGAAATATGCTGTCTCACACTCCATAACATGTCCATAAACAATCAGTGTACATTTCTGAGAACATATTTTAACATCCTAAGTAAATACATTCTGTATATCTTTGAATAAAATCATAAAATTTTATGCAAGGCACCAGGCGTTTCGCATCACGCAAAAAGACCGACGCGACACTCGTTTAGGTGACTCACATGTTGCTTTGCATAAAATTCAACGATGTAGGCTACAGCACAATAACGAATTATAGATCAAATA
The DNA here is from genome assembly GCF_951802725.1 of Rutilus rutilus. Lineage (NCBI taxonomy): Eukaryota > Metazoa > Chordata > Actinopteri > Cypriniformes > Leuciscidae > Rutilus > Rutilus rutilus. Next base: position 14,027,973 of record NC_140229.1, read on the forward strand.
AAATGTACACAAACCTGTATTTTACCGAAGACATGCACCAATTTGATGGAGCTGCACTGCTCTTTCCTGAAGAGGTCGCAAAAAGCCTGCGATAACTCAAAATAAAATCAACAACAGTGTGAAAATCAACATAGATATAATATCATTTTCTCTGTCATTGACTCTGTAATCAATCCCTATGTTAACATCTTTCCTGAAGCTTCGGTTGCGGCATTTTTTAGAAAATTGTTTAAGATCAAAGTTGACCTGTTAGACTGTGCTCAACCAGAGAGCTTAAGATGTCTGGTTCTGTGGTGTGATTTTGAGCCCATTTCATTTCAAACTTGTAAAGGTATTACTGAACATCTGATACCATCGTCCTGTCCTCAAAATTAGAATATAGTAAAAAAAATTTTTTTTTTTTTTTTGGGTGGGCCTGTTGAAAAGTGGGGCCGTGCCTGAGCTACAGGACATCGTCTTTCAAAACATAACCTGCGCGAAAGAGAGAAAAAAAAAATGAATGCGTCATTGTACCCAGCACTTCTGAAAATGCACTTCCGAATGCGTCTCTGTCCCCAGCACATTTCAAACCAAACTGACGCCCATGCAATTACAGATTTAAAAGAAAGGCAAAAAGAATTATAGTTTTTACTAGTTGAAATTCAATTGTTGATATCAAGAATTAGCATTTTAACTAGTGAAAATAGTATTACAGATATTTAGAAATGTAATTTTTACAGGTAAGAATAGCTATGGTAATGAGTTTATGAATATTAATGAGAACTGGATTTCCCATACTCTCTTTTAGCGCCAGTATAGGGCAAAAATGGAGGAAGAACATCCAGTCAGAGAAACGCCTCCTTATTTATTTATTTATTAGTTTGTATCAACTGTTTGGTTACCGACATTCTTCAAAATCTTTTCTGTAGCAGCCTATTATGTTCAGCAAAATAAACGTTTTTTTTTCCCAATCCGCTTTGAGCACCTGTCACCACTAGATGGCAGCAGCGCTCCTTCGTTAAATCTGAACACGTCATTGATAGTTCTGGCAACATAACCAGCTAGAGCAGGTATATAGAGGGGAACAGGTGCAGCGGAGGGAGAGAAAAAAAGAAAAAAGAAAGAAAAAAAGGTGCAGCGGAGGGCGTGGTACACACACAGCTCTTACATCGACTCATCGTGCTCGCTCTGTCATCTGAGAAGGTTCATGAGCCGGTAAGTCTGGTTAATGAGTAGTCACCCACAGTCATGCAAACAATGAATGCTGTCAAACAGGAAAAACCCTTGAAGACCAAAACACGAGAGAGACAGTGAGGAGGAAATATTCAATTCTGTGAATTCGAACGAAACAGAGCAAACACTGTGATCCTGTCCTGATTCATGCTACAATCCGTGTTCCACCACAAATTGCGTAACATCTTATTTGCATTAATTTCAGTCATTTATAGGGCTACAATTCTAATCCATGAGATGCAGCAGCAAATAAAACTACATTTCAAGCACTGAGTGACACATGAAAGAACCATCAATCAAGCACTGAATAACATCTTCAGTTCCTCCGGCTGCACTGCAAATCTAAAACATCCTCTGTTAAGATTCAAAAAAATCTCCTGAGTGCATTAATACAACCATGAAGAGGATTAGTTACAAATAATCTCATATGCATCCAAAACACATTCATGCACACAAAATCCTTGTCTATTTCTGGTTACACATAGGCTACTTCTCATTGTTCAATATTCCAGTTAAATCTATATTGTGTAAGGATGAATGAAAGAGACAAAGAAATATAATCTTAAAAATGTACTGCCTCCAAACCCCTTTTGCAAGAACATTTACATTCAAATTATTAAGGTAACTGAACACCTACAGAATAGCATTCCTATAGGAAAGAAAGAGTTCCTCAAAGGAATTGAAGCCTTGTTCTGTGCACCAGCCACATGTCCTTGATTCCTGTGAACAGACTGAAATAAGCCAGAGATTCTTCTGTGGTACACACAGCACTGATAAGACAAAAACAGCTGCTTTAGCTCCAAACAAGCAAGATTCAACAGTTCAGCAGTATAAATAACATGTTCACAGTGCAATGTAATATTTATGACGTGCACTGAAATACCACATTTGAACTGTTTTAAACTCATGCTATGGATTCTGTTATCAAAGAGAGCGTGACCTTCTCTTCAGTCTGACTGCATTAATATTAATGCATGTTGAGCTTATCAGAATGAAACTCATCTATTCGTAACATACCAAAACCAGTGCATGATGTGTCAAGATAAGGGAATTTTTTCTTTTTCTTTTTTCAAAAGTCAATTTCTGATGCATTTCATGGATCAGTCTGGGGTGTGATTACTTGAGAAAGCTCCATGCGTCAAACATGACTAAATGCGAAATGCTTGTCTTCACTGCAGGGGCGTCACATTTCAGGTTCAGTCTGCAGCGCCATGGTCAGAAATAGATGACATGGGGTTTGCATTTGTTGATAGATTGTTATGGTATCTGCATGCAGTTCTTTGTCATAAATGCAGTATTATAATGTGATGTGGGAGCAATACAAGACGGTCTCCCATCCACAGTAAAGTTTTCGCTGCGTTCACCCCTCATCACAAGTTTTCCTCCAGAAAAAATGAACACCCATGAAGACATACTTTTGAAATTTTTTAATTAAAATGTGTTATTGTGGATGTGGCATTAGATTAACATTATGCACAAAAATAGTTAAAGTTATTTCAAAAGGTGAAATAATCTGCTATTTTAATAGACTTATTGGCCTTGATGTAGTTAATGAGGGTCTGCAGGGGTCCACTGACATATTCCTGTTTCAGTTTTTCTGATTTTTATTTTATTTTTATTTTTTATTACAATAAAAGGATTGTGCCAAACAACTTAATACATTTTCTCCTGATGAATTGAATCCTTAATAAACCCTGTCAAATAAGCATCACATCAATTCAGATATTTTCAGCACACTTTCTTTGTACAACCATTGGTGGTATTTGATAGCATCATGTTCTGAAGACCCTCAAACCATCCAAGCTAGACCACATCAACCGAACCGTTCCACCAATTATCAGCCCGTCTCTTACTGAAGTGTCTGCCGTCTGACCCCTGGATCGTCTCTCAGAGCCATTATACCCACATATCAACGCTCAAGCAGAGGCACAAGCCCGATCAGACCGCAGTTATCTCCCATCACACAGACTCTGAGCCCTGGAGGCCCACTTACACGGGACATGATGTGTGGGCCCTCGGGGAAGACTCAATCTCTGTTAGAGACAGAGACACTCTAATTGCCTAACTGGATTTAGCCTCCGGTGTGAAATATCTCCAGAGGGGAAATGGAGAAGGATGGAGACATAAAGAGGGATGGAGAAACAAAAGAGCAAAAGGTGAGAAATGGCTCTACACAGCTAATTCAGTGGTCCTGACCTCTGCTCTCCTCTGGGAGATCTCATACCACACATATATCCCAGATGCACAGCAGACACGGCAGCGGTAATGGAGATGACCCCAATATGGCCACAAGAGAGGAAAAAGTACAATCGACCCTCTAACACCCACAACGAAACATTACCTGCTTGTTGAAGCCTCTGCTGAACGTCTATGTGTGCTGATTGCTTGTAATGGAATCCAGCGGTGCTTCAGACACATGGCAAAATTCATTGCATCCAAAGCTCAGGGTTAAAAAAAACACCAGTTGTGAGTAAATATCGGCGCCTGGTGAGTGAATAAAACGTTCTAGCCTGGAACTTTATTAAGAGCTGCAAAATAATACATGGTTTAAGTTAATTTCTTTTACGAAAAATATTTGTTGACAACCTTTTTCCCCATGACTAAGACGAAATTAAGACATTTCATTTCTGACATTTCAAACACTGTGGCTATTTACACGACACCATTTTCAACTAAAAGCGTAAAACCTTGCATGCGTTTTGGCCGTTCAGTTGGTACAGTTGAGACACTTTTTGCGTTTTGATTTTTCACACAAAAATAGATACTGAAAAGAAGTGAATTTCCACATGACATGCCACATGACATTTCATTAGCTTATCGACTAAGATATTATCAATCAATAATACCCAGAAGTAGTTTATATTTTCCACAATTATCTCATGAAAATAAGGTGCTTTTTGTCTCAACCTTGTCTCAACTGTACCCATATGTGGTACAGTTGAGACAGTGCATGGTACAGTTGAGACACCCATTTCTAATGATGTAAAGGTAACTAACCATTCATTCTAAATATGAAAAATAAAGACAAATAAAGAAAATAACAATTGGGCAACATTTACGTTTATTCAACCATTTATATTCATTCATTTTATTTAAATTAGCACTGGTTAAAATTGATAAAGCAGGAACAAGATATGAAACAATATTTATTAATTATACACAGTTTAAATATCACAAATATCAAATTTTATTTTCATTTGCGTCCTATGTTGGCTAATTACGACGTTTAACCTGTTATCATAACACTGCACAACTAAGCAGTGTGTTTCCTAATAGAACTCTATCGGGGGTACAGTTGATACACGTGTGTCTCAACTATCCCCCGCTGGCCACCTCGCATATTTCTCTAGATTTTGCAATTACCTTGCATGACACAATACCATGAAATATGCCAGTTTTTAGGGCACAGAATAACGTTTGTGGTGATACCAGTTACGTTTAACAGTCATATAGGGATAGTAAGCTATTTATTGTGGAGAGTGCATGGTGAAGTGAACGTCCTACTTTAGAAAAAAAACTTTTCCCGATATTTTCGGATCGGAGATGCGTCCATTGTTAAAATTTCCCACGATCAAAGAGGACACTAATACGCATGTGCACAGCAAAAATCACAACTTGTGCTTGCTGCGAACGCAAGTTATTTAAGGTGTCTCAGCTGTACCCAGTCTACCCTACACGACAACGGCGTTATGGGTGCCTAAAAACGCAAACTTTTGAAAACAGGTTTTGAAGTGCGCTTCAAAGTGCGCTTTTGAAGTGAGCACTTGCGCAAACTCGTGATTTGCTAATACTAAAAAAAATTAACTTAGAAAGGATGTTATAGAAGACCAACTAAATGGAAAGTAAAATTGAGGAAACGGGCAACTGATTTGACATTAAAAGACACACATTAGAAGTCTATCCTATGGTCACGTAATTTTGTATGGTCTGTATTTTGTCGAGTGCCAGCCATTAACTCCAATTACAGTTTGAGCTTTCACGGTTTTCTGACATACAAAGCCAGAATCATTACAGATTTCTTTGGACTAGACTGCAGTCAGTCTCAAACTTGGTCACACCTATAAGGCAACAGAAGCCATACACTTTCGTTGAGTTGTTGACCAATACATTCAACAATTATTTACAAAAGATATATTTCTAAAATGGATTAATATTTCTAATTGGATGATGAACCACATTTGAGGCTTTAAAGGGATAGTTCGGCCAAAAATGATATTTAACCCATGATTTACTCACCCTCAAGCCGTTCGAGATGTATATGTCAATCTTTTTTCAGACGAACACATTTTCAGGTATTTTAGAAAATGTCTTAAATCTTTCAGTGGTTATAATGTGAAGCTATGAGGTCCACCTCCTTCAAGTCCCAAAATGTGCATGCATCCTTCACAAAAGTAGCGGTCGACGCGCGTTCACGGAGATGGATGCTGGCGTATGACGTAGGACGTAGCGTAGGAAGCGTCGTGACGTAGAACGAACGTAGAGTTTTGTTTTGCTCTGCTCTCTGGCTGCGCTGTCACGTTCGTTCTACGTCACAACGCTTCCTACGCTACGTCCTACGTCATACGCCAGCATCCATCTCCGTGAACGCGCGTCGACCGCTACCGGAAGCCAGTTATTTTCGTTTATAAAGTTTTAAATATGTATATTTTTACGACAAAACCGCACGGATTACCCTCAGAAGGCCTCAGTTTATCCCCCTGGAGCCGGATGGATTACTTTTGTGAAGGATGCATGCACATTTTGGGACTTGAAGGAGGTGGACCTCATAGCTTCACATTATAACCACTGAAAGATCTAAGACATTTTCTAAAATAACTGAAAATGTGTTCGTCTGAAAAAAGATTGACATATACATCTCGAACGGCTTGAGGGTAAGTAAATCATGGGTTAAATATCATTTTTTGGGCCGAACTATCCCTTTAACGTCCACCTAGCAGTGCTGTATTCCTGCTGTATTAATGACCTAATGATGCATTCACGGCATGTTGTAACCATCATAATTATGAGATGACAACGTGATGTTCTACTTAGAGCTGTCCTCGGACTCGGAATTATGCGACTGCAACGCTCACGTGGTACAGGGATCACATGGTACAAGTCGGGGCTGTAAGTTGTAATTCTAAGTTCTACAAGGACGGTAACGCTTTTTATAACTCGTAATCTCGTTATTATGGTAATTCCGACATGGTGTGATCACACTTTATGCTCTAACTTCTGAAGTTGTGATGATTACGAGCTTGTCGGTTCTTGTGCTTTGTTGATGGAATAAGAATCAGAGAGGACACCATGGTTCATAACTGCCTATTTCTTGGGGAATCTTATTAAAGCCAAAATGTATTGAAGATATTTAATTTTGAATGAAAATGTAGCGTCCCATTCATTGACAACCATATAAACATTCACAGCACTATTATAGATAGCTTGCTGACGATTCTGGAATTTTGGTCAAATACAGGATATTTTCACTGTGTATAAAACACCCTTGGACAATTATGGACTAATACAGAGTTTCAGTATTAAATATCAATTGAGAAGGCGTTAATGTCCAATTTCCAACTAGGAAACTAGTATGTACCATAATTCTGATTGCACGTGATTCCATCATAAGTTCATACGTTGCTTGGCACCCATAAACAGCCTACAGTTGGGGGCCATTCACACAGAATTCACTTTTGCTTTTAAAACAAGATGCAGGACAAAAAAATAAAACACAAAAACACTAGGTATAGAGTTTAACTTAAAAGTTAACTTGAGGGCTGCATCAAATGCAGCACAATGGTCAGAATGATGTATGGATAATCAAGTAAATCTAAGTTGCTTCAAGTATTATATAATCATATAATCATAAGTTATTCTTATGTTTACTTGATAAAAATCAGTACAGATTTCACAGCAAAAAGTGAAACCATTCTCCTTAAGAATGTCCGAGCTCAAGAATGTAGGTCTAGATTGCACAAAACAGGTAGGAATTTTACACTTACCCTTGAGTGCATGTATGTGTCTGTATCCGAAGTCTTAAAAACCCTCTGGTACAAGAGCTCTAGAAATGGCCTAGAATGTTTTCTTGAAATGCCAATCAGTAATTATTAGTTATTAATTCTAGAAGACTGCTTGGTTGACTGTACAGTACTTGCGGTGAATGCAGTGTTCTGTGAGTTTAATACATTTGATTAAAACCATATGGACAGGTTGCCCAACTGACTCCACATTCCTTTGTGTGAAGATGTAGAGTAAGCAAACAGAAGCACGGTATCTGTGTTATCTGCTTCCCAAACATGATGCATTCCAGACAGTGCTATGTGGCCTTGTAGTCAGTCATTTACAGAACCCATGCCAATTTATTTAAAATCTAACACAGGCCTAGAATATGCCTTCCTATAACATTTTATTTTCTTCAGGATCAGTGAATTTTTTATCCTTTAATCAGAGTACTGTCAGTTAAGACAAAGACTAGAAATGTACTCCAAGACCACCATAATGTTTTTAGCACTATATAAAACAATTTATGAAATGGGTGAAGCAGAGCTTGAGCAAGACCACCGCCGCTTTAGAGGCTTCTGTTGTTAGGGCTCAGAGCATTACGCTTGCAAGATAAATAGTCCCCTCTCACATGCTTCCACTCTCTGTGTACAACCAGATAACGTTACCGTGGAAACATGCAGCATCCAACCAATCAGCAATCAACATCGTCCCTCCAACCTGCTCCCCATGTGATATGCAAACAATTAATACATTCAGCAAGAAAAATAAGAGTATATATGCGAGGTGGGACGTTTACACGTCCTCATCTCACTGACTGCAGGTTCAGCCCAAGGACAAGAGGAAGAGGGGTCTATAAGAATGATGTTCCTATTGTGTGGGATTAATGCCATGTGTAGATTCAAATCCCATACACAAAAGCAGAGGCGGACATTGAAAATACTCAACCGCGGGAAAACGATTTTCGCTTACATTAACGAAATTACTTTTTTAATGTGCTTTTGATGGTTTGAGCATGCCGTCTCTGAAATTACCACATATTCACAGTGCAATTATTCTACCCAGAATTGCCTTATTGAAAAATATACTGAGATTCAGCAATTAATGAATTGCTCTGCAGTTAAGTCATGGCTTTTTGGGGTCTGTGATTGGTTACAAATGCCCTTTGATCGATAAATATAACTGCAAGCCATTATGATCATGCAGTTATTGCTATAGACATTGGCGTTGTAACCAATCATGCTATTGACCACCATTCAAAGCCTGAGAAATTAAAAAGATATTAAAGGTAGCTTGAAGGCCTTCATTATATTAGGGCAAAAAACAAACAATAAAAACATTACAATTAAAAGGATATTAAAGGTAGCTTGAAGACCTTCACTGCGTGATGGTAAAAACCAAACAATAAAACATTAAAACAATAGTAAACTTGCGTTCACGCTGCCATAACGTTAAAACAGCACCTTTTAGAAACTGCTATGGTTATTCAGCCTCATACATAATATATAATAACTGTATTGTCCCGAGAACCCGACTCAGTAACATTACACTGGATGAAATGTACAACAGACCTGAAGAAGTGTATTTACTCAACAATATACAATAGATTTGCGTTACAAAAAGGATGAAATTTAAACGTTATACCATGTCATACAGTGCATCATTGGTTCTTGTATTAACATCAAATGTAATGTGACATACTTGAATTTAATAGAGCACTGCAGGGATGAGGAATTTTGGTAGGCCAAAACCCAGAAATGAGCATTTTAACACTTCCGTTTCATCATCCTGAAGCCAATGTTTTTTTTTTTTTTAAATGGGTTTTAGGTTGTCTGGAATAAGGTCTGTGGTGAATACAGGTCAAAATACAGGTATGTTCAAGTTTTCTTCTACAACATTAAAAATAAAACCACAAGTGGGGTAATTACTGATGTATTTTAAGATTTTACTTGTCTTGAAATGGGAAAGTGGCTAAATGAGAATACAGAGATTAAGATTAAACATCACACATAACAGGTAAACTCATCTACTCATTATTCCACTTTTACTGGCTCATTGTGTTTATAATCACACTCTTGAAAACTATTTTAACTCAAACTTTAAGGCAAAATGTATTAATGAAGACTGAATACTATTGTTTTTTTGTCGAGGGAATTAAGGTGATGTTAACTTGTGGGTTGGCCTACAAAAATTTCCCATTGCAGCGCTCTATTAGATTTCAGATTTGCATTTCATTTTAGGGGGGGATCTAACTAACCCTTTAAGAGTGATGCTTCGTTACAAAACGGAAACACTTTAATTTAACTATAACAAAGGGTATTATTCACTTGTTGACTTGATTGAATCCGCACACGTTATTTAAATCTTTAAATTTAAATCAAAAATGATTTGACCCTAGCCTAATCAAAGCAATTCATCACCCATTGCTACACTTTGATTCACCTCTCTTAAACTGGCACAATGGCTGAGCTTGCGGTACAAATTAGTTATTTGCAATGACTTGGCTGACTGATTCAGGCAGCGTGTTTTATGAAGCACCCTCAAGGGCATCACTGCACATGCACTGAGCTGCAGGAGCTTTTCACTTGTACAAACAGCCATCGCTTCGGGTTCTGTTGCTCTTGGTCAGCGAAGCCGCCGGTGCTTTTGAGTCATTGATTAATTGTGGTCATTAGGCGGCGAGAGAATGGCCTCACCTGGAGTTAGAGGTGGAAATCAACGGGAGATTAAAATTAATCACTCTGAAAAGCGACAGCATCGCCGGTAGCCTGTAGAGAGCAGGATGCAGAGGAGGGAATGAGTGAATATCTCGGAGAACGTGTGTAGAATAATAGCTTTCATTTTTATTAAAAAAAAAAAAACATCACAAAAAGCACACAAAAATCAAATGAGGTTTTTACATGATGTGCAACCCAAACAAAGAGGAAGAGAAAAAAGTTTTTTAATATTAGTACAGTATTTAAAAAAAACAAAAAAAACTACAGTTAATATCATTGGTTGTCTCTTATTAGTAAGGAGAGTTCACTATCTCTTTAAATGGCACTGTACAGAGAACCGGCCTAACCTCTACTTTTATGAAATACCAAACGGGCCCAAACAGAAAACAGATCATTCGGTTCCAAGAAGCTGATTTGCACAGCTAGCAAGTAAAGGTTTGCTGATCAAGGATCAGATTTCTGTGTTTACACTGGCATTAGTCTCCACGTTTAAACAAGCTGAACTGATCCTGTAACAGCACCCTTATTCTTAGAGGCTTAATAAATAAAAGCCCAGGGAAATCACGAGTGTGTGTGCTTTCGAGTAATGACAACATATGTATAATAAATGTTAATAATACCTTATCCAGATGGTGGATGATTAGCCTGATCATCCTCATGACCTTCATCACATTTGCAGCCTACCCAGGCGGCAACATAGTACAGACGTAAAGACAAACGCAAATCAATCGCGCCTAACATTTACAGTAAATATATTTACACATTCAACAGGAACCCTGGCTAAAAGACAAGCAGATTGTGAAAAGGCTGCTTCTGTATACAACAGACAGACACAGACAAGCATATAGTTGTCAGCATACACAATACTCTCCCATGAGACCAAAACCAGCATTTCCGAGAAAATCATAATTTTCAAAATTATATCAATATATCGAGTAATATTTGTTGCACAGAGACTGGCAACAAATCATATAATGTTAAATTGTGCATTACAACTCACCACAAATCAATATGTACTTCAACTGATGAGTTTTGTAATTGTTCATGTATTATTTACCTTACACTGGTGATGTGGACACACTCATTGTGTGATACACCGGTTCATTGCACCCAAAGTTAAAAAAGGCACAGAGTGAACATTAGTGTGACCCTGCGGGATAAAATGTACAGTAAACCACACCATGAGAAGGACTGTAATGTTTCTTCCTGACTGGTAAATATTATGGTAAATGCGGTGACTTAAGAGTGTTAAGAAATCATATTCATACTAAACCTAATCAATGCACTATTAATAAAAAAATAATCTATTATAAATCTATGGATGATCATCTGTTTAAATTTACATTATTCAATTGGTTTAAAGTGATGTAAAACAAATCCTTCAGTAAGATGTCCTTCATCTAATAAAACTACCGTACACACCAACACGTCAAACTGACAATTAGCTTTAAAGCGGGAAGTGTTGACGGCCAAGCCAAATGCAGGTTTAGGATTAGTATCGCTTGTTAAAGTCTGCGCATTATGCAGCTCTTTAATCAGAGACATCTGTGATCAGCTTTTCTGGCCTGGCTGGAGCAGAGAAGTGGTGGTGGCAGCTAGTCTTTAAACTTGCCAAAGTCTGATTGCTCAATGAACCGTATTTTACCACCCAGCATAAGCATCTTTTGAAATAAACCCTTTAATCTTACTTTGACGACTAACACTATGCTGCAGTGTAGGGGGAGGTGCAGGTTTGTGGGTCACAAGCCAATCTGACCAATCAGAGGTTTGTACACTAATCCCTCTGACATGTACCAATTGGGGTTTAAAACTACCAAATGCTCCATTAAAAAAAAAAAGTCACAGTATTAGCTCATTTTAAGATAAATCAATTTCATATTGTTATATACAAATCGCATGTAAATAATCTTCAATCCAAACAAATGCTGTTATCTTTTTTTTTCAAACAATCTCATCCAGAAACCAAAGCCAACCCACATATTTCCCGTGGAGTAAATCTTTGCCAGTCTTTTGTAGCATAAAGAGGAAATAATTGTCATTTAAGTTGTCTTAAAATGTTTCAAACTGATTAAAAAAAAGAAAAAAGAATAACAAAACAGCTTCTAAAACAGCAAACTATGGGTTGTACCACATACATTTAATTTAGTTTGATTTTGGGTTAATTTTATCTCTGGAGAACACTTAATAGGCAAACAATTCAAGTGCCTTACATTAGACAGGTCCTTCAATTTAAAAAAAAAAAAAAGAAGAAAAAAAAAAAAAACCTCATGCACTGCATTATTTACAAAACAGGAGCAGGCATACCAAATCACCTTTCCGAACCCCGTTGAATAAAGTTTTTTGTGAATGTTTGTTAAAGTTCTGGAAGTCAAATTTGATTTCATCGGATTTAAGCTCACTTTGATCTCTCTGCAGAGACCTTCATTTGCTCCTTCACAAATTCCGGTAGAACAATGAATAGAATAGTGACAGTCAAAATGTGCAGAGACTGATCCCAGTTCAGCTTTACACAATAGACCCATCCCTGTTCTGGGCAGGGATCATGACGGGGATGGCCCCCATGCGGCTGAGGTTGGGACCGGCCATTCTGCTGGGTGGGGGAATAGGGGCATGGCTAGGGGGCCTCTCGTACTCTTCAGAGGGTATTTTGTCGTACTGAGGCTTGCTGTACTCATGCAGGTTGGAAGGAGACATGGAGCCCAGAGAGGAGCGTTGGCTGCCCACACTGGTGAAACTGCGTGCGGTAGAAACACGACTCTTTGGAGGAGGGACATCCTCTCTGTGGGAAGGAGAGAAAAAAAACAAACAAAAAAGTGTTCAATCAAAACCTGTCAAGGAGATTTATTAAAAAACAAGGTTGAAAGAACTAATCTTACCTTAATAAAAACAAGTAATAATAATTAATAATAATAAAAGCCAAAGGGTCAAATTTATCTGACATCAAATCACCTGACACGAGTTCCCTCTGTGATATAATTTCCTGTTTTCATCTTTTTGTTTGTTTCTGCATGTCAGTTAGATCACATGACTTTGTTGGTTGAGTTTGAATTTGCAAACAGAAGTGTTTTTAAACATGATTTATGTATATTAAAATCACAATAAGTGATTATGCACAAAGTTTGGGGTCAGTAATATTTTATGCTCACCAAGGATGCATTTATTCGATGAAAAATACAGTTATAACCAGTAATATTGTGAAATATTGTAACAATGTAAAATGTATTCATTTAATCTGTCTTAGATTAATAAAATATATACTTTTTTTAAAAATTAATAATATTTTACCCCATTATTTTATGCCAAACTACTTGAGAGAAATAAATAAAACTATCTAAATAAAGTTAAATCCTGGTGAAAAAGGTTGGAAGGAACATTGTGGACAGGTCAAGTCAAACAAAACATCTCCTTCTGCAGTAGAATCAAACTTTGGCAGAGGCAGGAATGGGTCACAATGAGGCTAGAATAGCAGTCAAGAATTGTTTTGCTGCTTTGTCACTCAGGCCTCAGATTGGCTGAATAAAACTATGGAGGGATTTCCAACGTAGCCCATCAGGCCCGGCTCTTCCACCATCCTCCAAATTAACAAATAATCAGCAGCAATAATCCATTACAGCACAGAACACAGCAAAAGATACAGACAGCGGGGTCTCCTCTAAGAGAAACTGGCTTATTTGGATAATCCTCTTTTGTCATGGCCTAAGTGAGGCAGCGCAAGTCTACCAGACAGAGTCCAGCGGGGTCCAAGGGGGGCCTAATAAAGGGCCTGACCCACAGCCTGCCCCTTCACAGTGAGGAATGCCATTTCAATAGGCCGGGGGAGCGAGAGAGGGACAGAGGGGTGAGGCATTGACAGAACAGGAATCGACTGAACAAACAAACGCACAGAACTGATTACACCAGCCTTTCGTTTGAAGAGAAAAGGGGTGAGAGGGGAAGGGTGATCGCACCGCTAGCCAGTTTCACTGGCCATCAGCTTTGTTTGGTCATCAGTAAATGCGGGGGAGGCCTGCGATTGAATAGGGGCTGAGTGAATCAAACAGACATAGGGACAGTGACACGTACCAAATGGCAACTGGGTCAAGAGCTCCCTTTCTCTACCATTCTTATTCCTTTCGTTATTCCATTGAAGAATGATGGCTCCAGACATGTCAGTTTGAAAAAACAGGTGTTTTTTTAATTGAGTTTGTTTCTGGGGTCTTGTGGGAAAAGGTTCACATACACACGACTAAACCCACGTCAGGAGGTAACAGACTGTTTAGGACATTATTGCCAAGAGTGTGTGTAGTACCTGATTTCATAGGCGATCTCCTTCTCGTACTTCTTCTTTTGGCGGGCACGGCAGCAGCAAAAGACGATGAGGGCGAGGAGAATGAGAAGCAGCAGAACACAGATTACTGCAGCTGCGATGACGCCAGCTGTGTTAGGGGCTGCAAAGAGAAAGATAGATTTTTATTTAGATGCACAGGTTTAGAGTATAGGACACAACCCATAAGCACATTCACAACATTACAGTAATCAGATAAATAAGGGAAAGACAAGAAGCACCTTAGATGCAGTTTGAAACTCAGCTATTTTGCTATTTACTCAGCTACTTGAATGTTTAAAGCAGATTTTTGAAGACCTACGCTGTGTGACATTGACCACCACCATACACTCTTCGGTTCCAACGCGATTTTTAGCAAGGCATCGGTACGTTCCTGAAGCTACCTCAGTGGCATTCCTCAGACTCATCGTGCCCCCGACTGGATCTGTGCGCAGCAGGAGACAGATTCTTTATTTTAACTGTGGCACCTGACAGTTATGATGGTTTTTCAAAACTCAAAAAAAAAAAAAAAAAAACTTCTTTCAGGGTACACGAGCAAAGGGAACTTACCGAGGACTGCCAGGGGTGGCAGTAGTTTATTGCCTGTGGTTCTCTCCCAGATGTACTGCAGCGGCTGTGTGCCCTCCACAGAGCTACACCTCAACATCATGTCTTTCCCCACCTGAGTTTGACCCTCTGCATAACATCTGGGTTTAGAGGGACGCACTGAGGGAAAAGAAATAGGAAGGAAAGAAAGTTAGAAAAACTAAAACAAAACTACTAGGACCAGGGGTCTCATATATAAAGGTTACATTGCAAATTTTCCACATGACAATATGCAGACTTGACAGGCAGCAATATAAATTACTTCAAACACATGATGAATAATAAAATAATATTATGAATAATACAACAACAACTTATTAATTATATATTAAAAATAATAAATGTAAATAAATGTTTCTTTTTGCAAATTAAATTAATTGAAAAACCTTTTAATGCATGAAACAATCAAAGACATAAAAGATAATGTAATGGTAACAAGATCTCATCCTAAATAAGATTTATAAACATACAGAACTTGTACAAAGTGTGTACAGTCTTATGCACTGAATTACACAATATGTATGAGCTATTAGTATAGCAGTTTTATGCATGAGACTGCATGTGTAGGCAATTATCTCAAAAAGGAAAATATCATTCCACTCTGACCAGCTAAAGGCTGAATTATCACCTTCTACTTCATATATGGTGCATCACGAATGTAAAGGACAAGTCCCTGAGGCAATTCTCTCACACTCCACCCATATTCATTCTCACTGCATCATAACTAATCAAAGCATAGGAACTGAAAGCCATGATCAGGATAATGGATACAGCTGCTGCTATTACAGGTGCTGCCAATCAACTTAATTAAAATCAGAGCGCAGTGGGTGTCAACATTCTTTGAGATAAAAGAGCGAACAAAAACAGAAGAGGGTGGGAAAGAGGTTGCCTGGCTGGCAGACAGACAGCATGTGTTTTCTAAAGAGATATGCATTAAAAACAGCAGGCTTAAGGGAAAAAGTGGGTGAAATTTATGCATTTAAGGGAGGGAGTGATAGAAAGAGATGTGGAAAGATAGTGAAAGATTGGATGGGGGAAGGGGTGGAGAACATAGGGAGCTCTGTGTAGAAACCAAAGCCTGCACAAACAGACCCCCTCCTCGCTTGGCAGGAGATGACATAAGAATTCAAAGGCAAACAAAACTCCAAATTAAAACCAGGAGGAGACAAATACAGAGCCCCATGTAAGGAGGGCAAAGAGACAACGAAAGAGAGAGTTAGAGGGCAAGACAGACAGAAGAACGTCAATAGTTGCTCTTTGTGATTCCTCCCAACCTTGGGCAGGGCCCTGGCATTTGAGCATTGACATCATCGTTTGATAATAGAAGCTGTAAAAACAGATCTCTGGGGCTGCTGGGACAGAGGCTTAGAGACCTGAGGATTAACAGCAGGCAGGACTGAACAGCAATTTAATAGGATGAGGGGTCAGAGCACAGCAGCTTCCTCTGACGGAGAATTTAAATGTGTGGTGATGGACAGGTGGGCGGAAGAAATGAAGGAGTAGATTGATAGTCTAATGCAGTTGCTTAAACCAACAGATACACAGCTATACTAATGACCTGTATCTGCTTCTTTGAGAAAGACAATTTATTATTAGACATTACTTTCAATAAGGTGAAATTGTTTTATAGCTCAGCAGTGAGATCAAGGCAAGCGTGTCAGTATTCTGAGGTGATCACACTCGACTGGTCAAAAAGGCGAGAAGAAAAACAAGAACGAAAAAGTCAAACTGCCTGATGACACTCCAGACGCATAAAGGCATGAAAAGAAAAAGGTCAAGCATTTCTATTTTTTGCTGTCTGGGAAGGGATAGATTTTACATTTTCCACCTTGAACACTAGAAAGTTCCCTTTGGAATTTCCCAACTTTAAGTGTTGATGGCATCAACAAAATGATTATTAATCTTGGAATGATCTTGTTTCAATATGTGAAATAAGTTATGAGTTGTTTAATTTAACATTTTAAAACATTCCAATGAGCAAATACAACACACACCAAACCTATAAAGAACTTTCTATTGTGATAAGCAACCACTTAATGATTGTTTGCAATAGAAGTTCAGAGAAATGTAAGAGAAACCCAGGACAGTGGTGATGTTAAATGAACATTATTATTTGTGTAATAAATAAGTGAGCAGCTGTGTTATTGTTAACTAAAACTATTAAAAACAACTTTCATTAATTGAAATAAAGCTGAAATAATATAAAATATAAATATTACACGAAAAACAAACTTAAAAATTTGAAATGTTGCCTTGGCAACTAACTGAAATAAAATACTAAAAGTGATAAATATTTAATATATAAACTGATAAACTAAATATAAAGTTAAATGAAAATAAAAACAATAATGACAAAAGCACTTAAAACATAAAAATAAAAGCCAATTCAAAATAACAAATAATATATTAGAATATAAATAACACAGGGCAGATGCTCAACAACAAATATTCATCATAAACCCATATAAAGTTGCCTTGTGGAGGCACTGCGTTTCTCTGTGTCTGCATCCCTTGAGCAGAGCCGTGCCTCTCTGAGGTGGCATAGAGCACATATACAGCCCCTTCAAGTGAATGCCCTTGGAATGCTATCTCTGACGGAGACGCGTTTAGTAAGGAACACACGCACGCAGCCAGACAGCATCTGCTCTGAATGCAGGTACAGAGTCCCCGCGGTCATCAGCGATAGGATGAGGGTGGACAATGAAGGCAACAGGCGAAGAAAGAACAGCTGCATTCATCAACTGCTGAGAGCACGACCAATCTGTGTCCTTCCATCTGTCTTACTATGATCCACCTCCAATCGCCAAGTCGGCTCTTGCCAAACAGTCCTTGACACTCATGTCAAACAACCGCTACCCTTTCGCTAATTTATGCCCTTTCACATCTTTTTAACACTTGTTTGTTAATACCAATGCTGTTGAATAATTCTGGATAACAATCTTGATCCTATAGCAAAAAGAAATCCAACTGATCACTCCTTTATTTAAAACGGTAAATAAAAAAAACAAAATATATGATACTGTTCAAAAGTTTGGTCAATTTTTTTTATATGTTTTGAGAGAAGTCTCTTGTGCTCACCAAGGCTACATTTATTTGATCAAAGATACAGTAAAAACAGTAAGATTGTATAACCTAAAATAACATTTAATATTTTATGTGATGTCAAAGCTGCCATGTGTCACACAATACTTCTTAAATAATTCTGATTTGGTCCTTAAGAAACATTTCTTATTATCAGAGTTGTATTGCTTAATATTTATGAGAAATCCTAATATTGTATGTGTATATACAGAAGCATTTATCTGCATCCTTGCTGAATACATCTTTTTTAAATTATACCCAAAACTTTTGAAAAAAATAATAAAACACCAGACAATTCACTAAAAGAATGGTCATTTTAAGGATTTCAGTATTCAGATTTCAGTATAAACTCTTCTTTTTCCTGTTTCTTTTTTATCTTACAGCTACTGCCATTCATGCAACTGTAATACAAATACACATCTCGGTCATGTGGTTATTGAGTTTCGGGAAGTGACGCCACTTTCGTCATATTGTTTGGGGAGTTGCTTCTGATGGCCTTGTTTGGCAAGAATGTGTTTGCCTAGGGCGTTTCTGTCTCTGCACTAGTCAACACAAGGAACAGGTGATTTTTCACACACGAAGTAGCACTGATGTCACATTTGCTGTTGACAGCGATCAATGCAGACCCTGAAACAAGGCATGTCAGAAGGCCTGTGAAATCAAACTTTATTGTGCGTTCATGGTGCAGATCAATACTTTGTCACTCAGGACTTTCTCTCATGTTTTATAGCTCAGCTCACCTTCCAGAAGAATGCCAAATAGGTCATGCATTTTTGAATAAACGGGATTAGAGATTGGTTATTTAGTAAAAAGTGGCATTTACAATCTTATATTTTTTACTTACCCATGACGGTTAGTAGGAACTTCCTGCTGCCTATGCCAGGAACCTTCTTCACCTTGCACTGATATGTGCCCGTATCTGTGGCTTTCAGGCCCATGATGTTCATGGAGGCATCACCGTTTTTAGGATCAGGGGAGTTGAAGTGGACTCTCCCTTTAAGAGGATCATAATAGTGTTCAAAGGCCCTGTCACCAGAGTACACAATCACCTGTGGGAAGGAATTAGAAATGAAAAAAAGAGAATCATGTTTTAGTAAGTGAACCTCATATATTGGTAAAAATTTTGCTCAACATTTTAATTTAAACACATTGGGTGGGAAACAGTGTTTGTGTCAGTGAAAGGCCAAGCCAATGTTCAGATTCAGACTACAACCAAATTTTTCTGCTTTTGAAAGTCAGTTAGCCAAACACAGTGCTACTCCTTATCTCAAAAACATCCTTCAGCACAAGTTAAATATTTGCCCTTTCAATGCTACAACTTGATGATGCTACATGAACACCTTCTGTCATAAGTAGGGGTGTTACGAGATCTCGTGCCATAAGATCTCGCGAGATTAAAATGTGACAAGTTTTCTCATCGAGGTGAAAAATATCTCACGATATTGCCACGATGGAGAAGTTAGGATAGAATATGCCACCGCTATGTTTACATTACGCTTCCACTGTCGTTTTGCTTTTCATTGAAATAAAAACCAGTTAATTCAGTTGGATAATGGTCGCTTCAATTCCATCCAGCTCATCCAACACGAGCTGCAGAGTCACACGTATTGCAGCAGGAATCAGAGTTCAGTGATCACGTGATGAGGGTAAGTGACGAGATGACTGACAAGATCATGGAGGAGGATTCATTGCACAACAAATGTCTTATCTTGTAGAATGCGCGCTCAGCACCACCGCTCCCTATTCACAGAGTACATGCAATCACGAAAGCAAAAGTAAAATGGGAGCGCGCATTCAAAATACCCCGCATTTTGAAAGCGGCTCCCTGATGCATGCAAATATCTCCCAATATAAAAGCTATCTTAAGCTGGGCAGTTGTAACCATCTCTTAGCTCTGTATCATGTTTGAAGAAAAATGTGGTCTCTATTAGCACTTTGAATATTAAGAGAGTACTTTGATTGTGGTTGCACTTATTGTTTGCACTATGGCTACACAATATATCGAAATTTATTGAAATATTGCAAATGTATATATCGCGATATGCATATCGCAACAGCTTGCAATAACTGGGGTCATGCACAAAAGACAAAGAAAAATCACTCACTGCTCTTGGCTGAATAACTTTTGTAGTTTTAATAAGAATCAGTATAATTCATACAGTAAAAACTAAGCAGAGTTTTATTTTTACATTTGATTATTCATTTTCTGTTGTTAAATAATCCTAATGTAGGCCAACCTGAAACCCTAAACCCCATGGTTTACACTGATGTTAAAATAACACTTCTTATGCAACAGTAAAACACTGCTGTTCACTTTCAGAAGTTGTAGGGATGTTTTATTGTCACAAAAAGAAACATGTATGTAGGTTATATCATTTTAAATATATTTTTAAGATAATTTAAGTTTATTTTACACACTTTAAGCATTATCGTATCTGGTCCTAGTAGTTTTGTTTTAGTTTTTCTAACTTTCTTTCCTTCCTATTTCCTTTCCCTCAGTGCGTCCCTCTAAACCCAGATGTTTAAATCATACACAGTAAAGTCTGAAGAGACTCAAAATCAGAAGCCAAGAGAGAAGCCAGTCAGTTGAGTTTGTGGCTAAACCTTTTACAGTGCTTGAGTATTGTTGTCTTTTACGGCATTTGATAATTCTCTTCTAATACTCCAAAAGTAGAACTGAAATGACATACCTTACAAGATGATTAGTTAAAACATTGCAGACTATTTTCTAGTTATGCATTTCGTCATTAAGGATTTATTAAAAATACTGTGTAAAAATCTTGTCTCGTTCTTGTGAGCCAATCATCAAAATATGCTTCTGTCTTAAAAAGCTACATTAGAAAAGACAGCACCAGTCTGTTTCTGGCTAAAAGACACACATAGTACAAACACAGATGCACAGAGTCTTGTCCCTCGTGGAGGGAAAATATGGGATCCATTCAATAGTCCCCATCCCCACCACTTCATTTCCATGACGATGGAGAGGCGACGGCCTCCCATAGCGTCTTGCGTCAAGCTCAACAGTCCTGAAAATGAACCTCAGGGCAATGGAACAAGAGCTCGGAGACACTCAGAATCCTAATGAATGTATCAGTCAATATTCAGCACATGGGCGAGGAGGAGAGAAGGAAAAAAAATGTGTGTGTGTGTGGGGGGGGGGGGGGGGGGGGGGGGGTTAGAACCTCTTCCTCATTCCTCCTTTCACATTCAAACATCTGCAGAATCTAAGAGCATCTTGTCCAAATTATCACTTAGTAAGCAGGCCTAATACATGCCACATGGAGTCTGCCCACAGGACTTCAAGGAAACATCCAACAACGTCTGTAAAACACTCCATGTCTAATAACTAAAATGTAATAAAAAAGGGATAAGGAAAACTGCCTGGAGTAACATACAGGTACTATATAACATACTTAAATTCAATAAGCCAAACAATGTCTGCTCAAGGCAGAGACCAAAAGATACAAAATAGCAATCAGGGACAAGAATTTTCTCCTCATGAGTTAAGTTAAAAAAACTTAAAAGTTAGTCTTTACTATGTGGGGGTCAGTGTGCCGTTTCACCGCTATTTATGAGTCAAGTCTTCAAGGACAGTGTGACTTGTTAAAACAAAGTGTGCATATGTTCACTTGTGTATCTGTTTACACTTGAGTGTGTGTGTATGCCTTTAGGTATGTGCACTTCCTCTAGGGCCACATCAGGCTGGTTTGAAATGCAAAGCAGCACTGAGTCACCTGTGTTGGAGATCACTCTGCTTTATAACCCGGGCAGTTTCTGTAGGCCTGCCTGTCTGTCTACATCAGTGTCTACACTTCACTACACAACCACAGATTCTGCTCTGACCTGCAGTATACGCTACCTGGAACTAGTGCATGCACCAACTATCACAGCCCTTACATTTGGGAAACACAATGGGAAACACGGATAGAGATAGATTGAGAATCAAACAGTACAATAAAATACCCCATTTTACTCTATTTTTTTATTTAACTTCCTTAAATGCACATTCCTTGTATAAAGACAATTTGTTTGTCTTTGCTAACTGTACAATGAAGTGACTTGCTGTTCCCCTGAAACAGGACTTGCAGGACATAACTAACATCAGGATCATGGTTTCCACAAAAATATTAAGCAGCAAAACTGTTTTCAGAATTGATAAGAAATATTTCTTGAGCATCAAATCTGTATACCACTATGATTTCGGAAAGATCATGTGACACTGAAGACTGGAGTAACGGAGGCTGAAAATTCTGCTTTTCCATCACAAAAATAAATTATTTTAAAATGTATTACATTTATTAGTATTAAAATAGAAAAGTTATTTTAATTTGTGAAATATTATTGCAATACTACTGTTTTTTCTGTATTTTTCATTTTTCATGCAGCCTTGGTGAGCATATTTAAAAAATAAATAAAAATAAATAAATTACTGACCCCAAACTTTTGAATGATAGTGCATGTAATTATTCAAACTACTCATGTGACAATATGCTGATTTAAAGCCGTTAGACTTAACTAGAAACTTTCTCTGACTCACACATACAGATATGAAAATACAAAATTTCCAAAGAATACAAAAACAGCAACTGGGGACTTTACTTCTTAACAGCAACTTTACTTCTATTTTCTAAACAATCCTTTTGTTTTGCATTTCCCATTGTCACTCTCAGGCTCAATCACAGCAGGACTATTGTGAAATTGCAGGTGCCGCGTAAGAGATTATGGAACTACAGTGTATGTACCGTGAGTGTCACCCCCATTTCCCATCCATTCTTCACTATAATGCTAACGCTAATGACCAATGCAGTTTTGTATGGATTTCGTCAACTCGTCAGCAGCGTCCCACAAACAAGAGAATCATTCACACTTCACTGTGTCCCAAAGACCTTCACAATGAATGCAATCATTGGAAATTGGGTTCTGCATTCAAGGTTAATTCATTGTTTTAGTTCTGGCGAAAAAGAAAAGAAAAAAAGTTGTTGTTTTGAAAGAAGATGTTTTCTCCTGTATTCATTTTCCTTGTGTGTTTGTGTAGTGTCAAGCCCTCTTATTTTATCTTGGATCAAAAGTGAGAGATGAAAAAGAATGGAAATGTCTAAGATGGACCAAAACACTGGGCAATCAGTTGGTCTTTATCTGTAACATATTAGAGGTGCTCTGTTTTCATAGTGAGAAAAAAAAAAACCTCCTTTATGCAAATGTGATCTGTCAAATCATTGGACATAACAGATAGACGTGTGTCATATATTGTTGAAAAAGTCCCAATTAACAAAAATACAGCAGCAGTTAGAGACCAAATAATTCCAAACAATTTTTGTGAAAATGTGCTGCCGACGCTTTTGTTTGTACCGCAAAACATTAGTAAACCATTGTAGCTCACATCCTTTTTTTTTTTTTTTTTTGAGTAGGTGGTCTTGAACGAGCCTAAATACAACAGATAACAATCCGTAGATCACAGTGTGACATAACATGCTGCTTGGCTAAAGCTATTGGACTTCTGGGATCCAATCGCGTTGCGATCATGACGCAGTGTTTTCCAATGTCTTTTGAAAGTTCAACCAGTGGAAAGTGTAACTTGGGTGTAGTGGGTGAGTATATTGGGTAGGAATTAGAAATGGGTACCGATTCACAAGCTCCGACATTACCGGTTCTGCTGTCGGTACTAGAGAAATTAAGAAAATACACATACCATTTATTGCTATAGACACGTTATCTTGCAAAATCTATTTAGCCAGCCATTTCTATATGCGATAATATTAAACCACTTGTCTGTGATGCATTTTTACATGTACACATTTACAATTAGGAAGCGAGAGATCTCGCTCACGTGGAGCTACAGCACACACAACACAAAAGCCTCTGCTTAATTAGTGAAGATGGCTGAAAAAACTAAACATTCAAACGTATGGTTACACTTCAGGCTTGTGAAATTAATCAAATTTTATTTTCGATTTCGGCTTACAAGGATTATAAAAAGAAGATATTTGAGGTACAACTATTAAAAACTAGCCACGTTCCGTCTAGCACAACTTCCTTGCCTTCACAGCGGTGCGCTGTCATTTCTCCCTACAACCCAAATTTAATAACAGAATCAGCACAATTGTGATTGTTGCAAAATGCAGTCTCTACTGGTGCTAAATTGAGGGACGTGTTTGAGAATAAAAAGAGCTATTAAAAGTATAATAATCCACACAAGAGATGCTGTTTTCAACTTCAAGGTGGCTTTCTGTATGCACACTCTGAAAAGGACCGCAACTAGACAAGCAAATTATATTTTAGGCTTAATTGGGAGAAAATCTAATGTTTACTATTGGATCTGCATTCGGTTTTAAGTGGCAGCAGTCTAATAAACCTGCTGATGATTGCGCCATTAATGTGAATCCAAAAACAAAAGGCAAAGAGAAAATTACTCACAGCTCTTGAATTAACAACATTAGCTTTAATAAGCATTAATCTTAAAAATGTATACAGAGAAAACTATACAGTGTTATTTTACACTTGATTACTTCATTAGATTTATTTTGAGGGCCACATTACTTACTTGAACAGTAATGTTAGTAGACCTTCCTGAAATTAAAGCACCATTTGTTTTATTTGTATCTTTGTTTTATTCTATATTTGCTACATTTATTTGACCGTTTGTTTGTCCTTAGTTTCTTTTTTCTTGTTCTTATCTTATGTATATAAAACACAAAAAATGCCTGCACACTGAGCCATTTGCAAACAGACGTTTTATATTTGTTTTGTTCAAACATTGCAGTTTCTTTCGTTATAGATATTTATTAGTGATGTCAACGTTAACGTATGCGATTATTTTCAGTTTAACACATTAAAAATATTTACCGCAATTGATGCAGCATCTGTATTTTCTGTCATCCTTTGGCTGGGCTACATTTTATGATCATGCCTTTCCACTGCATACGACATTCGCATACGATTGTCGCATTTCGCCCCCTAGTGGCAGTCGCACAGAACTTTGAAATTGGTCGTGAAGCAACAGTTACCTTCGGCTATTCACAATGGTAAAATGAATGAATGTAATGCATGTATGAATATATCCACACAAAACAAATGACCCTCAATACATCTAAAATAAAAACATAGTAGATTTTATAGAGCTAATCTGCTATAATTATTAATAACCGCCATTTTACAGAAATAGCTTTACAGAATAATGTTAAAGTGTTAAAATATTGGTAATTCTAGCTTCGCGCTCATAGTTTTTATTAGAATACATCACATCCGGTCGCATACGGTCTAACCGCAGAAGTTCAGATTTTCAACGCATCCGAATCTCAAATCGGATCCGAAGATCGGAACGCCACGCAGCTCCCGTACTACTCTCCATTGGAAATGAAGGACTTCTGGTCCGACAGCTGTCGTTTGGTGTCGGACAGGCGGCTTTATTCATGCAAATGCTTTTAAACCATTCAAGCGCGACAAGACAAAAGAGAACATACTATCTGTGAACGTCCTCCTGACACACGACGCACAGAAAGACGTGCGCCAGCAAAGTGAGCACAAACAGCGTGCCAGAATCAAGTTCTTTCGCGTTTGAACGTTGTGAGAAAATGATATGAGATCCGCGTCATCTGCAGCAGCGTCAGGTCTTAAAGTGACAGCAGCCACTAATGCTGTCTGTTATTAATGTTGATCAAAGCACAAAGGTAACAAACAATTACTTGCCGCTCTTGACTAAAGAACTTTTGTAGCTTTAATAAGGATTAATCTATATCTAATTTATCATTTATGCAGTGCAGTTTGATAACCTTATTAAATTCCTGTATATTTCCTACCTGTTAGACAAGTAGGAAGGGCACAGGTAAAATATGACGTTTCTTATGGGGTCATGTGAGGATTGTTTTAAGTTCACTTAAAATAAAAGTTGTTATATTTTTTGAAGCATAAATGTTAAAAGACGGTTTGCTTTCAAATACATTGTAATGTTGAATGGCTATAATTAATGTTTAAAATTGAAGAAAAAAAATATTTTACTTAGACATTTTACTTGATACTGGCCTTCATTCTAAAAAGATGCCATTAAATGTTTGTACATTAATTTAGAGATTAACTGTGAAATTATTACACTATAAAATATAATAACAACTTATAAAAACTGTTTTTAAATCGTGATAAATAACAGAAACAAAGCGTGATTAATCTAGTTAATTTTTGTGAATAGATTGACAGCAGTAATATTTATTTTACATCTCAGAATATAAAGCAATGTTAATTATGTTTTTTATTTGTTTTTCTTTTTTTAATAAAAAATATATAACAAAAGAACCAATAAGAATACAGTTAAAATACCAGACCGATAAGCAATATCAGTAAAAGTAGTAATACTGTTAAAGTCTTAATGATACTCATCGATACATAGTAGGGATGATGTGTAGAACCATATCGGACACGGCTTTACAGCTGGAGCATGCTTGGATTGGTTCGATCACTCAGATTGACAGGTCTTTATTTACCATGCGCCATAGAATAAGAGCGCACAGCTAAAACAGCTCTGGAAGATCATCACTCATCAACCAGGATATTATTTGTTTATTCTATGTACTTTGATTGTCGTTTACACAAGTAGATCTTCTGTTTAGTAAAATCATTTGTTTGGAGGGTTTTGGGACCCTTGGTTAATTATGTTTCGAAATAAATACGTAACTATGATGCGCTCACTAACAATACTTACATATACAGGCCATATTTGCCATTCCAAGCACAATATAGCTATATAAATGATCTGGAAAAGTGTGAATATGTAGATACTTTAAATAATAGCTTCTAAAGTAAGAGTAAAGCATTGCAAAGCACTGGACAAAGTGGGGCACAATAACTGTTAGAACTTTCTCCAAAAATACAAAAAACATGGACCTAGCCCGCGTTCAACCTTCAACTTCTTATAAACCATTAAAAACGATGAAGTGGGTCAAAGACAAATCTCAAGTCCTGGGGCAAAGCCTGGCAGAACAGAGGGGGAAGAGTGCAGGTCTATTCCCATGAGGACGACCCAGCAAACAGCAAACTGAGCAATTGAGGGGAACAGAAGTGTGAGGGGAAAGGGAGAACGATAAAAATAGAATGAAATATTAGGTGTAAAACGACAGAAGAAATGAAGGAGCTTTGAGAAGAAAAAAGATGGAGTAGAGAGAGCATGTGAGAGAGGAAGATAGGAAGAGAGGTGCAAGAATACCAAAGGGAGATCGACCATCGAGGGCTCCTGACCCAATTCTGTCCCCAGCTAAATGCATAATCTCTGGAGAGAAAGAGTATGAGGTAATCTCTGTATGAAGGGGCTGCAGCAGACAAGCAGTATTTCTGGCTGCTTACTCTACCTGCAAGCCCAATGTTAAGGCATAATCAGCCTTTTGTAAAGAAGTGAGGGACGGTTTAATTATGGTCTATATTACAGAGATAGCATTTGTGTGGCTCAAGAAAAAAAGCAGTGCCTCTGCGGACTACAATTCACAGTGAAGTGAACCTATAATCACTTAGATACAAACACAAAAAACATCAATACATAACATCAACTAAGAGCTGCCAAAACCAATAAAGCTCTAAAGCACATTCATCAGACCCTTTATGTGGAGCCACATATCCATCCAGGGAACAACTTTACAGAGCACTAAAACAACAGGACGTGTTCATAAAACACCCAATGTGGTGTGCAGCATTTCCCTTACTGACAGATGTGATACTCACAAACCGGCACCTGCTTGATGCAGATCAAAGATCAAATTTAGAATGAAAGGACAACCTTTAAGGACGATACCATCCAAATATATCCATATCTAATAGCAAATTGTGATGTATAAGAAAAAGCTCCATGTTTGCAATGCTTGTTTATAAGGCTGCACAATTTGCCCCAAAATTTTGTGAATATATATTAATATGATTAGAAAATATAATAATTATTTGTATGATGCTGATGATGGTTTGTAACTGGTCCTTGGGTGCGACACTAAAAACATTAGATCATGAGCTGCTCATGTTAATGAACACATAACTTAGAAGGAATGTTACTGTTCTGCTTTATACAACAGAGGCAGTCAAACTAGTTTTGTGAGCTAGTTTTTTCTGAAAACAAGAACTTGTGACAGGAAAAGTGGCAATGGGGAACAAGGGACAAAGTCAAACCTAAACCTCCCAGGCTTTTGAATAATGAGACATCAAATATGCTTTCCTCTAGAGAGACATTCTCTCTCACATGCTTTAATGTGATTGTTATGAGATACTCACCACTTTCTCTTCTTTCTGGTTGTCAGAGGGCTGCAGGGTCCACTCAATGTCCAGAGGCCCAGAATCATCAGTAGCAAGAGTAAACTGACAGTCCAGCTTCACAGTCTCTCCGCTGGCTTTCTCAATGGATGTAGAACCAGTGGATGTGATCTGTAGTCCACAGGCTGAGCCTGAGAAGAACAAAAAAGATGATGCTTTTTAACAACAATGAAGATGCAGCTTTTTTCCAAAACCAATCATTTGCATCACCCTTGCATCTATAAATATGAGGAAGGATGTTTTTTTTCACATCATTGGATGGTTTTGACATGGTTTTGTCACATGGTTTCACTTTTCACATCATTGCATGGTTTTAGCATCAGTGTAGTGATTATCACTCAAAGCCCGTACAATGCAGTACCCTTTAAACAATGAGTGCGTTTAATAAACTGACAATGCCTTGATCATGGAAACACGTTAACCTGTTTTCCTTTATCGGAGTAAGGTCATAAACGGCTTAAGCATAAACTGATCGTCATAGCTACATTTTTGCCCCTAACACTGATTTCGCCCAGCATGTAAACACATCAACCTGCTTTCTGTCAGCTTATTGAAGTGCACATGAATGATATGTGACAGGAACGCATCATTACTGTGAATTTAAGCGCATCCAAACAGAGAGAGCATTTTGCAGTACGGAGGAAATATATTGCAAACTTGATCACACTCTTTTCTTGAAATCTCATGCAGCAGCAGAAGTGGTACAGTCAAAATTCTGCATCTGTAACTGCACGAGAGGATAATATATGAGCTGTAAATTTCCCGCTGACATGTTGCTACTCTTCTTGGGTTTGTAATGCTTTGACATAAATGAAACACTCGATACGCAATGATACGCAAATTATTACATTTTGACATCACTACCAGGAAATAAACTGATTTATTATTAAAGTCTTACAAACACGGTTTACTTGTGTTGTCGGGTTATTGGTTTGCATGTAAACCCAGACAACAGGTTATTTCAATAAGCTGATTTTTGTGAGTTATCAGCGTACTGGTGTGCATGTAAATGTGCTCAATGACTGATTTCTGTGGTATGAGAAGATATGTATGTTGCATGACCTCATTAGGGCTCGAGATGAATACATCAGAGATAATCTATTCTTGGAATGAACATCATTTAGTAAATGACAACTAACAGAGCAGATAACAGTGGGGTTCTGTACAGGCGTGGGCTCAAGAGTCAGACAAACCTCAAAAATAAAGCATCTGCCTGTAGGAATGCCTTTTTCTTTTCTTTTTTTAAACAAATCCAGACTTATTACAGTTTTTAAGCTCCTCTTAAAAACTTGATGCTGCATAGTAAACGCCATTTCTTTGTTAGTCAAGAATGACCAGAAATGAAGTGACATGAATTTACATAAAGTCTACATTCAGTTGTCACCTTCAGTGTTGCTATTACCATTACATGGGTAAATGTGTGTTCAAAATTATACTAACAAATACTAATAATAAACAAATAAGTAAAAAGGAATAAACAAATATTAAACTAATATATAAAAATAATAAATATGTAAAAAGTAATAAAAAAAAAAATCTGGATGAATGCTGAAAAAAAAAAAAGACCAAACGGAATTGTAAAGGACTGAGTACATGTGGGATGTTTCTAAAGTTTCAGTTGACTCAGCCCTTAGACATTCACAGTGATACAGAGCTGAAACTTTAGAACAAGAAAGTCCTTTTTAATTTTTTTTATAAGGGCCACAATGTCTTTAAATGCGGGCCCGCTGGACCACTCGGATGATCAATTTAAAAAAAATATTTTCCAGCCGATCGCCATACTAATTACAGCGTAGGATGTGCACGCTAATGTGAAAGTTTACTAAAATTAGCAAAAAAATAAAAAAATAAAAAATGACATTAAAAATTATGTTTTCCAGTCAAGATTTGAATGGTTTATCTTTTTACCAAGTTCAAGGAGTCACCCATATGTTTAGTTTGTTTGGAAACAATATCTGTAGTGAAAGATTTTAATGTAAATTGCCATTACACCACTGCACTGCTTTCCCACCGTCTGGTCGAACGGTTCTAAGAATGGTAAGGAATGGTTCTTCCAGTATTTTCACTTAAGCCTGGTACGGTACGGCACGGCACGATTACAAACCGTTTTCGGCCCAGAATTAACCAACCGTGTCGAACAGGGCTGCTAGAGTGCGTGTAGTGACGTCGCCACTCAGGATCGGTCACTTGTCTGTTGCCTGGCTACCGGTTTCTCCGTAGCTATTAAAGTAAACGTGCTATTTGAGAAATGTGAACAAATTAATAATACAATTATAATAAATATCTGATCATCCTCTATAATGCAATCGCTATTTACATAGCATATCGAGCCCATATGCATTATCAAGAAAACAACTGACTCATTTGTATTACATTCCAAAGAGCTCCATTATCAGACCCTCAGTGGAAAACGAAAACCATATCCGTACCGGCCGGCTCGGATCGGCACGGAATGGAAGTTAAGCAAAGAGAATGGTTAATGAGAAGTATAAAAGATAAACCAGTGACACTTGAGTTGCATTTGTCTTAGATTTCAAGGTAAAATGCATTCAACAAAAACCTTTTTGCCAAATGCATGACAAAAATGTATGCACTTAATTATGTTTTATACATTTTTAAAAATAGTTGGTTTTTTTCATGGTAATATGTGGATTATGGTAATACCAATTTTTTTTGAATAAGCACTTTTTAACTTTGAGGTTGATTTGAGAATGTTCTCTAGGCTTGTAATAAAAAAATAAGACCTCTATACATTTGTTTGTTGCAAATTTACAGATTGCAATTGAGATGTTTTCATTTGCTTGTTGGGGTAAGCTAATATTGCTTGTCAACTGACAAAGTTTCCCATCCATTTTAGCATAATTTCACAAGTTTTATTGTTAATTAAATCTTTAAAAACAAATTACATTATACATAATTATAAATTGATTTCCCTTAATAAAAAGTAAATTGAGTAAGACTGTGTAAAAGTTGTGAGTGTGGATTAGTCATTTGGAATGAGTAACTTGGTATGAAAGAAAGAAATAATGTTGGCCCTCGTCACTATCGAAGTTGCCCATCCCTGTTGAAGAGGTTGCCTCTAGCTATTAACCTGAGATCAGTCCCATGAAGTTCTTCTCTTTAGACACGAACAGTGGACTGGTTGTAAATCAGCTTTTAAAACGACATTTCACACAATACAAAAAGTTGAATGAAGCTAAAGGGGGTGTTACACAGCATTATATAAGAGAGGATTGTTTAGATGTCACACCTATAACAGAGTGTGAATTTCCCTATGGGCATCACCAACGCTTTGATTTGTGGGATTGAAAAATATTACAAATGTGTAGGCTATAGAACAAGGAATAATAATAATAATTCAAATGAAAAGTGGCACTGAAGTCAACAAATTAATAGTGCTGGCATGGGCCATTCAGAAATCCCCCATTAGCAGTAATATATGCTCGTTTTCCAGTGATCAAAGTAATTCTTTAAACGAATGGATCCTTTGGTGACCCTGGCTGAAGGCTGCATTTCATTTAAATTTTAATTAATATAGCCAGCTCTCAAGCACAGATCAGGGCTGCGTGGAGGACATGACTTCATTCAATCACCTAGGCCTACTCTCTCCATCTGGAGCCGTAAATCTGGTAAAGCCTGTAGTGTTGAGCTCCACTACCATGCTAATCACATTCACAACTACTACCATTTTTTGATTCTTACATCTATAAAATTCTATTACTAAAGAACGTACAACTTTCTTACCAAAAATTACAAAACAGTCTAAACCAGCTTTGCTACAAATAAAATCCCCCCTTTCCAACCGCACCGTTTTTCTCTCAACTCTAATCATGCAAATGGAATAGTACATAACAGTTTTCTTATCTGATGGAAGTCAGTAATCAATATCGGCCGTTAGCAGAGCAAGAATACAGATCAAGAATGATGAACTGAATATCAACTAAGTATGGCTACAAACAAAAAAAGTGATTTTCATTGCGCAAGTAATGTACACATGCATAACAACGTGTTTAACAGAGCCAACAGATGTATAATCGTTCTAAATATCATAACCATTCATTCAACATCTGATCTTCAATCACCTTAAACGGCACATTAATCATGCATACAAAAATCATGTAAAGACCGCGTGAGCATCAGCAGTGACATTTCACAAATGGTTCATTGCCAGCGAGGAAAATGTGATTGAATGGGCCTCATTTCAGTGTGCTGTGCTACTAGATTATCTCCACTGGGTAAAAGAGTGAGTGAAACCAACACTCAATTAAAATGCAAGCTGAAGGTTTGCTAACATCAACATCCTCGCATCAAAATAAATGAATTACACATGACGTACCACAATTCATTTTTCATTTTCACATTATCGGGCACCATTTTGACTGCCACAAAACAAGAACAGAGTGTCACCATCAATACACCACCAGATAAAATAACTATTCTGAAAATTCTTTAATATTAAAATTACACTGACATTTAAACAAATATCCCAGTCAAATATGAAGCAGAAAAAATTGCTGCCCATTTTAAAAAGAGACAAAATCAAGACTTGCTACATTGCACGGATCATGTAGCCTAATCACTGTAGAAATGGAAAAAGAATAGTACAAGCCTGCATGAAAAAATCTTAAGATTAAGGAAATGAGAGGAGATATTAATCAAGAACAGACTCAGGATCTGCTGCCTGGGCAGAAACATAATGTAATACTGCTCCACATAAACAACAGATACGGTAAAGCTGATGCAACTGAAACTACATGGGATATCACAGAATCTCAAGTTCAAAATACACTTGTAGTCACATGAGCAGGTACTGCACAGGTACAGAGTTGTATCTCAAGTGTAAGGGACGCCAAGCGTGGGGGTCTGGAGTAAGAGGGCCTTAAATTCTAAGAATATCCATCTCTGCCTGGCTGCTCTTGACCTCCACCAGCTGAGCATGACAACAAATCCTATGAGGTTTAAAAGAAAGCAATTAGACCAACTAGAATGAGGCCACAAGCCCACCACAACACTCTCCACTCTGTCCCCCATTTATTTTTATCTCCCGCTCTCCCATTCCCCTCCAAACTCTCCCTCTCACGCCGGTCTCGTGAGCCCCAGCACTGGTGATTGCAGACCCCCTTTGTGCACTCATAATAGGTAGAGAATCCTGTCTCCTGGCAACACATCGTTCTGAGAATGCCTGAGAGGGGATGAGAGAAAAGGGGGGAAGGTAATGCAGATAAAGAAAGAAGGAGTGAGCGATACAAACAAAAAAAGTGGGGGAGGCTGAGTGAGAGGAGAGTAATGACTTGGTGTGGACAGACAGAGTGACAGTAAACAAAAGACTAACAACAGCTATGGGGTAATCAGTTTCAAATTGCAGACAACAATTACAGTCAGCTGCAGATCAGAAAAACAAAGTAATAAAGTTAATCATAGGTAACAGAAAAACCTGGGCCCACAAACAGAATGCACAGCCATAAACAAAACTAGAAAGATAGAGAAACAGGAAGTGATTTAAAAAAAGAAAAGTAGGTTTATTGAAGATTTATGGATGTTTATACAGAAATGAGCACACCAACATAAACAGACCCACAATAAATGCCGCCCTGCCTGTTGCTAGGTCGCAATTTAGCCTATTTTAACAGTTTAAGAAAAGTATAGCAATACTATTGCTACTTATATTTATGTTTTTCTAGACACTTTCAATGCAACATTAAACTGAAGGCGTGTTGTGGAACTTCATAATACTGAGAAAATGTATTAAAGATATGTGCTATGGTGTGAAGTGCAACACTCTTCATTTACATGTGTGCATTTCATGATACAGTTGAGCATCTCAGAGCAGCTCCCTTCATTTGCTGTTCCACATGTCACTCTGAAATCTAAAATGAAACCTTGTTGGTTAAACCTTTACAAGAATAAATTAAGATGTAAAAATTAGGATTAGCATGGTAATTTATAAGTTTTATTATGATTTTTTATTATTATTATTATTATTAAATACTCTTTATTTGACAGTATAACAGCATTATAACAACATTTCTCAGTTAGTTTAATTTTTTTTAGAATCACAAAAATCATAATTATTATTTTATAGCCATATTAAATGGGTCAAAAACTGTGGGAATGCAGTATCTGCTAAAGTGTAACAAGTTTTTTTTTTTTAATGTTGACTTTATGGTTACTTAAGGTTTGAGTTGGTTTCTGTAAAGAGTTTATCCAACACCCTAATTATTTTTTTGTTGAACACCCCAATTGTCAGTTTTGCGATGTTAGTTTTTTCAATATCATGCAGCCCTATTAAAAGAAATACACTATAAATGTGTGCAGGCATGTCTGAATACTGTAAGTGCAAGGAGGTAAGAGTGAGTGTGCTCGTGTCAATAGGATTGCTGGCGAGTGAAGGACATTTATCAATTATAAAAACCATGCTGAAAACCACACTAAAATCATGCATGTCACTTTTCCATTTTCCAAAGTCAATTCAGCGATATCTGAGCCACACTGAGGAAAGGTCAACCCCCACATATATGATATGCAACAGGAGGCAGATTTGGAAGAATCTTTTCATAGCCGATAAGACATCTTAGTCCATCCCTCTAGTGTACAGACAAACAGAACACAGTTAATGCATTTCAAAACTAACAAGATTGTTCTACATATCAGCATGTGTGGCTGTTTTGCATACAGTACAGCACAACTTGAATTGTAATTAGGTTGTCATACGAGGATGGCTGGAGTACAAACTGAGCTCTCTATCTCTCTTGCTGAAATAAACTCTCATTTTATAAGCAGCAGTGAAGTGGAAGTTATTTTGGGGTTCCGGCAGAAGAAGAAAAATGACAAAGCAGAGTGTGACAGCTCTAGAGAGGATCGTGGCATGCATGGCATATTTTCCAGGATGGGGAAGGAAGGATTACTACTTGCCGATAATTCCCATTTAAAAAACACTGCAGACGCCAGCTAGTTTAAAATTACTCGCTCTCTCTGAGCAGGAAGCAAAGGGCCTAAATATGCAATAATTCATTTGAATAATATATGGATTTTTTTTTTTTTAAATGAAACAACATCTCCCTACAGCCAACATCTGGATTGAGTCAAATGTTTGGCTTTAAGAGTTAAAGATAATTATGTTAAGTAGTCACAGCACAAAGAAACAAGAGCAGAAGAAGAGCACATTAATATTGTGCCAATTCAACAATTATTTAAAGGTGCAGTAGGACATCTTGGAAAATGATAACTTCAGCCTCATAGCACTAAAAGCGTACGTCCCACCCTCCCTGCAAATCGCCGTCCAAAGCCACGCCTCCTGAAAGCATGGAGACAACCCAGAAGACCGGAGACAACGTTACTGCAATACATCATGTGTCATTCACCAGTGAGAAAAGTAGTACAGTTAATAACAGTAAACAAAACCCTAAAAAACGGAATTAGATGCAGCAAGTTTTCGGTTTGTTTAGCTAGCAAAACGTATCAGTGTATAGTAATATTTCTTGCATGCCAGGGGTTCCACGATGAGAGTCTGGTTGTTGTTGCTGCTTGCCTGCCATTCTCACTCTGTGTACAGCGTACGTGAACAGCCTGCGCAGTGGTACGCAAACACACATTGACCAACAGGGAACACATGCCAATAAGCCCTTAATTAATCCATTAGCATGAAAAACAAAACAAAAAAAACACCACATCAGTTTTAAAATTTGTACTATTCTACTTTTCTTCAGTAGTGCTAATATTGTTGACTCCAGCATGATAAATTCCTCATGCTTTTTCTCATGTGTAAGTCACTTTGGATAAAAGCATCTGCTAAATCATTACATGTAAATGTATTCATGCCTTTTCTGCAAATACGCCTCCTAATAACATTTCGCTACCATTCCTGTTAATAAATAATCTGAAGAGGAAATTAACTGAACAGAAATAAGAAAAAGTCAGTGGCCGGCAGTGTAAAGCACCGTTAGCGGATCTCTTATCAGTGATGAGAATCTTTGACTCTCTCGTCCTCAAAGAATAAGAGGCTGTTTATTTTATAAGGTGCCTGAGCCAATGGGCCATTGCTCTCATTTCCCCTAGCATCTGCTTAGCATCAACTCCCTCCTCCACTCCTTTTTCTGCCCTTCAGACAAAGAACTAGTGACCTTTCCTCTCCCCTCTGCTCTCTAACCCTGAGACAAACACAGTAATGAATGCAAAACCATTTACATTTTCCCTGCCCACCTCTAGGTCACTCAAACACACCCCTCCCCCGCCACAAATAATGCAACACTTTTCCATAGTAGGAATCTCCTTTGTCTATGGTTAAGAGTAAGACTCCCACACTTTATGCTGGAAATACTTGATTTAGTTTTCTGTTGTATTGGGATTAGGCCAAAAAAAAAAGTTTGGTTCCTGTTGGTTGTCAGTTGAGGTCATGGGTCGGTAGGGATTGTTTTTTTTTGTTTTGTTTTCAGTGG
This sequence comes from Rutilus rutilus, assembly GCF_951802725.1. Lineage (NCBI taxonomy): Eukaryota > Metazoa > Chordata > Actinopteri > Cypriniformes > Leuciscidae > Rutilus > Rutilus rutilus. The sequence goes on from NC_140229.1 coordinate 14,064,584, forward strand.
CAGCAAGAGATAGGTAGGAAATTATTATAATATTTTTAATTTTACTTTACAGTAGCGATGGATACTCTATTTTTCCATAACAAAGCCTACCTATACTACATGTACATGTACCTATACCACCTTGTGTGTCCCAGCATGTTACACACACACGCGCTGATTTTAAATGTGTGTACTTTTTTCTACTCCAAAAAAACAGACATCTCAAGCAATGTTTCATCTATTAATTGTATTAACCTCAATACAAACAGGGGAAACACAGGTTTAAAACAATCACATGCAAACGTAAAAATATGCATATTTTTAGTAACACATCTACAAAAATATGCCTGTATTTCAAGTTGATAAAATAATTTAAAATCCACATCAGTTTATTTGTGCCGACGCGCCACGCCCTCCCAGGATCTATAATGTTACCTAGGCTACTTTCATTTTTTTTAATTCATCATAACCGCGCGCGCGATCTGCTTGCAGTCGTCGAGATGGATGCTGAGGAGTTGAAGAAAAGAACAGCTAGTGGAGATTGTAAAGTTGTCGGCAATACGTCATCAAAAATCAAGTCCAGTGTGTGGGAGAAATTTGGAGTTATCTGAAGAAAATATTGTGAAAGGCATATATTGTTTTCGTGTTGGATAGCCGCATGTGGAACTTCATCGCTGAGGAAGCACGCAGATAACTGTGGTAACAAAGCAGTTCTATCGAAAAGTATTTTTCACATTTAACACTATTTAGTATGTGTGGTGTGCAGGGCGTGTTTGAACCCAAAATGTATGTAGGCTAGACGAAATTGTGTGGCAGATATGATGTTGTAGCCGCGTCTGTGCGATTGGTAAAATGTTAAGGTTACTTAGTTTTGTGGTAATGTAGCCATGTTCTTCATGTATCGGCCTTTTGACAGCTTCAGCTGAAGTTGTCCTTGTGTTAATTGTCGTGTAATAACTTCTGTATGACCTGGCAATAAACATTTTTGTAAGTGTGCCTAATGTGATTGGCTAAACTGATTTTATTTCGGGTGCGGGTCAGGTGTCGGTTCTATTTTAAGCGGGTCGAGTCGGGTGCGGATTTTAATTAACAGTTAGTGCTACTGTCGGATAACGGGTGATAACGGGGATAACGGTTTCTAATCGCGAATGTAATACGCGATTACATAAAGTGCAAAGGAAACTACGAGCATGCAACGTTACGTTGTAAATTAGTAAGTCACGAAATAAAAGTAAAATACCAATAAATCACGTTACTGGTACATCGGGTGTTAGCTGAGAAGGATTTGTATGCAGGTATGATTTTCATTCTATTCATCAGGAGCAGTTTTCATGTTTCATTAACAGTTCTTGTTAATATTGTGTATTCACCATGGTAACTGTCGTTTCAATATTAACCCCAAAATGCAACTTTATTTTCACTTTGTGTTATTTTTTATATTTTTTAAATGACTGTGGTGGCTCATACCAACATTGTATTAACAAAAACTAGTTTGGGACTGCTATTTAATAGCTTTAGCATAGACCTAATGTTTATTTATTAGTAGTCTTTACTATTAGTCATATTCTTACAATTTATATGCATGTTAAGTAAAGGGGGACAGTACTTTGTGTGTTAACAATTTTTAAGTAAACATGTATTATAATATGCCTATATATATATATATATATATATATATATATATATATATATATATATATATATATATGCCTGAAAGCCTATTTGTTCAGCGCTGAAGTTTCCTATGTGCGTTTGAACGCTCCATCACGTGAACTGCGCCTGGACAGGAAATGCAGTGCGCTGCTCAGTTGTTCGTGCTCAGGGATGATGAGAGAAGACTCGGAGACCCTTTTCTTTACTTTCGTGTGCGTTTTATGAAAAACCACATACATTTGAACTTGTATATTGGCATCCTGATCTTGGAAATAAAGCTGATAAAGGATTCTCTGGCCGGAATCTTTCTGTAGTGCTCCCATCCTAAACGAACCACTAGTCCATACTTTACAATATATATATATATTTTTTTTTTCAATGTAAATTGTGATAATCGTAATTAATAATCGCAATTACAATTTCAAGGGAATAATCGGCAATTATGATTTTTGTCATAATCGTGCAGCCCTAATTCACGTTATAAGCGACTCAAACTTGCAGAGCTTTCAGATGGAGCAGCATTTACTACTGATCACAGAGCAGTGCATCACTGACAAGTTGTACATATAAAAAAAAAAAAAAAAAAAACAACAACCGCAAAAGTGCTTCATACTTTATAAATGAAAAATTGTGGCAGAAATATCCAAAGCTGAATCTGGTATACAATAAACAGAAATAAAAGTCACGAAATCCTGATGGGACTAATTTGAACTTACTGTACATTTTAAATGTTTTGAATTATTATTATTAATTTAATTATTAATTTGTTTGGTCTCAGAATGACGGATTTTTATTTGCTTATATTGACCAACCCCTTTTGTTTACTTTTTTTTTTTTTTTTACAAAAAATTTTCATAAAAAAATAAATTATTGCATTCGATTTTGGATTAATTCTTGTGATCACAAAATCCTGTAAGGACAGAATAACTTGTAGTGTTTTGCAAATAATAACTGTAAAAAGATCCGTTTGAGTTATATCGAGGCCTACTTGGAATATTTTTGCTTTTTCTGTGCCATTTTGTGCGGAATGGATTTAAACATTGTAAAATTTGTAATACAGAGCAGAAAGCACTACATACCTCTTGGTAGCTGAATGCATAATCAATTTAGCCCAAATATTTACAAACAGGCGTTCCAATTCTGTGGAATTTTTCTATAGGCACAAATTTCATGTTAGCTTAGTCACGACACATTCCAAGTAACTCGAAACATTACCTGGAAAAATTTTAATCTGTGGAACTGAAACAAATCACAAGATTAGAATTGTATAAGTTTAAAAAAGAAGAAATATAGAAAGTCTTACAAGTTTGGAATCACACAAGTCTGTGTAAATGACAATTTTCATTTTTGGGGGAACCATCTATTTAAGATATGATCATGGTCTCGCTCTCTTTCTTGATAGAAATCAAGAAAATAGACTAACAGGAGCAAACCCTTCCTGTAAAGAGAGGAGGATCATGTGCCCGGTCAGTGCTTGCTGAGAGGCCAGTCCAGGAGAAAGACCCCAGGTGAAGAGAGACTGCTGAATCCATAAATCTCTCCTGACTACTGGGACCTACATTAATCTAGAAACGCATATATTTCCACAGTCTGTCTCTCTTTTTCAATCAGTGTCAAACAAACTCACATATACAACTTGAGCCATCAGACGACACACCCAATCGGAACTAAATCCACCGGTTCAGTGACCTCTTCCATCTGCCTTACATATCAAAACTATTCCCACAACAACTAAAATCACAAAGCAGCTTAAAAAAATAAACACTGCTCTGTCTCTGGATAATTTTTTGTTGCACTTTTTCTTGTTTATGACAAGAGGCATGTTTGGAGCGTGAATAAATTGTAATACTGTATTACAAAACAGAGTGACTACAACATTGAAGTTACAGGAAGAAAATGTGTGTGGTATCCCTGGTGAACAATGTTATTTGAGAAACTGTGAAGTATAAAGCTCACAGTGAGAACAAAGCTTACAGTACAAGTAAGACGGGTGGGAAAAATGCCATGGATGAGACAGGAATGAAGATGTAAATTGATAAATCTTCTCTTCCAGGGGGCAGATGAGAAGTAGCCTATCAGTATAGTTTTATTTAATGCCATGCCAGCATCTGTGGCTATCTTCGTGGCAAAAAAACGAATTACAAAAATACAAGTTACACGTATTACAATATCAATAAAAAACAAGCAAACAGAAAAAAAAACGTAATTAATATTATACAAGATTTTTAACATTAACATATGATAAAAATTCTAAAACATTTTCTGGTAAAATCTTACTAAAGTCGTTAAGTGAGCTTACTTCATAAACATGTTTTCTGCATTTTCTGCATTAAAAGCGGAACAGTCCAATAAAATGTTGAATTGGTCTTGCAGAACATACATACAGTTGGGTGGGCAGAAGAGAAGTTAAACGTGGATACATCTCATTTTTGTGTATTTCTAATCTGACAAAACCAGACTACTAACAGTCTTTGATCAGTAACTCAGGGCTGGTCTTCTTTACAGAGCAGAAAACCTTGAGCACCCATTAAATTAACTGTTTAATTGAGAGCTACAACACCAATCATATGTAAAACCGGCACACATAATCCCACACTCACACATGTACACACAACGGCTTGAAGTTCTCACGCATGTCTTTAATGATTTCGGAGGGGCCAAGAGAGCGGAGGGCTCAGACTGACAGAGCGTGAATATCATTCTAGAACATTCTCTCCTGAACCGCAGTGCTCAATTAAGGATTAAAGACCCAAACTAGTTTGGCAGTAACGAGGCCTCTTCTCAGAGTTATTAGCAATGGCTGCTTATGAAAGAGAGGGCTGGCCTAAAACCGTCATTGCGGCTGGCTTCTCTGCAGCTTAACATATAGAACACCTGCCAAATTTTGACCACAGCAGGAATGCTTGAAAAGTATGTTGGTGAGACAGAGCGCAGTTTTAGAGAAAAATACAGAGTACCAATTTATTCTGACAGCATGACTTCACAAATCCCTTATGTAGTTGGTGCTCTCGTCACCAATCCAGGGAATCCTTGATAGTTTAAGTTTTGTTTCCTAGAAAAGGTTATAGGCACGTCCCAGAACTGATTATATCTCCACCAAACGCAACCACTCAGAAACAATTATATTAAATGAACATCAATCTGTGTGTGCAGTTTAATTTGTTTAGCAAAATAAGAAATAGGCCAAATTTGAACAGTCCAATGAAATTAGCCAAGCATGCACTCAGAAAAATCACTGAAAATAGACAGACATTGCAATTACTGAAAAACTAATTAGTCGCTTCAACATATGCATACATGCACATACAAAGCTTGCTCATATTCTGAAATACAAACTACTGGACTGTAATGTTAACAGAATGCAGATAAGCCAGCAGATACACTCACAGGGATACATTCTGTAAGTATATAGCATGTAATAGATTAAAATCCTCCCTGATGTAAGGGACAGGCATCGCTCAAACCTCTTATACAGGTCAGCCTGCTGCTATGAGATCAGCAGGGAAAAACATTGCAGCACTTACTGTGAAATCTGTCCTCCACCTAAAAGTTCAAAAGTTCAACTAACACATCTTCAAAGTGACTAAATTTTAAAATTGATAAAAAGTGACAGTAAAGACATTTATAATGTCACAAAAGATTTCCATTTCAAATAAATGGTCTTTTGAACTTTCTATTCAAAGAATCCTGAAAAAATTTAATCTCTGTTTCCACAATAATATTAAAGCAGCACAACAGTTTTCAACACTGATAATAATGAGATGTGTGGTTTCTAAAGAACCAAATCACTGGAATGATTTCTGAAGGATCATGTGAGACTGAAGATTGTAGTAATGGCTGCTTAAAATTAAGCTTTGCAATTACAGGAAAAAATTATAAGCTATTATAATAAAGTATATTAAAATAAATTTAATTTAAATTGGAATAATATTTCACAATATTACTGTTTTTATTGTATTTTTGATCAAATAAATGAAGCATAAGACTTTATGCTTATCGACCCCAAACTTTTGAACAGTAGTGTCTTATCGTGACTCCTAGAGAGTATATAGCGGGGTCGTGAGGTTTGGGCAGACTGGAAGAAGGAGATGAGTCTGTGTCATATGCAGTTCTACATATCGCTTTCCCTACAGAACCAGCCAGTAGTCCCCAAGATAATGGCAACTAGTTCACACACACTCACCCAAAACCTTTAACAAGACTTAGTGGGAAAAGAATCGCTTAACATATGGTGGAAAATGTGGAAGTAATTTTTCCATGGACAAAGAGTTTAGTTTAGTTTAGGATTAAAACTGTGGGTGTTTTCCAGACACAGCATCTGCCCCGGGCTGCAACAGCATTTTATTTTCATCTACAGAATATTGTATTTCCAATGATGGCTCCACTGGGAGCTTGGCAAGCTGTGGATTTGATAAAATGTGTGCCTGTGTAAATCAATAGCACTTGACAAAAGATAAGTGACATTGTCTGAATGGGCACAATGCCATTACCAGCACTGCACTTTAACTCGACAGATCATCACAGGTCCAGAACATGTTCTAGAATTCATACCCATTTGAATTTGGCATTTAAGGAGCCAGGAATCAAACCAACCAGCTACAATGAGTATAATAACATTACTAACTTTAATAATCAAAAAAGCATTTGAAAATCAGACAAAAAGACAAAAAGGTAATCTACTAATCTTAATCTACTTATGCTGGGTACACACCAAAAGATGTTTTACAATTTATAAGATTTTCAAAATGTGATAGACCACAAACATGAGGACAAAAAATCCTAGATTTAACCGTTTTTGTGGTGTGCCATGATGTGACAAAGACAGCACACACGAACAGATTTTCAACCAGAGTCTTGACTGTGAACACAGGAAATCTCGCAAAATCTCGCGAGACTTCAGAATAAGCATGCCGAACAACATGCAGGAAAAAATTGCGATAAGTGTTTGGAATGATTTTGTTGTTGGAACAATTATCAACAAGCTGATCCTCCATTTCTGCTGTCCACATCAATTTCACTTTGTGCTGCACCATGACTGCGTCCGTCTTCCATCATCTCGCTTTCTAATTGGATATTGTTTTGAAAAACACAAAACTATAGATTTTTAAAAAACTAGTGTTGTCAAAAGTACAGACTTGGGTAATTACATTTTTTAAATATGATGCTTTGAGCGCTGTTGAGCGGAATCGTAAACACCAATGATTGACCATTGTGTTCACACACTCATAGGTCTGTGATTGGCTACAACGATCAGTGCTTCAAAAACATGTTGTAAATATACATCAATGACTACATTCACCCCCATGTGGAGCGACTTGGTACCGAAGTTGGTACTTTTGACAACACTAGAAACATTTTTATATTTCACAATATACCCTATAAAAAATGATGTAGATATATACAAATGAAGTATTGAGATCACAGCGAGAATGACATACGTCATTTACAGTAGCCTACTTCACGGAAGTGGGCAGTCAACGAGAGCTCTTTTGGCACAATTTGCTTGCCACAGTTTTCTACAAAATTTCCCCATTGTAAAAACGCAATGAGCGAGCAAACATTTAGGTGAGATAAATGTAATTAAAAAAAAAATGTCTAAAAATGACGACCTCCCCCCATGCAGGTTTTAGCTGGTGTTTTTTTTTAAAGTCACAGCAGGACAGTAAAGATAGGACTTTAGTCACTAGGTGATAGCACTATCAGATCACACCCAGCCCTGCTGACGATAACACACACTAAATCAACTCCACACAGGCCAATCTGTATGGACCACAGCAGTGAACATGGTCTCAATATGATGAGCGATCTCATGCATTACACACAAGCAAGAAAAACAAACCAGCAGGTGTGTTGAGCGCACCTCTGTGTGCGTTGCTCCCTCAGGCTCAGCAAATCTGTCAGGGTCTATTACTGAGGAAGAGGAAGAAAGAGACTCTCTGAATGTCAAACATTAAAGCAAATGCCATTTCCACACAACAACTCTGTATAGAGAAGAAAAAAAACGTATAGAAGATAAAAAAGATCGAAAGGAAGATGGACATTCTTTGACACTATCAGCAGAATGATGGGAGAGTGAAGTAACTGGACTGTATAGATAATAGTGTAAAACTGCACTAACAGTGCCACTGGATGTGTATGAATGTGATATATAGCAGCAAGGTCTGCTTAAAAAAAAAAACTGAATATGCATCACAAGCCTGCTGTGGGGCACAGCACATTGTGTGGCACCATACACGCATGCAATATGCAATCCATGTTTCGCTCAACATTCAACAGGGAATGGACCAATCGGTGCATGAAATTCACTTTGCCTTTGCTTTGAATTAAAAAGATTCTCCTAACCATTCAAAGAGTAAGTAACATTACAGACATGCAAGAGCAAACTCCGTTTAGAGGAAAAGAACTTCACCTGGTGATAAAAAAGATAGAAAGGAAGATCGACACTCTGTGGGTTGTCACAAAATGGCACTATTATCAGCAGAATGAGGAGAGAGTGGAGCATCATCTTGACTGTAGATAAAATGTAAAACTGCACCAACAGTGCCACTGGATGTGTATGAAAGTGATATAGCAGCAAGGTCTCGGTACATGAAATACACTTTGCCTTTCTTTTTTTCACACAAATTCTGTGTTGTTTTTTCAGGTAATCAAATGAAGACAAAATAAATTAAATTTCTTTTAAACGTATGAAATTAAACTTTTTTGTCAAACGATGTGCTGCACAATGAGCTTTACTGTTAAAATTAAAACATGGAAGACATTTTTTGTTTATTCCTTAAAAAAATTAAGTTTTGATCAATTTATTTGTATTAGTGTTAGTATTATTATTACATTGAACAACAGCTCATTTGCATTTAAAGGGACACACAAAACCTCCATCTACTGTGAATGCAGAGATTTATGTGTGCCTGTTCTTCTTCTGCCATTTCCCAGTTGTTTATTTAACAGCTTGCCTTCCTCCTCCACACCACCTTTAATTGTGTCATTATTTAAATGCAGCACCATTCCAGGAATACACTAGGCCTATATAAAATGACTTCATCTAAGAATATCTGGCAGAATGACTAATTTTGGGCTAGAGAATCTTGTAGTCTATAAGCTTTTGTGGGAAAGCATAATTTCCAAATACTTAAACAACCTTCAGATCTAACATAGGCCTACTCATCTCGATCCAAGTAGTTTCAATACTTGCTAACAAACAAACAAAAAACATATCTTTTGCTGTTAAGTAGGCCTAAAAACACCATATTTGATTTTGTTGATGTTTGGAGGGCAATATGAGGACAGTGAAGCAGTGGAAGCCTTCTGGGTAGATTATGGCTCGCATCAGTATCCAGCTCACACCTGGACATATTTGTTTAACAAAGCCACATTCACCAGACCAGAAAACACACAGATGACCTTTTCACAGTCAAATATTACATTCTTAAAATAGATTATAGACTCTCTACAGAACTAAAATGAAACATTTATATAAAGTTAAACCTGCATATTTGTTAAACCTGCATATAATTCATCAAATAAAGTCACTTATTGATGAAATCTGATAATATTCCTACAAAAGTCACTTGCTTCTCAAGCTCAACTGCCCATGTGCTTTGAAAGCCAATAAGCCCACACAACATGCACTCATTTGCACATGCACACAGTGATACTAGAAGCTTCTTGGTCTTGAATCCAAAGAGGTTAATTCAGGAGTGGTCAAACAGACAGACAGATGTCTCTCAGCTTATAGATCAGTCAGGGTCAGACAGGCAGCTCAACCCAGTAATCTCAATGAAAGTGTCTGATCTCAGCTAACAGGCTTTCACTCTCAGCAAGAAACCTCAATCAAAGAATCAGAGAGAGCTTGTGTTTAGAGCCAAAAGTTGTGCAAGAACACTGAAGTGCTCATACACTAACTTCTAATTTGACAAAGGCTAAAATGAAAACCTAAAATGCATCAAATGCTGTATTTTTACTCAAATCTCCATTAACATGGAACCTTTTTAAACCACAATAGGTAGGATATATATGAGACAGAAAAAGACAGAGTATTAATCTTCATTTAAATCATCTTGCAAAACACTCTGAATAAATAAGTCAAGCAGAACAACAGAATGGCTTCGCAAAAAATGACACGCCATAAACCTATATGGTGACAAATGTATCTGATGCATTCAATTTTACAGAAATCAAACCTGACATTTCATTTGAAATATTTCACACTGTAGCCAAGAGCCTTAAAAACTGTTATTTTATTTTGCAGGCCAGGAAAGCCTGAGGCTTCAGCTTGGGTGGGTTCTGCAAGTGAGGATCTTTCTATGATGCTGAAGGAATTCATATTCTCACCAGTAAAGAAATTTGGACAGATAAGTAGGGCTAGAATACGCAATACGCTAATATTCTTAGGGAAGCTTTGTTTATTCAGGATGCACAAGAGAAAAAAGTAATCATTAACCTTCTACAAACAGTTAAACTTAAGGTTTCCAATGTGTCAGTAGGCTCTAGAGAGTCTTCTCATGTGCGAAGGTAAATGTCAAATCATTGTAAACACTACAAAGAATGAAGCAAAATGTCAAAGTTCTGATTTTAAAAAGGTGGAACGTGCCTCTGGCTGAACAAAGGACATTTTAAATGTGTTGTATTTGTGTCAGATGAGAGCACACCAGAGAAAAACAGTAAATCTGAGGATTACAGAACACCTAGTGCTGCCTAAATACATCGCTTTATACAGAATGAAAAGGGAGGGGAAAGAGAGAGAAAAGAGAGAATACTCTGAAAGTACTGAGATGGCAAAAAAAAAACAATTCCTTCTGATTCTCGCGCACAGGATGGAAAGGGATGAGAGAATGACACCGAGAAGAGATGTGCCTTGTGATGTGGCCATGAATTAAACATGAATCCATTAAGACACTTAAAACAGCTGGCTGCTATAAAGCATTTTTTCAGAGGAACATCTACAGTAGCAAAATCCATTATACACACACATTATACTGGTGTCACAAACACACACACAGTTATACTGTATATGCAAAACACTCACTTAAAACAGAAAGATTTCAGCATAAAGAATTCAAAAACTAGGTTAAACTTCATAACTACCACCGCATGGGTAAAATAGGTTTTATTTGTTCACAACAGAACAAATTTTACTTCCAACGTTACTGTTTGCCAAGTACCATGAAAACACAGCTTATTATATCCAGAGGCAGTCTCCAGGGAAACAATGTGTTCTGCAGTCAATTACACACTTTTTTTCTCTATATCTCTGACTTTCTTTCTGCAACTAAATCTCAATATTTCTGTCTCCTTCATTTAAGCTCTCTTTAATGTGCACTGGCTTTGAGCAAAATGCTGTTGCAAATACAGCCCTTATGGACCTTCAAGCACACACACTATAAATTAATGAATCACTATTTGCAATTCACACTGATGTTGTCCAGGGACCGGATTCACGAAACATTCTTAACAATACATTTTTATTAAGTGCTATTTTCTTATTTTCTAAATTTAGAATATTTTGCATTCCCAAAAACATTTCTTAAAGGGACACTTCACCCATGGGAACATTGATCTTTATTGAAAGTGGGTCATATATGTAGTCGAAATGTAAAATTAATTTTTAATTTGGTGCCTTCTTGGCCGAGGAAAGAAAGAAAGTTACTTCAGGACGCATTTGTATGAAAGACACCAACTCCCACAATGCACCACATTGCACAGCTGCGCAAGCCACTCCCACTAATCCAGAAAGCGCATATCTGCCTAAGAGAAATAACTCTTCCGTCTACAAGGCTAGCTACCACCAGAGCTCGAAATTAATTTCACACAAAATGTCTAGTTAGTTGGCGAACTCATTAGTGAATTACTCTTCATTTGTATTTCTTTCGAAGTGGTGAATTATTGCATTGTAACGTTACCTGGATGTTCAGTCAGATGCGGTGCGAAACTAGGATAGTTCACAACACAAACGTCCGTGTCCTCGTCTGATTCACAACACAAACGTCCGTGTCCTCGTCTGATTCAGAGATTTCATCCAGGAGAAGTTGTCATTGTTGAAATTCTTTGCCACAGTCGGACTCTATCTCTGTGTTCGTAGCGGTTCGTAGTTGCATAGTGAGATCACCGGCGCCACCAGTCCGCCCTAACCCGAGCCAGTCCGGGCTCCTCGTCCGCGGCAGGCAGGTCTTCTGCCTCGGCTGCTCTTCGCTATAATGCGGCTTATAAAGGTAGCCACAAACACCTGATTCAAGCATCAGACTTCTGAAATCCTCTTCCTCTATATCATATTGAGCACTCTCCTCCGCTATTGTCATAACTTTACATCTGTCTCCACAGCGCCTGTTAGCTTAGCTTCCAAACAAGATGGAGGATATTGCTTTTAGTTTTCAGAAAGTCAAGTCCCACCCACTGATCTGTAATAGGCCTGTAGCGTGAGCGGTTCCCGCCCCCTCGGAAAGATGAGGAACGAGTGTCTGTAGTCTCTACACTTTTCAATGAAATGTGACTTCCTGCTTATTATGACGCAAAATGATGATTTTTACGTCATAATAAGCAGGAAGTAAAACACTTAAATCCTTATTTCTCCCATCTCAGGGAAAAATGGATGAAAAATCCACATTTATTATAATATATGACTGGGTTTCTAACAATACAAAGCTTAATGCAAATGGGTGAAGTGTCCCTTTAATGTTCTTTTTCTCTTTTCTTAAAGGGATAGTTCACCCAAAATTTTTAATTGTCATCAACTACTCACCCTCATGTTGTTCCATCCAAACCCGTAAGACATTTTAGGAACACAAATAAAGGTCTTTTTGATGAAATCGGAGAGCTTTCTGTCCCTCCATTGACAGCTACGCAATTACCAAATTGACGCTTCAAAAAAGTTCATAAAGGGATCGTAAAACTAATCCCATATGAATTGAGCGGTTTAGTCTAAATTTTATGAAGAGAAGCGATCGCTTTATATGATGAACATATTTAATTTAGGCTTTTATTCACATTTAAAAATTGATCAGCGGAAATAAACAGAAGCTCATCCGAACCTGCTTGACGCGCAGGAACAAACCTCATTGGTTCTTGCCGAAGCTCAAAAGTGCAGCGTAACACAACAATGAATCTCATTGGTTCTCGCACGTCAAGCGAACATGCTTAATCTTCCGTTTACTAGGGCTGCACGATATTGTGAAAAAAATGACATTGCGATATTTTATTTTTCTGCGATATGAATTCTAATCTAATTTTCTCTTACAAACAAAAATGGGGTAAGCACACTTACATTCTTATTTTAAGAGGTGCTCTGAGTAAATGATTTGTTTGTAACTTTAGGATATGGTTTGAATGGTTAACATTAGTTAATGTATTAGGTTAATAACTAACATGAGCAATACTTTTGTTACTGTATTTATTAATCTTTGTTTATCTTAGTTAATAAAAATACAGCTGTTCATTGTTTGTTCATGTTACTTCACAGTGCATTAACACTAGAAGTGCCAGAATTCCATAACTGCTAGAACTGCCGCAAGCGGTCATTTTGACCGCTAGATTCCAAAATCGATATCTTTAATGATAAATACCCAATTGAGAGATTAATGCATTTATTGTGTTAGGATATCTTTTAAAAACAAAACAACACCAAACTGTACATTTAAACAAGTTTAATTATACATCTATAAATAATAATATCCGTAGATGTCCTGAACAAAATGACGGAGTAGCCTATGTTTACACTGTTCGATCGCGCCCGCGCCCGCCAACACACACACACTATATTCCATCTTGACATCACAGCCTGTTCATTATAGGCATAATAAAATATAATAATAAAAGTCAACCTAACATATACAAATTCCACTGCTCTGTTTATATAGTCAGTAGTACAATTTGTACCATTTTGCGCATGTGAAGAGGATGATTTTTTCCGTCAATATTGGAACGTGAGTGAAGTACAAAGCCTATAATGAAGAATAGTTTACCATCCAAATACATCGCAACTGTTGAAACATTTTGATTCTAATTAGAGAGTTACGTGAGCCTAACGCCGCTTACTTTCACTTTCGCTTATAAAGTATTTCATTTTGGTATTTCATATTTTTTCATTCTTGTTCTGTTCTGAATATCATTACATTTAAATGATTTGTTGTTGAATATGTTTTGTGTATTTTTTACCACATTTTATTGTTGTGTATGTTGGTATAGCCTATAATAATACCGCGAAATTCAGTGCGGTCAATCTGATATTTATATATGTTGCCTTATGTGTAATTTATATGAAAAACATTTTAAATGAAAATACAGACACTTTAAGGAAAAGTCAGGTACCAGCAGGATTTTTATTTTATTTTATTTTTTAACAAAGTTATTGCAGATATAAAATTCAAAACGGTCAAAATGACCGTCATGGCAGTTCTAGTGTTAACTATGTTAACAAATACAACTTTTGATTTCAATAATGTAGGCTATAGCCTAAATGTTGAAATTAACATTAACAATGTTGTAGAAGTGCAGTTTATTAATGGTAAATGTTAACTAATGTAGTTAACTAGAGTATAATAAATAGAACATTATTGTAAAGTGTTACCAATTTGTTATCCACCGATTCAGACGTCTCGTGAGTTCAGTGTTGGACAGATCAGTTGTTTAAACCATTCATTAAAGTGAATCGGTTCAAAGGAGTCATTAGTTCGCGAATCGGACGTGCAGCCTACGGTACGCATTACGCAAGTTTAGGATATCGCACAAGATTTGTCAACACAGAAAACATTTCATCAGTGGAGAGTTTTTTTTCGACACCATCGTGTCAATTGATTTTGATTAATATGCGCGAGGGAGAGAGAGCAAGACAGCGCTCGTGTTGTTTGAAGATGGTGAAGGTGAGTGCGCGCGCGCGGCCGGGGCTCTCTCGCTCTCTGCTCGTTCTTATATATGCCCTGTCAAGCGCGCCCTGTTAAACTGACAGGACTTAAAAACATATGCAAATGATAAACTTCATTAAAAAAACATCATATATATCCTGTTAAATTTGGGATAACTTTCAATAGCAGTCTCTAACTTTCAAGTTCAAATTTTTCAAGAAGTTTTCAAGAATTGCACTTAAGAACATTCTTACAAATGTATCTTATCTATCCAAACAATAATAATAATAATAATAGAGTTACAAATGTCAAATCACAATTGTGAACATTTATGGGGATTCTAATGTGGTACTCTAGACCCTTAACCACCAAATCCCTGAGGATGTTAACACCTAAATCCAAAACTTAATGCAATGACAAGGTCAAGTCATTCACACACAGAGACAAGCTGTTGACACTCATGTTCAAGGTTATACTCGGCAGGTGGGCCTTGCAGATGCTTTTTAGCTTTTGTTTCCTAACATCACATGAAAAACTCAAAATATTTGCACTGAAATGGACTGTAAACTTCCTTCTTCCCCCTTTACAACATATAAACTCAACTCACATCCATGCATGATCACTGTCTAATCATAGCCCCAGAAGCAGAACGTAGGAAATTATCATGCAGGCTGTAATTAAACAGTTTGTTTGGGCAAAGATGAGAGATAGATGGCTGATTTATTGGAACTGGGCCAGAGCCCAAAATGTTATTTATAAAATATTACAAAATAGGTTGCGTATGAGCACCACGGGCTAAATGTAAAGATTGCGACATGAATCCTCCCCTCATGCTGAGAAAATAGCACATAAAAAAATGTGCATACTAATGATTATCTAGGGAAAACAAATAACTTTTTCCCGCACGCTAGGGTAATTTACATATGTAGGAACAGATTACAATTTGCCTTAACATTAGAGTGGTGTTGACTTGAATGCTAATGCTGAGGCAGGACGTGCGTGTAAGTGTGTGTGTGTTGAGGGGGTTGATATGAGACAAGAGCATAGAATTTTTTTTTTTTTAAGTCTGTGCAAATTTGCTTTTTCTCTTACACGCTGGCAGTCAATAATGTGTAATGTTTCTCAATGAGATAAAAAGCCTAAAATTTCTCTGTGTAAGGTTTCTACACAGCTGATTTACTTCTCGCTTCCTTACTTCTGGAGAAATTAAATCTCTTTGATAACGCACAACATAGCGACAAAGGTCTTATACACATGATTACATTTCCCCAATCTAGATTATCATCTAATTGTAGAGAGCTGGAACGGGCTTCTTGCTTCTGTCTGAAAGTGAAGTGCAGCTTTAAAACCATCTCTGAATTTGGCAATGTTTAACTGTTTGGCTAATGCTGGACCAGGGATAAGGTAGTTTTAAAGGGCTAATCTTAGTATTATGTAGTAAAGGCTGATTTACACTTTTGCTACGTTGTAG
The DNA here is from genome assembly GCF_951802725.1 of Rutilus rutilus. Taxonomy (NCBI): domain Eukaryota; kingdom Metazoa; phylum Chordata; class Actinopteri; order Cypriniformes; family Leuciscidae; genus Rutilus; species Rutilus rutilus. The sequence goes on from NC_140229.1 coordinate 14,080,520, forward strand.
GCTGTGTGTAGCACGCGTAACCTATGGTGTAGCCTGGCGTGCACCTCACCAAAAATGTAACAACGCTACGTTGTGATTGGTCAACTAGAACCCCTCCCTGCATGTGTAATTGCACATTAACACCCCTGTGTAGCCTACAGCGCAGAGGCTACGGCGTAGGTCCAACACAGAAGTATAAATCAAGTGTCAATATTTGATTTTATTCTCCAGCTGATTCATTCTTAAGCAGACTGATAACAAACTTTATTTTTCCAGTTAATGTTTGTGTGAGGGAGACAGAAAGAGACAACAGTGCTGGAACATAAAGCTTCTGAGTAGAAGACCTGCTAAAGTAAATCCCTGTAGACATGATTCCAGCATAGTGAAAACTCACACACACACACACACACACACACACACACACACTGTGACTGCACCAAGACTTGTGTGTACACCTTCACACAGACATACCAATGTCAAGCTGGCAGGCATACACACGCGCACATGCACACGCACACACACAGTCTCTAAGGCAAATATAATCTCACACTGGAGCCTGACCACTCTCTCCCACACAAAACGCATAAGCCTATACACCATGCATTAGAAGCCACATACTTAGAGAATATGTTGCCTCCTACCAATTTGGATTAAAGAACAACTGCTGCATGACTACTTTTCATACTACATTTAATAAATGCTGAAATATGCTGATTATCTAAGATAAAATTCGCGAGCTAAGTGCACCACACATAAACACTGTCCTCGGAGGACCGGGAGGACACAAAAGGAAGGATCATGTTAACCCAACCTAGCAGTCTCTAAACAGGGAGAACACAATCTACATTCTGAGTAATTCTGACAGATGTCATCGGTGTGTTTATGACAAGACACGATGGAGTCAGTTTAGTAATACACATTACTGAATCATTGATTGGCTTGCTTAGTTTAAACTCCATACATAGATCACCAAAAAGTGTAATACTTTACCATTCAAAGGTTTAGGGGTGGCAAGATTTTTAATGTTTTTGAAAGAAGTTTTTAATGTTCACCAAGGTTGAATTTATTTAATAAAATCAAAATACAGTAAAATTTCAATTTAAAACAATTGATATATAAAAAATATAAAAATAAATTATTTCAGTGATGGCAAAACTGAATTTTCAGCAGTCATTACAGTCTTAAGTGTCACATGATCCTTCAAAAATCAATCTAATGTGATGATTTGCTGCTCAAGAAACATTTCCTATTTTAATCAATGTTTAAAATAGTTGTGCTGCTTATTATTTTTGTGGAAACTAAGATAGGCCTACATTTTTCTTCTAACAGTCTAAATTTCAAAAGAGCAGCATTTATTTGAATTAGTTCATTTTGTAACATTATAAATGTCTTTAATTCATACTTTTATTCAGCAAGGATGACAGTACTTTAACTCTTAACCCAAACTCTTCCACAAGACCAAAAGGAAGAGAAAGCAACTGATTCTCTAGTTGTGTCAGCCGATTCCTCATTAAATCAGCTAAAATCCACAACTCATTGTTCCATCAACACTGTTACAGATGGATCAAAATAATTTCTCAGTTCTGTCAACTATGCCTAGTTTATGAATAATATTGTTCTTTTTTTATTAATACCTGAATCATTAATTACATGATTTACTCATCCTTATTTTGCTTTAAGACACACAAAAGATGATATTGTGAAAAAAGTATTTTTTCCATCTATTCAGTTAAAGTCAGTTGAATGACTTTCTGGGTATCAATGAAAATGGTTGAAACTTTTTTCTCCACAGTAAAAACAAAAAGTCATACAGGTTTGGAACAACATGAGGGTGAGAAAATGCTAACAGAATTTTTATTTTTGGGTGAAGTTGGCTTTATATCCTTTGAAGTCCACTTCACAGGGGACTATTAAGGGACTGGAACGTACCCCTGAACTGTTTTTGAATTTCTGTCTGAATCACAAACGGGAATTTATTAGTCATGTGTCATGTTTATTAGTCAAGACTCATTATGGGATATAAGCATTATTACTGAGGGGTGAACCGAGGGACACAATGATGGATGCACTACAGGTACTCTTATCATTGCAGAAAAAAACAAGGTGGTGCCTATGAGCTGATGTGTGATGGATGGAGAGACGCAGAAAACAGAAAAAGAGGTTTCATGACCTTGTGTTTTTGGAAGGTTTATCAGAACAGTGGGATGGGAGAAGTGTAAATCCCAGCCCAAGTCTGCTTGGCTATGATCTGAGCTTCACAATGATTCACACATCCCTGAAAAAAAAAAGAAAAAAAAAGAAAACTCCTACCAGCCTTTACATACTTAACCCTCAACCCTGCCAAATCCCTCTGAAATTCGATTCCATTCTCTTCCATTATCCCTTTAGATTCCTTGTTTCATTCGTCTCTGCGTCTCACATGATATACTTACAATGATCACACTTTCTTCCCTCCATCCTCTTCTAAACTCCCACTCATACACTCATCCACGACTTTAACCTCTGCTCCCATCTCTCCTTCCTGTATGAATCGCTTTCCTACCGTCTCTTTCTACTCCCCTCTGCTCCCGGGTTGCCTATTTCAGCATGTGTGAGCGATGATCCATGAATGCATAGCAAGTCTCCAATTGAAACTAGAGTGACCAGGAAAAAAAACACCTTACAACCTTGGTTATTTATCATTATCACTAGGTCTAATGGAACGTGATCAGCCCGCCGTAATGGCCCACTTACTCTCCAAATTGAAAAAGAGGGCAATGAAAAAAGGCAATAGAGAGAGAGCGAGAGAGGGCTTGGCACACTGGATCAGAGGGTTGTAACGTAACAGGAGTAGGTGTTGTCTGCGTCTCAAGTACGAGTCTTGCATCCTAAAATATTTATGAAGCAGAGGCCTGAATATTCATACGGGTAGTGTGTCCTCTCTTAGATGGAGGGCATACAGCACATACACAAACACAGGTGCTCAGAGTGTGATTCTACTCTAAAGTTCAGTCCCTTATTCAGGAGGACAGCACCAGAGGGAACGTTGTGTTGAGAGGAGGAGAAAAGAGACTACAGAGGGAGCAAAACACAGGGCTTTGAGTCGCAGGTGAAGTCGATATCAACATATAGTTTTGAGAGGCTTTGCTGGTTGGATTAGACAACGCTGCTGCAAAACAGAATAAAGACTGTGGCCTGAGGCCATAACTCAGCAGCTCGTCTCTCCTTAGATTACACAAAGACAGATCTTGGAGTATCTCAAATACATATCTCTTTGCCTCACAGCATGCCCTCCAGCTCTACCTTCTCAACATCTTTTCCTGTCCGTGGGTGCCTACGTCAAACAGTTTTTATTTATTTTGTTTACTATTTTAGTATATTTTAAAATGTAACTTATTCCTGTGATGGCACAGCTGTTTTCAAAAGCCATTACTCCAGTCTTCATTGTCATTTATATTTTTGTGGAAACCGTGATAAAAAAAAAAATCTGGAATAAAAAGGTTAAAAGAACACAAACTCTTTTGTAACATTTTAAATGCCTTTACTGTCACTTTTCATAAATGTACTGCACACTTGCTGAATAAAAGTATTAATTATTTTCAAAATAAAACCATCTTACAGACCACAATCTTTTGAACGATAGTGTGCATATGCCATTATAAATGTACAAAGCTCAAAAACAGACTAACCCAATATTTAATTGTTCAATGGGTTCCACCTACATTAGCTGGATGACTATGTTTGGGAAAAAAAGCAATCAGGAAACCACTCAATAACAGTGAACAAAAAGAAGTGATTCTCTACAATCACTTTCCAAGGACCCGTGTTGCTGTGTGCTATAGGTCTCCTAGCAACGGTCTCCAGGCAGGGTCTCCAGAGTTGGTAGGTTTATCAGGTAACTACATCACAGGTCTACTCAAGGTTGAGGAGGTTTTCGGAGCAGTACGCTGACTTTAAACAGGGTTAAAACAAGAGACTACACTCAGTCGTTTATTAATGGGAAGGTCCCGTAGGGTTCTTAATGGCTTTTGAAGACAAGTGTGAATCAAACTTTAGAAAGGAGAAGCAGATAGCATTGAGGACTTGAGTGCATACTACAACATGGGCCGGACATGAATGAGTGATCTTGCACTCATACACGACCGCAGGGGCAAAATAAAAGTGCTGACTGACCAGGGATGTCTGACAGCATCTGGTTAATATCTAAGTGAAGGGACAGCCCTGTCAGAGCCTGTGGAAGGTATATTTGGGGATATATCTTTAATGGACACTAGGGATTATAGGACAGAACAGGGAAGACTACAGGACTGGACAGTGAAGACAGAGTGTTGTCTCAAACCTTAGAAAAGCCTGCATGCTCTCTTTGATTTTTATTTTTAATCAAATATACACATAAAAAAATTGCTTAGTATTTGAACAGTGAATACGAAATGGCTTAGAGTTGACAGGAGAAATGTTCTGTGTTGACAATTCCTATTAAAACCAGAAGTCTTTAAAAAGAAGCCAATCAGCTTTAGTTACGTCACAGCCACAAACCCTGCTTTGGTGCTTGGTATTATGGTAGTTATTAGAGAACATTTGATTGGACAAAAATGTGTGTAGCGAGTCATCAATATTTGTCAATTTTCACAGAAGAGAAAGATTGTACATTTTAATTGCATAATCTCCTAAAAGTTAATTTGGTTAAAATGGATTTAAAAAAAACATGGATAAATATAAGACTATTGATCGAAAAATGTTGCTATACATGTAGAAACATTATAGTTTATATTTGTTGCAAAATATTCATATATATGCAAATATTTAGGTAGTTTGAGTGAGATAGGGCAGTCGCAATAACCGCAATATTGTAGTACCGCGCTACTGACAAGCCAACCGCAGAGAAATGCAAGTAACCACAGCAACCGCGATATTCGCATGTTTTCTTTTTTCATAAGGCTATACCCTTCTTGTTTTGAACTTCGTGCATGTGTATTGAATGTTAAATAAGGTAATAATGATAACAATACTTTTTTATCATGGTGATTTGTACAGAGGCTTCATGGATTTGCACTTAAGCCTAAAAACAGAAAGTGAATGAGAGATCGACTGAGTGCGTGCGATTACCTGCGTCTGTCTTTGAAGTCAAAATTACCGCAAGGGAAAATCCTTCACCGCGACAGTCCTATTTTGAGAGCTCAAGGAGTAGGCTACATCATTACAGTGATATCATCAGTACATCATTTGCAGTGCTTCATTAAGGCATTAATGAGTGGACGGTTCTTTTGGTGCGAATTGCTTGTCGTGATTTCCTGATTGGTAGGGTTGGGTACCTCTGGTTCTCCAAAACGGACGTAAGAACCATCATCACCGCACGTGATCACTAGTTAACCCTTTGAGGCATACGATCGTTCAGACTGGTGTGATTAGTACGTTCAGTGCATCGAGTGATCATCAACTGCAAAATTTAAATCTGAATTCGCGCATTGGCTGTAAATGTAAAGTCGATGTCCCTACAATAACAGTAGCCTGGAAATCCAGACCTAAATCTAAAAGATGAATGGTCTGGCGTCGACTAATGAAAATCGCCCAGCTCGAAGGGCGGCACCAAGCGTGCATTTGAAAATCTCACTGCACGCAATTGGATAACACTACGACCAATCACAACAATAAACCCCAGCTACCAGCGGAGCTAACTGGTAGATTATACTCTTACCGTATCCGGTCGGCAAAACAGCAAAAACGTCCTTCTTGCAAAGGAACGATTCGAGCGCCGTCTTCTGTTCCTGTTTTAAATAAAAAGCCAAGTCTAACTCGTTCATTGTAGCGGCCAAAGCCGTTTCAAACAACTGGTGTTCATCCATAGACATCTTGCAATGTTTACTAATGACTACGACGTCACAGCGCTGTCGTCATCTGTTTAGCTCGCAAATTCAACTTGTGCTCTCGCGAGAACTTTGGATTACCAGGGTACAATAACAGACCAGCGTACATCTAATAAATTATTCATTCAAGAACGTTGTGCAAGTTTACTGTAACAATAGAGCAGAAAATCCAGCATTCAGTTGATCCTGATGAGCGCTCATTGTCACAGTTGTAAACATGGTGGTGTTCTTCTTCCACGAGGGGTTTCGCGTCACGGCATTTAAATCTACAATATGTAATTTTTTTTGCAGCTAGGAGTCGCTAACCTCTTACAATAAAGGCGTAGATTGATGAGGCAGTGAATAACCGGAATCATGGAACTTGCTGTCATGCTGATCGATCTAATAATGTTTATGGATGAGTGAAAACATTCATGTTTTTTAACATGACTGTGGTATGAAGCAGGGCGCGATTGCTAATGAGAGACAGATATCAGCGCCACACGAGAGTCCCGCGGATATAAAGGAATGAGGACATTTCATTCCACCGATCTACCCGCAAGTGCTGAATACTCACACAGGTCAGTTTATTAGATGAATGAAACTTGTGAGGTAACGCAGCGCTGTTTCACTTGATCTAACGTTACACTATCATACTAAACAGCATTTGAGTGTGTTGAAAGTTATGTTATTCTTTGTGTTAGTTTGTTGGCTATATGAGACTGGCAGTAAGCTAGATCAACATACTGATCATTCATTTCGTCATGTTGAGCTATATAACATTGATTTGTTTTATGTACATTTGCTCACCTGTCTAATAAAGCACATGCAAGAGCGGCGTCTCTATCTAGTCGTGAAGCTCTATCAAGTCGAAGTTTGCCGCGAAGCTCTCGCCATCTCGAAAACGCCACGACGATATTGATCCTCGTTTTAGGTCTCCTTTTGTCCCAAAGTCTGCTTGCCATGATCCATAATGTTTGAACGAAACAACAACAGCGTGGCGCTAAACATTACGTAGTTGTCCACATCTGTCACCATGGTTACTATGGCAGTACAAGCGGAAACCAGGGATAACGCAGATATTACGTCATTGACAGGCAACAAGTCACAAAGGATGGTCACTATTTAAAATTGTGAATTTCACTGAATTTACTAAATCTTGGAAACATTTAGGATTATGTTGTACACAATTGAAAGAAATAGGCTATATAACACAGTGCAAGTGGTTTTGGGATATTTTGATACAAAATTCTTCATTCTTACAAAATTCTTACCTTTAAGGTGATGCGTTCTAAAATAATGGTCACCTTGTGCAGGACATGCAATAAGTCAGGAGAGAGGTATCATATTTTGCCAGAGAAGGCAAATGTGGTCTCTTATTTCTGCAAAAGAATTGCTGAAATTTAAAGCTGGTTTGTAAAACACCAAGAATACAGACTACTTTGCTGTCATTAGTGTAACTGTTATTTAGTGTTAAATTATTGTAGGTGAGTGAGGTGGCTTAGGTTTTATTATTGTGAACTTGTTTTATAAATTTGTTGTGTTTGCATATTTACTTATATGTATACATTTAAGTATACTTTAAAGTTTTAATATATTGTTCTATTGTAAGTCAATAAAAAAGCCGTACTTTAATATCATTCACCATCGTTTTGTGGCTCTTTTTTTTTTTTTAAGTATCGGTTCAGGCACCAGTACCCTTTTAAAAGAATCGATTTGGCTATCGTAAAAAAAAAAAAAAAAAAACGATGCCCAGCCCTACTGATTGGTGGAGATATCTTTGCAGAATCATGGACGTAGTGTAGTTTTTTTTACCATAAAGTCCATTGTTAAACATGATTATGTTAAAATAATGCAGACTGACAACTTTAACAAAAGTAGGCTATATAGATAGCACTGATTAACAACCTTGTAGCTCACAGTAGGTTTTCAAGTTATTGTTAAAAATAAATTCCTCTACAGAAAAAAAAAAAACAACAACTTCCAGAATCCGACTTTTGCACTCTATATAAAGAAAACAAATTGGTCTACACCAACACATTTCTGCTTACTAATAGCCTATTACTTCGATAAAACAAAACATCAAACAGGTTAAACCACTGGCGTACTACATTTATTACATTGTTTACAGTCATGAGTCTCCTAACTTTGCGGAGTATTGCCATGTCAGCCACTCCAAATTCAGGAGAGACTCCTGCATTCCGTACGAACACAGAACAATAATTTAGAACTTTGCAGTGTTTATGTGGAATATGATATATATATAAAAAATAAAAATAAAAGCTAAAATCGCTCAAGGTTGGTGAAAATAGAAATAACTGGCCAATCCACACTGTTAGACATTACAGTTTTGTACAGTTATGTACAACTATATATCACCCAGAATAATACTGCAAATTATCTTTACAGTAAATAACTGATTCTTTTTCTTACTGTGTTGCCAGTAAGTTACTGTAAAAACCCTTTGAAATGTCTAACAGTGCACATAATATTCAAGAAAGATCATTGACAGAAGTCTCATATCTATATATTTAATTATAACAAATGACATGTGAATATTACACCGGTGAAAAGGTCATGTCTTCACATACCTTATTTCACTTTATGAATAATCAGTATTGTGACAGAAGGACAACACAAATGAGAAATGTCCTTGAAGCCAGCATCTAAAACAATATCCCTGTCTGTTGAGGAGGACACAGAGCACACAAATGTCAGACTCAAAATTCTGTAGTGACGGTAGTGAGTTTGACAAGTTAAAACCATGGAGGAATAAACGTCATCCACAAGGCAAGCCTACAAAAACATACCTGAGTGTATCCCACAGTAATGGGAAATAGCTCAGATAAACACCACAAGCAAGCTTGCACACATTCCACATATGCATTAAACCAAAAGCAGTGTGTGCGTTATTGTTAGATTCTAGTAACCAGTGGCCCGGAAAGTCATCGCCCTACCCATGCCATTCTTTCTCACTTTATTTCTTCCTTGTGCTGGTCTGTATGCTATGCAACCTGAATCTCTATCTAAAGAACACAGATAACTTCTACCACAACTCCACAAGCAGTTTCAGATGTTACTCAAAAGAGAATTAAGCAGAGGAGTGGCCAGAAATGCCCAATACTAGTGGACTGTAGACAGCATGTGCAACTCACAGAAAATCAATGTTAACTCTAGACAAGTCCACTGCCAAACCTAGTGTGACTGTTTGCATTCTACGCCAAGGGATCAATCAATATCAGGTCTTGTATGTAGACTGGATAATAAGCAACCTCAGTTTCAGACATCTCGAGGAGTCTTCCTTAAAAGGGGGGTACACGTGGAGCTTGCATTGGCAGATGGCAGTCTGAAAGAAGCCCCTCTTGATGGCTTTAAGACGGTTAAGCCTATTGTGTAAACTGCTAACTAACAACAATATTCAAGAAATGTATTCTTGAAAATGTATAATTCCACCTAAGCTTGAAAACACATGGAAATGACGCAAATCTGCTTCAGCAGCAACATAGATAAGACTTCATACAGATAATGGATATAAACCGCTAAATAAACAGCTTTGCGCGGACTGGGATTGTTGGTATCAAGGCGTCGTTAAATCGACGATGAAAATAAAAACAAACTTAACTCCCCAAATGTAAGTTAGCTGCTACACGTACAGTAGGCTATAACTCGTATTACCCGTAACTTCAATTCTGGACGTGTAAAAGCTTTTAGCAGGATTATATTTAATTTAGGCTATAAAATGTGTTTTTCTATTGTCCCTTATACAAGTTACATGTATTATTTAATAAATTATTGTAAAATAATTAAAAATTAATTTCATTTATAAATAACAAATTTTCTCTATCAGCTGGGAATATATATAAAATATTTGTGTCTAAATATCGCCGTGGTCTGATAAAAAAAAAAAAAAAAAAACTGCCATTAGACTTTGAAACTAACGTTAGTGACCGTTTTTTATTTAACTTCGCTTACGCTGGTCAGTACGTTACTATTACATTGACCAATTTGGTTTACAGCTGAAACTTACACAGAAACGTTAAATATAAAAATCCGATATAACAAAAAACTAAAAGGTGTAAGAAAACGAAATAAAGTATTAAAAAAAAAAAAACTTTTGAGGGAAGGTAGCGCGCGAGCTAACTAGTCCGCAGCCTTCCGGACAAAAATAAAAATAAAACTTACCTGCGAGAAGAATTCCATAGATTAAACAGCGGTAGGTCGTGCTCAGAACCATTCTTCTGCTTTTAAATCACAATTCAGTAATATGCGTAAGTATTAAAAACAACTTTTCTCCCCGACTTGAACTGTTTCGCGTTCACTCTTCTTTCGCCAGTCTCGCGCAGCATCAACAGTCCACTAGCTCAGCTCGCTCGCGCAGGTGGATTGTGGCTGGAATCTGCACACGTGATTTCCGGAGGTATCAGCCGGAGAGTTTTCACGCCCTCTTGCGTACACATGCTCCAAAAGCGACTGAATTTCTCCATACATCGGAGCATATTAAATACATAATATTCCCATACCACCAAGTGAATTCGCAGCTGTGTTTGGTGCAATTTCTTCTATAATATGTTGTTCTAACAGCAAAAAATATTAGATTACCAGCAACTCCCAGTCCACCCCTCTCACCAAATCACTCCCTTGTTGAGTCCTGTCGTTGTAATAATTATAACAGATCAGTCTAGCTAGCCCTTTTCCAGAAGAATGCTGTTTCGAAACCAAATGTAATTGCATATTGGAGTCAGTTTGTTTGTAAGTGATGTGTTGACTGGAAAAAAGTCTGGCTTTTCCAAGCAGAAGCCAGAGACAGCTGTTCATATATTTTGTCACTGCCCTTGTCATTTCTTTTGTCAAAATGTAGGCTACTTGATTTTGTTGGAAATGTTGATGAAAATTTTACCTTACAGTGGAAATACGTTCTTTTAGGTATTATTGTTAACTCCAAAGATAAACCAACCAGAACTTATTTTATTTTAATGGACTATTTTAACTAACAAATGTACATTTTCTGAGAAAAAAAAAACATGTTTTATAGTAGCCTAGTTAAAATTGAAGTGAATCATTGTATTGAGTCCAAATTGCCCCTCGAAGAAACAAAAAGCTTTTCAAATGTTACAATACACCGTTTCTTATTATATTGTTTATACCGCCCCCTAGCATTTAACATTTTGAATTGTTTGTTTTGATATTTTCTTCAATAAAAAAAGATAGAAAAAATACTGAATAAATCATTTACATGTAGGCCTACTGATCACTTTAATGCTAAATCTAACCTCAACCCCTCATTTCCCCCAGCTGACTTTACAAACTCTTGTGAGTTCTTCATCACTATGTATTCTAGCACTCATTTTTAAACAGTCTTTTGAGAATCACATAAATTGTTATGATGTGACTTTGGAGTAACTACTTTGATACTTTTCAGATAAAAACATAAGCTTCCTCCTTCATAGGCCCAGACCTGACACAGCCCCAGTCTAGCTTTTCATAGGGGCATTTGGGGCCGTATTCACAAAACATGTTATCTTACCACCAAGAGTTCTCCTAAATAGCAGTAAAAGTTCTTAGGTAAGACTTTCCTCTTAAAACCTATTCACAAAGCTGCTGAGACCAACTTTTACTAAGGAATAGATAAGCTAAGAGTAAAGGCGGGGTTGACCACATTGCTATGGATGATGTTAACACGCTTACTAACCATGCACAGTGATTGGCTGATGGGGAGGGGTATCTGTCAGTGATTTAATCATAGAAGTAGAAAGAGGAATCATGATGCCATATTCATATAAAGGTTTTAAAATAAAAATGTTGACATTTTTCACAGATTTAGGAGCTGGCTTTAGCACTAAAATGCTTTGTGAAATAGTCCAAGAGAAATAAATTAGAACTGACACGGCCATTATTTTTTAGAGTTTCTTCCAAATCTGCAAGTTAAGAGCTACTTTTAGCCTTAAGATGTTTTGTGAATACGGCCCCTGGCATCGTAATCATTCACACACTCAGTATAAGCACATGAGTATATAAAGACAGTGTACTAGTAGGCTATTCAGGACATATATTGCTCATAGTTTTAGAATTTCTCTCAACTTACAATCCTTTTATGAGGACTTTTATTTATTTAAAAAAAAAAATCTATTAATAAATTCCTCAAATACTCTATAGAAAAATAAGAGAAGACAGGCAGGCTTGTGGTAGATTTTTATTATTGCAAACTAGACAATTTTTTTACATATGAACAGTATTTATAGTGTATAAAAGCTTTTGATATTGTAGCAGGGTGAGGCACTCAAGAACATATAGAGACCAATGCAATGGTGGTGCTACTTATATCACTGACACAGATCATACAGTAGAAGTCTCTGTCTGTTGAACGTCTTGTCACAGACAATCTGTTTTGAACCATCACGATTGATTATGCAACACCAGTTAACATACAATACAAAAATGCAGCACTGTTTTTTGCGATGTTTTATAGTGCTAAAAAATGGTCAAATTGGCCAGTCCAAATTGTAAAACCAAAACTGGACAAAACTGTTTAACTGAAAGTTTCAAAGGATAAATCTGAATAGCCTGAAACCATCAGCAAAGTTAATGGAGTGTAAGAATGAAAAAGAACCATTTCTCCTTGCAAGTATGAAGCAGCATCATTGTAAAGATCTGGAACAAGTAAATGCCTCTAAAAGATTTCTAGTATTAGCCTATATTTTGGTCACACTGGACTCCTCTCCCTGCCGTTATACATGTTTAAATAGAATTTAGCTACATCTAGCATTTGAGAAATACGATAACAGGATGCCATCTAATTTATTTATATTTTTAAAGTTTTGATTAGGTTCCTAACTACCGGTCTATCAAGAACAAAGAAGATAATATTAGTGAGAATGTCAAACTGTAGTGATAGATAAGTTAAAAGCTATTTTGGCTCTTTTTCTGCAGTTAATGCATACTGTATAATTATATCATAAATTCTGTTTATATATTTTCATATTTCTAGACCCACCCTTCCACCCATATCCATAACCTCTACAAAGTTTGGCTCAAAGATAACATTTATTTTCCCAAATTGTTTACAGTCCTCGTTTAGAAGGAGGCACAAGGTGATCAGGAAGATCAGCAGGTAACTCGTGACCTTCCAGTTTAACCTTGATGAGGTGGTTAGCTAGGGCAAACTCCTCATCATCCAGGTACCCATCCTTATCCACATCAGCGAGCTTCCAGATTTTTCCTAGAACGTTGTTGGGCAGTTTGGATTTGACCATCTCTTTCTTGGCCATGGCACCAGAGACCTTCCCGTTGACAGGTGACAGGGTGTAGAAGATCTCGTCGTAAGTTGGCTTGTCTTTCGCCACTATCCACTCCAGCTCATCAATGCCTTCACTAGCACCCTCTCCATAGCCATGCCCGAAGGGTCCATTCATGGTGCCCTCAAAGGCACCACCCTGGACAGACTGGCTGGGCATGGCAGCCTCCTCCTGCCGAACGAGGGTCATGAGTTTGGCAATGTCGTTGGCCAGCATGTCCTCTACTGCTTCCAGCAACTTGGGCTTCAATCCCTGAAACTTAGTGAAGTCCTGACCAGCAAGGACTTCCTAATGACGAGGACAACAAAGATGTCAAAAAAGCATATTCTACCCTTAGAGGATGAGATAATATTTTTTGGAACTTTGACTCTAGTAACTAAAATAAAACAGGGGGGTAAATTGTTACAAAACTAAATATTTGGCTAAATATTTTCATTTCCATACCTGCATTTTACTGAGTTTAGGGAAATCACCAGGGGAGATCTGATGTTCTTTTTCAATCTTTGTGTAGATTTCACCCAGGTTAGCGATGAGTTCCTTTTTCTTATTCTCTTTCCCAAAAACATTTGGCATTTCTTTCTTCAAAGCACTGATGATGTAGGCTTGAACCTGGAGAGAAAACATTGTCATAACATATAATATTTAAAATAAATCTGTGTTATATTGATATTTGAGCAATTTACATATGAGCAATCTGTCAATTTGAGAGAGACTTGAATGATACAAGAAAATGTATGATAATAATGAATACATACATACATACCAAGGCTGCATTTGTTTGATCAAATACAGTAAAAACAGTAATATTGTGATATAGGCTTTTAAAATAGAAAATAGTTATTTTTAAATTATAATAATATATGTTAAATTTATTGCATTTGGTGGCAAAAACTGAAATTTTCAGCGTCATTAATCCAGTCTTCAGTGTCACATGATCCTTCAGAAATCATTATGCTGATTTAGGGCTCAAGGAAAATAAATAAATAATAATCAATGAAACTTGCACTGCTAAATATTTTTGTGGAAACTATTAATACATTTTAAGATGTTTTGATGAAAAGAACGTTCAAAAGAACAGCATTTATTTGAAATAGAAATATTGTGTAACATAATAAATGTATTTTAGTGTCATTTTTAATCATTTTAATGTGTCCTTGAATGGTAATGGATCATGGTTTCCAAACAAAAAAAACGACAAAAACTGTTTTGAACAGTTTTTTTCTTTAGTACCAAATCAGCATATGCATATGGCACTGAAGATTGGAGTAATGGCTGCTGAAAATTCAGCTGTGTCACAGGAATATATTACATTACTATATATAAAAAAATATATTTAAAAAGAAAACTGCTTTTTCTAAAAAGTAATATTCACATTTAAAATGTAAAAAAATGTAAATTATATTTTAAAATTATTTTCACATTTTAAAATTAGTGCAGTGCCACTCTTCCCAGTCTGTCTGAAACACTGTTAAGTTCCTGTCTCTATGAAGCTCTTCTTTCCGAAGAGCACAATGTGCTCTGGTTGGTCGCCTCGACCAGTGTGTTGTGATTGGTCAACCGCTTGTTGTGTTTTGGAAATGTCACTCCCCTTACCATAACAGTGAGTTTCAACACACTACGCAACTCAACCAGGCCTCGCCACCCTTTATTGTGTATACCTTAGGTGGGAATTATTTAAATGAAGAATATTGTGATGTATATGTTCCCAGAAGAAAACTTAAGACTGCAATGGGAGGCGTTTCCGGGAGTTCAGAAACAGTGCTTACTGATATAGAAATTTAGGGCCCTTTCACACCTGAAAGTCCGCACCAAGGTCCGAACCAAAGTTCATGTTTTGATACATTGTATACATTTGGTTAGTTTTGGTTTGGTTTCACATTGCAATTATGCGAGCGCACTAAAGAACTTTACATGACGTACTTGCGCCCTGTCGTCATCATCTATATGGGCTGCATCTTAACATTGATTGGTTTGTAAACGGATGTGCGTCTGACGTCAGCGTGTCAAGAATGAATGAACAGACGCATATCGTTGCCACTACAGCCTACTGTTATTATTACGGCATTACTCCCTGCAGCACCAACTATACTCGACGCTAGTTCAAATTCGCCAAATGAACGTCCTCGTTGCGCGAACATTTTATCATCGCCGGCAGGACGCAGGACAAATGTGTGTGTGTGTGTGTGTGTGCGAGCGAATCAGCTGGAAGAAACGCTGTGGGCAGGACTGCACATAAACATTCTTCTTCAGTTGTTTAGGCTACGCGGGAACCACCGGAACTTCCTGTAAATGGTCCGAAAGTCCGAACCATACAGAAAATGCTTTCACACTAGAAACGAACCAAACCTTTGTTCAGTTTGATCCGGACCGAGACTACCTCTTTTCGTCTGACCAAATTTCGTCTGTTTGGTGGTCCGGGGGAGGTTTCACAGCTGTAATTTTGATTCGGACCAAACTGAAAAGTCCGAAAGTCCGGACCAAACAAGGTAGGTGTGAAAGGGCCCTAAATCTCTTTAGAGAGGACTTGGTGCTCTGTAACTTTCAGCAACATTACACACTAAAGAAAGTTGAAAATGTATAAAAGCAAAATAGACCCCTTTAAAAAGTATATATAAAAGGAAAACTTCCTAGACAATAAACTTGGATCAATTTATAAAGTGATGAGGGCAGCACACACCAGGTTACTAATCTAAACAAAAACATTCAAAGAACTTTGTAACTAACTATAAAAGGTTTAATTTCTTACTTTGGCAAGACGTGCCCTTTTGATGAGGTCGTTCAGCTTGCGCAACGCTGCATTACGTGGAAGTCCCTGGATGTCACGGAAAAGGTCTTGTTCCTCTGCCTCAAACAGTTTCCTGTTATCAGGAACCAGGAGAGGCTGAGCCCAGAAAGAACCAATGTACACTCGGATGACCTCTGGGGTGTTGACGATTTTACCGAGAGACCACATGAGGGCGCCATAGACCCTCATGAGCTGCTGGGTCCCGATCTGATCAGCTTTGTTGAGCACCACCCGCATCTTGTCCTCGTGGTTTTTCAGAGCTCGGATCACCTCAGAGAACTCGTCTGAGATATCTAACTTATGTGCATCGAAGAGAAGAATGATGCGATCCACACGTTCAGCAAACCATTCGAGCACAGCAGCAAAGTCATAACCTGAAACAGAGATAAGGATATGACATTAATACAAGACGAGGCTTTTTATCAAACAAAAAAGTTAATCCACTTAATAAATAGTCATTCAGTTTATTTAATGCAAAGGGAACTTGTTTGTGTATGTGAGCATTCTTTATAAAGCACAACCCAACACTTATCTTTTCATCCAGATAAAGGGCAGTACATCAGTCAGCAGATATTTGACCCTAGAACTTCCTGATCTTGCCCATATCACTCAACAATACCACTACAAACAAGCAGAAATCCATTAACAGGTAAACTCACACAATACAAAATGTGTGAGTTTTGCTGTCAAAGGAAAGTCTTTACGTAATAGAACCCATCTCCTTTTATCCCGTCCTTTTATCTTGCACTACACCGCTACTGGCTCATTAGGGTGGAGTACAGCTGCCCTTAAACATGAGGGGAAAAAAAACAGATGAAGAGACTTCTGGTCAACTACAGCGAACAGACATCACGTCCACTCACGCTGGCAAACAGGAAAGAGAATAAATTGTCCCACAGAAACTCCTTCCTCTCCCCATGTTTGGTTATTTTCTTGTATGGTTAAAAGGATCACAGGGAACAATGGAAATCGGAGTCAAATATTTTGACAGTAGCCAAGGAGATGACGATGTGTCAAAACTAAATTTAAGATGCTGGGATATGAAACGCATGTGTGGTAATGGAAAAAAGTCTGTGCACTCCAAAATACCTAAAAGAAAATGTCTAAAAAATTTTAAAGTCTTTTTTGCATTCACATTTTTCAACAAGGGTCAGCATTAATATTGCTAGACTCGACAAATTCAGCGGTCTTTCCAAAAAGCTACTTATGAGATCTTGAGGGATTAATCTTCAGAGATTTCTCAATATGCCATAATACACATGCTAAAGCTAAAGAATTTCCAACCCAACTTCTCACTTACTGAGACAGAAGTTACCAATTTATATTTGGATTGTGTAGAGTGTGTGGAAGACAGGAAAGACTGTGTCCCAGCTCACAACAGTTGTGTCAACGTCAGCAGGATGTGAAATCTGAATCTGAATCCAACATGGGCGTGACTTCACGGATACACTACTCTGCTTTATTGACAGTTATCCATCACAATATTCATATCATAGCAATACTAATGAAACAGGCCATTATGAAATACAATGCAACACAATAAAAAAACAAAAAAACTGTTAAGACCTTAATTGAATTTGTGTGTGTACCAGAAATGCAGTAATTTGGTAAACTTAGTAAATAATGTGATAAAAAATGTTTAACTATTTGTATGCATCTAAATCAGCATTCTTTCTGAATAGGATCCATTTTCTTCACGAGTTTCTTTACATTCAGAGCAGACACTGATAAGCTGGTTGTGTATACATATACACATTAATATGGCTGGTAAAGACTGTGACAGCAGAGGTAGCTCATATGGATGGAATTTTTTATCTGTTTTTCCCTAATGGTATGGCTTTTTCCAATTCTTTGCTTACTTTCCTTCTAACACTTTCCAAAAGCATATCCTTGTGTAAACTATGGGATATCCTTGTTTATGTAAGAATGCCATAGTAACAGTGTTTGTTCCTGCACTAAAATATGTGCAAGTGGGCACACAAAAGCTGCACTTAATAAAATAAATTGAAATTACAGAATTGCAAATAGCAAGACAATTTTATCAAGACTAATTTAATCCTCCTCTTGCTGATGCAGTTACGGTTACAAACATACAGTTGCATCATTAAACGATTCATTCAATTCATGAACAAACAAAAGCAAATGAATTGAATGAACAACAAATGCACAAACAAATGAATGACAACAGACTAAATGAATGACCGAGGAAACTACGCAGATAAGCAAATATAGCTGTTTGGAAAATAAATGACACCAGCTATCTATAAAGATGATGGTTTTGTGCATATTATGTACAGTGAATACAGGGCTGGGACTTAAAGTTTACAACCAACACAAAGATCCAACCACCATAAATAGGCATTTGGTTCATACTGGTCTGAAGGTTGGACTTAATGTCCGTAAAGGAAAAGAAAAAAGAAAAAAGAAAGAAATTTGGCTCAGTATAGATGGCTGTCATTTAGATTTTAGTATTGCCTCCACCCTGCTAAAATCTAATCCAGACATTGACCCACAATCTCTCTGCCTGAAAAAACAAACAAAAAAAACATTACAAGAACACTCTACAAGATATGAAAGCATGCATAGATGTAATTTAACAAGCACTCAAGTAAAGGTTAACCCCTGGTTTTTGTACCTAGACCCTAGAAACTATATAATATCTAATGCGAATGTCAATAAATAACTGGGAGGTTTTAGTGTTTAGTAATGGGAGCCCTTGTCCTCCAGCATCTCTGCAAAAAGGTTTGCTCATAACATATTAAGCAGCAGCTGTTTCTGAAACAGTTGTGAATGTTGCTTAACAGGTGTCGACTGGAACACTGATTTAGACCAGATGAACAGCTACAAACTATTAAATGTTTAGGATTGTGGTGGCTATGTTGCTTTTGTCTTTCAGCTCTGACATGGACATAATAAATAAAAACAGCCCTCAAAATTCTCTCTTTGTAATACCGTCATACATTTGACAGTAGTGCCATAATATCAGAGGGGAGAAATGTTGGAGAATACGTTCAAGGTCAGTAAGATTGTTTTAATGTTTTTGAAAGAAGTCTCATGTTCACCAAGGCTGCATTTGATCAAAAATACAGTAAAACAATAATATTGTGAAATATATTAAAACAGATAACAAACATACTTCTTTTTTTTTTATTGTAATAATATTTTAAAATGTAATTTATTCCTGTGATGGCAAAGCAGCATTTTTAGCATCATTACTCTGGTCAACTATCAACTACTAATCCAACAGACATCTTGTATTTGACGGTTAATCAGTGGGTTCAGAGACTTTTTATCTATGTTACATACCATTCAATCCTTGAAAACTGAATTAAACAATTTATTTCATAGTAATATGCTATTATATTATATCAGCAGCATACATGTGAGAATTATGGGAGGGGGCCTGGAAAAGTTGTGAGCATTCATCTGTATATGGAAGGAAACTATCCTTTTCCAGTACCAGCACATATAAATGTGGCACCTCCACAAATTCCTGGAAAGCACAGGGAGAGGAAGAATGGAGAAATCTGCTGTAATGATCTACATAAACAATAGCACATTCTCAGGGGATCAGTTTCACCAAGCTTTAAATAAGTCATTAGAATTATCATTTATGTACACTCTTCATAATAAAAGGCACTGATTTACACAGAAGATGGCAACATGGACCTGTGATAAAAGGCATAATGCTTGCCCTGAAAACTGCACAGCCACTAAATCTAGCCCACTGACATAAAATGTTCATCAGTCTCAACAGATGTGATTTCAGGAGAGAAAAAAAGAGTGCTTTAATACGCATATTAAGTAAAGCATTATGGGATGCTATCAGTGATCAAAATTGACACGCAGCAAAGCCTCCTAAGCATTGAAGAATTAAATGTGGGCACTGTGTACAGTAAACAGGAGAGGTACTAGAATAGAGCCCTGTGGAATACTATACAGTTTAAGACAAGGAGCAGAGCAACATTTAGGGAAAAAACAAATGAATAAAGTGCACACATAAAGGGATCACAATGGAATTTGATTCTATATTCACGGAATTTAAAATAAAAAAGCTAAAAAATAAAATTTATATTTTGACTTATTTGAAATATAAATCGTAATCTTATATGAATGAGAATTCTGTTTTCCACAATCACAAACACTAATTGATATAATAGGGCTGCACCATTTCGTTTTAGCATCGATATCACGATGTGCGCATCCGCAACATCGCAGGATGTGCAATGTAGTATAGGGTCCGTAGTTGATACGTGATCCATACGGGCCAGCTGCCCCGCGGTTTTAATTGCAAAGTTTACCCATCATAGAGTGAGTTTATCATTTGCATGTGTTTTTAAGTCCTGTCAGTTTAAACATCAAGAGCGCTATTTTGTGTGCACACACAGAGCCATGCACACAGCACATGAAGTTCGTGAACACCGAATTCCCTTCCCTTTCTTATCGATTTGTACTTGAACGGAAATGTGCACGGAAAATGAAGTCAAAATGCCCGTCTCAACGAGGTTCAGTAATGGCCATTACCGGTATTGGATATGTGCATTTGTCTTAAAGTGACAGCAGTCCAATATACCCGCAACTGTTTGTCACACCAAATTAATCAAACAACAAAAGAGAAAGAGAAAATCCCTTATGTAGCTTTAACAAAGATAAGCTGTATTAATTATATATATATATATATATTTAATTTATACAGTGAAGACTATAGAGTGTTATTTTACATTTGATTATTCAATGTCTGTACTTTTTATTCACCTGAAAAACAAAAGCACGGCTTAGTCTGTCTTTGTTCTATTGTATTCATATATTGCTTGTTATTTGTTTATTATTTTCTACCAATTTACCCCAATCATCCTAGAATAATTAATTCTTTACAAATAAAACTATTTAAATCATCAGGTGAAACTGATTTCATATCGCAATATATATCACAGAAAAACTAATTATCGCAATGTCAGTTTTTTCTAATATCTTGCAGCCCTATTTATAATACTAAAACCATCTCTTGTTAAGATATAGGATCTGAAAATTAGGGAAGGAAAAAATATTTGGTTGGGAATAGCCCAGTATGAAGCTTGAAACAGTATGTCTATATGTCTATATAGACATAATTTTGAAGTGCCTTGTCGTTTACTGCTTGCAAAGTCAGGGGAAGGGGGATGGATGTGAAGTCAGCAGACTTCAGAAGATTATTAACTGACCTTAAAAGGTCTACGAATGAGCAGGACATTTTTAGGGTTTAAGGTTGAAAGTTAAAACATGGCATGCTATCAAAACTATTATAAGCAGTCCTCACTGATCTATTCTTTTAGAAAGTCAGTGCAGGAGTTCAGAACCACAATATGGAGACCACATTGCTGTGAAGAATGAAGTGGGAGGAGATAAGATTTTTTTTTTTTTTTTTTTTATTAAATGCGGAGAGAGAAAAGGACTGCATTTAAATAGCAAGCACACTCATCCTCTTCCAAAGAACAGCATGACTGTGGCTAGATGTCCAAATAGTTGTCATTCCTGAATATCCATGTTTTTCAGATCAGTTACAAAACTGATCATCCCATTATTCTCAGACAGGCCCAGATTTCCTCCTAAACTTATTGCTGTTAGGATATTGTATTCACACACGACATCCACTTGACCTCAGACTGTAACTGGCTACAAGCCACATTACGATCTATGACAAGGAAATAACTAGCACTTTACGTGTTAGAATTATTGTCCGTTTTGTTGTAAATTCTTCCTATGTAGGACTTGAAATAAGAGCCAAATACTAACATTTTCCATGTTTAGATAATGACACTACCAGGGCTTTCCTTATACATTTCCCTCCACTAACATTCAATTACTGTAACATCAGTAAAGAGGAAGCTTTAGAGGAAGAGGCAGAATCTTTAAATAAATGCATTTTGTGAAGAGACGGACTTTCCATACGCACCACAAGCTTTGTTAATAGCTTTCAGGGGAAAATAAACAGTTATAACAGTTATAAGTACATTAAAGTATATTTATAGTAACATTATGAAATAAATGTCCAAAACACGTTGGCCACAATTATTGGCACCCCTAGAATTTTTTATGAGTAAAATATCCCTGAAATATATATATATATATATATATATATATATATATATATATATATATATATATATATATATATATATATATAAGCACAACAGGGTGACTAGAACATGAAATTGTCACTATAACTTCTTGTTTCACAGGAGCATAAATATGAGGAAACACAATAGCCAAATTCCCTTAATCATTTATCACAATGAATAAAAAGCCAAAGAATATAGTTCTGATGTGATGAGCCTGGGTTCTCCCAAGGTTTTTTTTTTTCTCCATTGGGTCACCTGATGGAGTTTTAGGACACCATTAGGTCACTTGATGGAGTTTTTCAGTTCCTTGCCACTGTTGCCTTTGGCTTGCTCAGTTGGGGATATTCTGGGGATATTTAATTTGATTTTATCAATCAATAAATTCCACTAGAAACAAACCTTGTTGTATTATTTTAATTTAATACTGTGAAGCTGCTTTGATACAATCTGTATAGTGAAAAGCGCTATACAAATATACTTGATGTGCGGAAAAAGATTGTTGAGCTTCACAAAACAGAAAGTGGCTGTAAGAAAATAGCTAAAGCATTGGAAATTCCCATTTCCACTATCAGGACAATAGTTAAGAAGTTCCAATCAACTAAAGATATTACGAATCTGTCTGGAAGAGAAAATGTGTCTATAACGTCCTAAAGTACGGTGAGGAGGAACGATTGAGTGGCCAAAGACTCTCCAAGGATCACAGCTGGAAAATGCACAGATTACTTGAGTCTTGGGGTCAGAAAGCCTAATTTTTTTTTATCAAACAGCACCTACATCACCACAAGTTGTTTGGGAGGGTTTCAAGAAAACTCCAGCATATTCAGTCGTCAGACACAACTGGAACTTCAAAAGGGACCAGATTCAATTGTGGGCCAATTTCTTACAGAATTTTGGACATTTTGTTAAGATACATGGTATCATGGATTCTAGCAAATACCAACAGATAAAAAAAAAATAATCAAAACCTGACGGCCTCTGCTAGAAATCTTATAATGGGCAGTGGTTGGATCTTCCATCAGGACAACAATCCAAAACAAACATCAAAATCAACACAAATGTGTCACTGAGAACAAAATGAAGCTGCTGACCTGAATCCTACAGAAAATTTGTGGGTTGAACTTAAGAAAAGCACCACCAACATGGATCTGGGAATCTGAAGAGATTCTGTATGGAGGAATGGTCACTGATCTCTTGTCAGGTGTTCTCCAAACTCATCAGGCATTTTAAGAGAAAACTCAGAGCTGTTATCTTGGCAAAAGGAGGTTGCAGAAAGTATACTTAATAAAAGGGTGCCAATAATTATAGCCAACGTGTTTTGGAGAAAATCATTTATTTCATAATGTGATTTACCCCCCCCCCCCCACCCCCACCCCCAATTGTTTTACTTCAATGAAAGGTTAGACTTTTGCAAATTTTTGGAAGATCAAAAGGATAAACAATGCAGATTTATTTTTACAGCCATCTTTAATCATATTTACCAGGGGTGCCAATAATTCTGACCACAACAATTTATATACATATGTGTATATATACATACATACATATAGGGCGCAGTATCCTGCCTGAAAGAGGCCACAGCCACCAGGGAATACCGTTTCCATGAAAGGGTGAACAACATGGCCTGCAACAATGCTTAGGTGGTACGTGTCAAAGTAACATCCACATGGATGGCAGGACCCAAGGTTTCCAAGCAGAACATTGCTCAAAGCATCACATTGCCTCCGCCGGCTTGCCTTCTTCCCATAGTGCATCCTGGTGCCATCTGTTCTCCAGGTAAGCGACGTAGATACACCCGGCCATCCACGTGATGTAAAAGAAAACGTGATTCATCAGACCAGGCAACCTTCTTCCATTGCTTGGTCCAGTTCTGATGCTCACGTGCCCCACTGTTGGCGCTTTCGGCGATGGACTGGGTCAGCATGGGCACCCTGACTGGTCTGCAGCTATGCAGCCCCATACGCAACAAACTGTGACACACTGTCTATACTGACGCCTTTCTATCAGAACCAGCAATAACTTCTTCAATTTGACCTATAGTAGCCTGTCTGTTGGATCGGACCACACGGGCCAGCCTTCGTTCCCCACGTGCCTCAATGAGCCTTGGCCGCCCATGACCCTGTTGCTGGTTCACCACTGTTCCTTCCATCACAATTTGGTCCTTGTCAAACTAGCTCAAATCCTTACACTTGGCCATTTTTCCTGCTTCTAACACATCAACTTTGAGGACAAAATGTCCACTTGCTGCCTAATATATCCTAATATATAATTTTTTTGTAACATTAATAACCAAACAATTTCAATAATTATTGATTTCATTCGCTAAAATGTTTCAAAGATGTAATTTCACATATCAAGCATTAGCACTAATGGACATCTCAAAATCCTTCATTTTATCCAAAATCGATTCATTTCATGGCAATCTAATACAATAGAATCTTTGTGGTGACTATCAGGTGACCCTTCGCTGTGTCCTGTCTCCAGAGTCTGAATTATCTCAGTCGTCATGCCTTCATCATCACTATCAATCTTTATGGCTCTCATTCTGCCTCAGAGAGAAGAAGAGCAAAGGACAGCAAAGAGAAAGTAACCCTGGCCTCTGGTGTAGAGCTGTTACCTCTCTTGCTCTTTTTAATGAGCCTAAGACCTTGTGACTTAAACCATGTGTGAAAATCACTGGGGTAAGTTCAGAGTGCAGTACATGGGATGCATACTATGATCTCACACAAGCTTATACAACTATGTATCAGCCTGGAAATACTTTTCCCATTCACTAATGATGTTTTTACATCCGCCCAGGCAGTGCCAAGCTCTGCTTATCAGAGACCATAGGGTGCGGCCCATTTGAAAGTAAACCTAAATAAAGTGAGATAAAGCTGTACGTTGTGGACCCGACGTACATCTACTCACACACATACATTATACATGCTCAGTAACACATAACTGAATCTTTGAACGTGGATGCATTCGCGCAGTCCGCTAATTTGTACGTCCTTACCACGCCCTCTCTGTTCCGCGGTAATGTCTGTTTCCTGGCCTGAGCGGTCGCCCCTCTTTGTCAGACTGTTATCTGTAGATGCCACTCACCCTCTGATCACATTTACATGGTCTTCAGGGAAAGCCAAGGAGAGGCCCGCACGCACGCACACACACACGCCACAGCAGATAGACAAGCACAGGAAGAGTCTTAACGTGACACCGGTTACCACACACACAATGCTCTCTTAGAGTTTTCTTGAATAAACAACATACCAACATGCTCAATTGTCATTTCTGAGCCTGTAACAGGTCCAGACTAGTCAATTATACTTCTAGGGAAGCAAAAATCCTGTACCTTATCTCCTGTGCTGCTTAAGGGCAATTAACCATCAAACACGCTGCCTAAGGGCTATTTGAACATTTTAGCACCATTTTTGTTTTCAGTGAGGGCTTAGAAAATCCATTGTTCTTGCCAAATCACAGTATTTGATGGGAAAGGACAGTCTGCATTGTCACTATAGAATAATTAGTTTTTCAACTTCCCTTCCTTCCTACAGGAAAAAAACCTTTGGAAGAAGAGTGGGTTTGTTGTGCTGTAATGTAAACAGGAGAACTAAAAATACATCCCTCTTAACACTCCCATAATGCAGAAGCTAACTAAATTAACCTCACTTCCTTTGCCTGGGACATATGTTACACACTCACAGCTGTCTATGCAAATGGCACTTGTATTAATAGGACAAAGAGTATGAAGTTGTGGTAACTCTGGGAAGGAAAGTCAGGGGATGGTAAAAGAAGTGAAGACGGCAATTATAGAAAGAGGAAATTAAAAAAACAAAACACATACCTCTGCTGATCCGCTGTTTCTCTCCGGACAGAATTCCCGGAGTGTCTATGATGCTGATGCTGTCCAGCACTGCATTTGGCATCTGAGCACATACAAACCTGAGAGAAGAGGATCAAACATTAAAAAAAGGATAGATACTTGAAAAAATCAGACATTTCACCATTGGGCCTAGTGATCTTGCAGTAATGTTTTTAGTGCAGCATGACTGATTGGAAGGAATTCCCTTCTCGTTCTCTCTCGCCAAATCTTATCATTCCAACTCTTACCTCAGCTTTTCCATTACCGTATGTTTGCAGCTTATCTTTCTGTGCGTTCTTCATTTATGTGCCAACCCATATGCTTTTATTTCCATGGCGTTAACATACCAGCACATTTTAGTCATACAAAAACAATATTCAACCTCAAACCCCCTCCCTCTGTGCTCCCCGTTATGTATTTTACTCATTCCCACCCCTTTATTTTTCCAGAAAGGGTGCCATCACTTATTCTCTACATGCGGGTACCTTCACTCCTGCAAATCACATCCCACAATTCCTTTCTGCATACATTACACTCGTTACAGGACTTGCTGCCAGTTGACAAAGACAGTGTGTGTCATTATGGCTGATGTAAATCATAAAGTAAGCAGGGCCAGAACAGAGACATGTTTCCTTCCATATATCCAGAAATCCAACATGTTTATTTTCGAGAATTGAGCAATACATAATTTAAAGTTAACTGATAACATCTAAACACTACTAGCCTGTTTTTGAAGTCAAGCTTCAGAGGTTCAGCAAACATCCTGCAGAAGTTAAAATTCATTTTCTGCATGATGCAACTTTATATACTACCATTCAAAAGTTTGGGGTCAGTAAGATTTGTTTTTAAAGAACTTAACACTTATTATTATTATTATTATTATTCAGCAGCAATGCAATAAATTGATTTTTTTTAAAGTAACCGTAAAGACATTTATGTTTTCTATTTCAAATAAATCTTTATATAAGTCAAAGAATACTGAAAAAAGTATCACAGTAAGTTTGGTTCAGTTTAGACTTAGTTTAGACTAAGGCTCGTTCCGCTGCCAGATGGCTATTTTAAAGCTAACACACGGAGACGGTGCAGGCTGACACCAAAATATACAGACTTAAGCCACGGACACACCAAGCCGACAATCGGCCATCGGGCAACGTCAAGCCGTTTTAGTCGGGCGAAATAGTTTTTTTGGTGTGTTCTGCACCGTTTGCTCTAGTCGGACGCCGTCTGTTTTTTTTGGGCCGATTCAGCATGTAGAATTGGTGTCAGGCCGTCGGTGAGAGAGAGAACTCTGATTGGCTGTTCAGCTTAGTGAATGCATGAGAATATTGGCAAAACAGCAAGCAAAGTCATCAAAATGGTACAGATGTTCTAATTTTGAACATGAGCTGAGTGGAATAAAGAAAGCGATCAGCAGGACTGATATTCAAAACGGTAAGCAAGCGCTGCTTTGTTTACGGTATGTGAATCTGCAGCGTCAGTTTCCCTTTTTGAATGACGAATATAGATGAATATTTCTGCAGAATTAGACCGTTGTCTCATTTACACGCAGGCGCAGAACATGCATGCTAGTTGACAGTTGGCTGCAGTTCTCTCAGTGTGTTCAAGTGCAGCTTTTTTGCCCCGACGCAGGCGAATCAAGGCGACAACACAGTCGCCTTTCATCAGCGCTAGTTCTTTGGTGTCGGTTTAGTGTGTCCCGACTCCCTACCCTTACCGTAAGAGTAAAACTCGGTCTATACACTTCTAGTAGCCTAAGTAAGTATGGACTGCATATGAACAAACTAGCCTAATTAGCCTGTGTTGTTAAATATTCAGGGAGAGTAATGTCTCAGCCTCATTTCCCCGTGTGTAGTTTATTCAAGAAAAATGTAAAATTCCAGCTGCTTCCAGGACTTCCAGGACCAAAAACACCACTAAAAAAAGAAATCATTGTATTGCCTTTTTTGATTCGATGACTCCTTGGTGTGCAAAAATTTCAGAAACCAAGCTGACAAAGACACAAATCAAGATGTCTACACAGAGATGCATATCAGAAGAAAAACCTGTTTAGTAAGATAGACAGCAGTTACGGAGCATGTTTCAATGCATAACACCAAAGAGTGAATGGCAACCAACTACAGCAATAACTGTAAATGTAATTAATCTTCACCCTAGTAGAGGTTAAAACACCATATAGCCTAGGGCTTAGACGTGCATACATTTGCTCTTGGGAAAACTGTTTGACAAACACTACAGTGGTGAGAATCTGCAACCAGCTATATGGTTCAATACAGGCCAGAGCCTAGGGAAAATGATGAATGCAGCTGCACAGGAGGGGAAAGTGCATGCATACTCAAGTTACACATGAGTAGTAGGGAGAGTGGGGACAACAGCACAAAGGCGGAGCATACATGTTTAACTGAACTACTGGAACAAGGTTAATATGTACTAAAAATCTAGTCACAAGGCACGCGCACACACCCTTGATACCTCACCAGTGACCTTCAAGCTACCTTTGAACCTCTCCGACAAGGTCAGAGTGCAAAATACTGGGAGGGAAAATTCAATATGCTTGATAAGCAATAATCAGCATAATATAAAGGAAGCTGGGGTCATATATTTGCAAACGGGGGACACTTTTACAAGTGAACACTGAAATTGCTGAGTCAGTTCCTCAGATTATCTGTGCAGTGCCTTAGCCGAGTCAGTTCTTTTTAACCTCTTGCCAACCTATTTAAAAAAATTAAACAATATTCACACAAACAAGTGTCAAAACACTCAAATCTCAGATTTAACATATAGGGCAGCACCTACAGAAAAGTCTCTGATCAATTCATGACTACACTGAGCTTCTCAAGAAAATCTGATTTGACCTTAAAACAACACACACGGTCAAGGAGATGGCTGAAATCTTTAACTATTCCCCTCCCATTCATGATTGACTAGTCAGCCTACTTATTGCACAAATTGAAAGTATTCCAAGATTTTCTTTGAAAGGACATTTTCGTAGAATAAAACGTATTTTGCCTGCCCAGGCCTGTTGGGGTGTAAATATGATCCATGCATAATATGATCCCTCTAATTCAAGCATTGACCAGCATGGGGTTCTGGTAAGTCCTCATATCTGCAACAAGCACAAGTCAAAGGAAAAGTGTAGTCCTAGTCCTAGTCCTTGAGAGAAGACACACCCATCTCTGCTCATGTCACATATGTAACATGTTGAAAAGACAACTGTGAGTTGAACTGATACACTATCACAAATGTCAACGCATTTCTTTTCACGTCATTCCTTATGGAGGGCCCCATTCCCCAAGAGCTTGTTAAAAAGACCTTTAAAGGCCTCTGCAGCTGTCAAAACCAGGGTCAGCTGACGTTTCTCTCCGAAGAGGGAACCAAAGACTAACGAGCAAGAAATTTTATGCACACAAAATGTGTATTAATATCTTCAATAATTACTGAAAAGGAAAGTTTTGCTGGTATAAAGGTTTAAAGTTGAGTTCAGGTAAAGCTTTAATGTCAGGTTCAAAAGCTTGAAGACTTTTTCTCTGGGCGTGAGAACTATATCTAAAAGTAATAAAGGTTTGTGAGGATTACAATAAAGCAAATCATATCAGTCTTTCAGTCTAAACTGACAGACATACACGTTTGCAGGCCAGAGAACATGTGATTTGATGTTGGCTGTCAAAGTGTGTGTTAAACGACATATAAATGACTGTATTACAATAGTGTGAGTGGTAAAAAGCAGGAAAAAGTATGTAATATACTTAGGCTAATCAAATCTTCATCAATGATATAAAACACCGGTGGTGAACCAGTTAAGAATTCAGCTTTACTACTGTTAAAGCTCCACCCTTGCAATACAGCTGGCGACTTCAGCATGCAGAAGTATGCTGGGAAAAAAAGGGCAGGAGATTCCATTTTCAGTACAACATGAACATAATGAATCACCTTCACCCCTTTTAATGTCCAGAAGGCTCCTATCATTACATTTCATAAAAGTAATGCGGAGTAACGTTATATGAAATACAAAACTTGACAACCTCTTGACAGACAACACCCTGAAAAGCTGCAATCCTCAGCAAAGAAAACCTGAGATAAAAACAACTGAAAAAGACACGATTATTGTAAACACTGCACTTTTTCAGAATGTGTTTATCTTTAAAAAAGAAGGTTGTTAGAAAGTGTAGCTAATGAATGAAGATCTCACCTGTTCAGAAAGGCGTTTCCAAAGGCGTTGAGTTTTCTGAAGGGTTTCTTGGGGTCAACCACTAAAGCATTGCCCGGGATCAGACCCTCTTGTTCCCCGTACATCACCGCTATGAATGAATCGGTGGTCGGTTCGGGGCCTATGCGCATCCCGGGGAAATCCTGCTCCATGAGATGACGAATAAAAGTGGTTTTCCCTGTGGAGTACTGGCCCACTAAAAGCACCATGGGCTTGTTATCGAAATCAGCATCTTCTAGAGCCGGAGAGTGGAAGTCGTGAAAGCGATACGTGTCTTCTAATGGAAATAATTTGGTCCGGTAGAGTCGCTTCAACCCGTCAGAAACAGTCTGAAAGAGTTCGGGGTCCTTTTTCTTCCCGTCCTTGTTCGCCCAGCTGAACATGTTGCAAAATGTGAAAAATAAACTTGTGTAAAATAAACTACAAGTTCTTTGCTAGTTTCTAGGCAGTTTAATCCAGCGGTTCGAATGAATTAACGTTAACGGTCCAATGTCAGATACAGCGGACTGCCAGCGTGGTGGGTTGGTCCTGTCAGCTGTTCAACTAGCACTAACTGTTGTCTTTTTATGCATTCATTTATATTTTGCTAACTTTGAGTTTTTTAGTAAATCAGACTTAAGTTAGTTTAGTCCCGTCAGTTACGACCTGACTTGCAGGAGATCGTTTTCTTTTATAGCCGCTTGAGTTGCTCCCAGCCTCCCACAGTCCGAGCACTCTGCGCGTGACAGTGAGAGAGCTCGCGACCCAACAACATTTTTAATACATTACTATGGACCGGAACTCAAGGGAACTTCCAAAATAAAAGCCCCTCCCTCCATCACCACCTCCCCAAATTGGGGTTTTGTGAAACACAGCTGACGTTCTTTTTTTTCTAACAAATAAAGTTTATATTGATTGTAATAACCTTAACTTTTAATTGTTTGAAAAAATGAATGAATGAATTAATGAATGAATGAATGAATGAATGAATGAATGAATGAATGAATGAATGAATGAATGAATGAATGAATAATTTAGAGGCCATAAATTACTGCATAGAAATTTATTCCACAACATCTAATCTAATAATATAATATAATATAATATAATATAATATATATAATATAATATAATATAATATAATATAATATAATATAATATAATATAATATAATATAATATAATATAATATAATATAATATAATAAAGCCAATTTAACAGGTTAAATCAATGCCATCTGTTCATGCCAAAAATATTGTATGAATGAACCTCACATGAAAAACTTTGGGAAGGACAGTGATATTCCTGTTTTGGGGGATGGGATGGGGGTTTTCTTTTGAGCATGTAACTGGCTGACTGCTATATTTGTCCTGGAATAGAGAGACAGATGCTGCTCTGAGTCTGTGCCAAGTTTGACACTTTCATAAGAGGGTCCTAGAAATTGACAGTCATCACCCACTATGTCAAATGAAGACTCTGTAATGTTCTTTTAATCTGAAACTTTAGATATGAAAATTATTTAGAAGTGCTTAGGCCTTACAAATAACAAAAGTAAAACAACCAAGAAAAGCAAAAGATGCGTCTTTATAAAGAGGCCTCTTGTGAGTTGGCTCATGTGGCTCAGCTATTGTATCAGAGAGTGAAAATGAAAGAATTCTTTCATTTTGACAATTATTCTTTTAGAGTTCTCATGTAGTTTGCAGGAATTCCCCGGAGCTTTATGTTCTTCGAGTGTCAGAATGGGATGCAGACAAACAAACAAACCCATTGTTTATTTATTTATTTAATTTAATTATTTATTTTTAAATCAATAATCAATTAATATTGTTTTATCTGCCATGTTTGTTCAGTCTAGAGGCAATGTAGGCTACTGGCTGTAAGCTTAATTTTAGTCTTAGAGTTATTCCTATATCTAATGACCTTTCAGGGGGGAACTCTGGGCAAAACAAAACTGAAAGTGAAAGAAGTCTGACATTTACAGGAAATTGGCTTTGGATTCAGAGTGGAATATTTTGTCAGTGAGTAAGATTTCTTTTCAATGGCTTATGTGTGACTAAAGGGCTGTTGACACCAAGGATAATAACTAGGCCTAATGAGAACGATAACTGAAAAGTTTTAATAATCGTTCTTATCCTATAAAAAAGGGAAAGTCCACACCACAACTAAAATGATAACGACACACTTTCAGAACGATTTTTTTTTTTTTTTTTGCCAATAGGAATCCAGCTTGATTTTTTAAAACGGCAGACGACAAAAACTGCAGCTTGCACTTATAATAAACCCAGGGTGCATCTCAATCAGCTCCCTAGTTTAATAGTCAGGGCACTGAACAGGGAGTCAGACATTTTAAGGGTGGTCACAAATTCAATCGCAAAATCCTTCCAACATTCGCTCTCTAAATAGTCAATGCATCGTGAAAACCAGGGAACGTAAGTTCTAACGATTATTTAATTATACTTTAGCATAAACATACATCGCTAGCAGGCTCTGTCCAGATTGTCCTCTGGTGTCTGCGGATGAATCCACGTTGACCTGGGAAACGTGAATTGGGAAACGTGATGTAAATGTTTGCGCGTGAATCCGTGGCCAACAAAACCAAAATTAGCTGGGTTCCCAGTTGGGTAGCCCAGGTGAGCCCCGGATATCAGCCCATTTGCAGCCCGTTTGGGCCCCACATGTGTTGGCTGGGGATCTTGTAAAAATGTCAACGTTGATTTAGAATGGTTTTTGTTAATCTTTTTCAACAACAAACTTACATTATTTCAACCATATTTCAACGTTGAAGGTCGGTCATGTGCTGGCTGGGTATGTAGCCTACTCATTTCCCATTAGTGAACTGACTAGGTCTCACATAGGGAGCCCATCTGGGTTTGCCCATGTTGGACCTACTTAGTTGACCCAAGTGGGCCCCAGATAAGATGCCCATTTTGAGCCCATATCCACTCTGTCCCCCTGTAGCCCATTTGTAACCCATATGGGCCCCAGATAAGAAGCCCATTTTGAGCCCATGTCCACTCTGTACCCCTGTAGCCCATTTGTAACCCATATGGGCCCCAGATAAGAAGCCCATTTTGAGCCCATGTCCACTCTGTACCCCTGTAGCCCATTTGTAACCCATATGGGCCCCAGATAAGAAGCCCATTTTGAGCCCATGCCCACTCTGTACCCCTGTTGCCCATTTGTAACCCATATGGGCCCCACATAAACATGTTGGCTGGGTAGACAGGTAATGAACATAATCTAGCAAACATGTATAATTTATTTGGCTGAAATGTTGCACACATAGCCTATGTAATAAGCAAAGTGTTTATCATAATGTACCTTAAATAATGTTAAAACATAATGCCAGAAAGATACCATTCTGCTGTTGTTCATACAGTAGTGTAGCCTACAATGAGGACGTCAGGTCGGCGGAAATAGTCATCAGTGTCCCAATGTAGTGAACCAAGGTTCTTACTGTCCGACCAAGGGAAGGTATGAAGCTGATTGAGCTGCACCCGAATGTTATCATGCATTGGTAAGGATGCTAATTATCGTTATAATTATCTTTATTGTTATAAGTCATGACACATTGATTTTGGAAAACTTCGACAAAAAAAAACATAAGAAATAAGTACTGTATATGTTGAAAACAGTGTGAAAACCTGTAAAAGATACATTTATTTAAAGTTAAAAATAATTTTATTTTAAATATTCAAATGAAATTAAATACAGTTGAATAACTCAAATAAATATATAAATACAAATCATGTTGTAGGCTATTGCTAGTTAGCAACATCAAAATAAATACATATATGCATTTTACAAAAAAATACATTTCCAAATGAACAATTACATGAAGATTTTAAATGTATTCAGCCCAACAATTATACAAAACATTTATACAGTGTCCTGCATTCTCTGTGCAAACCAGTGTGTGTTTAGTAGGATAAACAGGACAGTGGCCTACAGAACTGACAGGCAGCTGGACTGCAAACACTGGCTGTCAATTCATAGGTCATCACCCTGTGTCCTAGACCCTGGGTTAAACATGCTTTCTTCTAGTATAGATGTACATTCACAGCCAAGTTTTAGGCAGTACATTAAATAAAAATAAAAACATTATGACTTTGTATTCTTTGTTCACTTCAAAGGAGCAGTAATGTAGAAATAAGGCAGTTAAAGGTGACTATCTGCACGCAACAGCAGCTCCACTGGAAGAAACAAACCTTCCACATGGAGTTGCTGTTACAACCAGTCAGCACCAAATCTTTGGAGTGCGCCCCTTTTGGACAGCGGAAGGAAGTGCACTTATTCCTTATTCTCACAAAAACTTCTCACCATACAGGGTAGTTTTCTATAATATAGATAGTAGCCTAGAAGAAGAAAGTGTGGTTCCACCTGAAATGAAAGCATAGAAGACAGAGTTAGATAAGGATTCAGACAAAGGCTAATGACTGCCATTAAGAACATGTGAGAGTTCCTCTGTTGGCTCATGACTTTGACCTCTTGTTTCTTTCTCATCTTTATGACATGCCATAGACTCCATTATTGGCCAACAGCATGTCCAAAGTGCTAAGACTGATCTTGATAACAGCAATTTTATGACTGCAGTCAACATAAGGGTACTCGGCAGAACGTGTGTGTGATCTGAGAGAAATAAGGGTGTGTCGTTCAATAATCTATGTGCCTTTATGTCTTAATTTTGTACATATCACTTCCTTTTAGTCATGAGTTACCCATCCCACATTCTCTATCATGTTCTTTCTCTCTTATTGGTTTCTTGGTTTATATCATATTTTAGACTTTGCCTTGCTGTAAAGCTCCCTGCTCTTTGCTACCTTTGGAAAAACAGCATAATAAAGTAATTAAAGGGGGCACACATCGCATGAGTCAGTCTGTGTTATCTGCCCCTGTTATCATCTTGTGAATCCACCATTTTTTTTTTCTCATCCATGAGCCGTATCCAACATTTGTGTTGGGTGAGAGAAAATCAATGGCGTGAACTCATGAAGGTGGTTCATTTTTATCACAATTCCCAACTGCCGTACTTGATATTGGAGTAAGTCACATGTGTTTCATCAAATCTACTTTGTAGAAAAGAAAATAATTGTGGAAAAGATGTGACATAGAATATTAGATTGTTGTATAAAAATTGAATACAAAACCTAAAACTGCCATTTATTTGCATCTGAACATACCAGGCAGTTTGCTTCATGTATTGAAGATCATTTCAAATAAACTTTATACTCTTTTTGAACTTTTATACTCTTTAAACTCTATACTCTTTTTGAACTTTTTGAACTTTTATACTCTTTTTGATTTATAAGATCCTGTTCTTGGAAAATAATGTTTCAAATGCTTGAGGGCTGAGCGAAGGCCTTTTGCATTCTTTTCTTATCCCCTTTTCTTATCCTTATTACCTGTACTTTGTTAGACAATGCAGGTATATTTGCATTAGTAAAATTAATCTAGCCTTTCACAAACAAACAGTCAGACATTAACATTACGTTTGCCTACGTGAATCAGCGTAATTGCAGAGGCGAGGCAAAGGTGAGAAACTGCATGAGTTTTGCACTTGATGTTTTTTTTAAATACATATATTTATTTTACAAAATTACAATTTAAACCACTTAAAAATGTTCCTCACATAAGTACCCACAACTTAATTTTCATTAAAGAGTTACTTACCTTCACAGTTCTTCCTCGTGGGAGTCCAGGACGCGTCAGAAAAAAAGAATGAATGCAAACAAAAGAACAAAAGAAAAGCTTATATAAATATAGAGTTTAAAGAATTTACAGAAGCAAAGTAAAAATATGTCTACAAAAATTTGAAAAGGAACTGAAACCAATAAAGATAGTGACAGCACAACGAGAGAGTCAACCAGTGAGAATGGTGCGTCGGTCAGCAGTGCTATGTCAGGCCAGAGAGAGGCCAGTTTAAAAGTGATTTGGAGTTGAAGCTTAGTTAATAATTACACTCCTCGTCAATATTTAACATCTTTTTGGCCCTGCCCCTCATATTCAACATCCTGGACTCTTATGGACTTACACACAGGCTACCTCAGGACCCTATTTTGTAACGTTTTAGGTACATTGATATTTTGTAAAACAGTTCAGAGCAACACATTTTGTCAAAATTGTCTAAACAAATGTTGTTGGCCAAATTAGAAGTCTTGCCAGTTTACTTTAAACACAATAAACCACTAGAGGGCGTCGCGGTTTAACTTGATTTTTTAGTTCTATTATTTACAATGTAGAGAACAGAATCAGAACATTGTTTGTTGCACATCACAAGTCTTATTTCTTGCAACATATAGCTGTTTTCACCCACTGTGAGTTGCTAAGGCTTGATTTATAATGTAACACAGCAAATGAGTGATGTAGGTGAATGTCTTAATTACTGGTCCAGCACAGCATGAGGTAATGCTGCATGATTAGAATAGATAGACTATGGACTCTAAACATTGATCAAAGAATGAAAAAAAAAAAAGCTTTATAACAGGATAATAAAATACTCATGATGAGAGAGGGTTAATTATTGTCATTGTTGGGTTAAAGAGCACAGAAGTGCACACTGTGTGAAGGAATTTCGATTGTCAAACACAAGAATGGTGTGTAAATTAATGTACCACGACAAAATACTCCATCTAATCACATAATATTGTACCTTAGGCAGGTGAAGGTCTGGGACTAGAGGGCGAAATTTGCTTTGTGTTTCTTGTGATAAGACCAGAACTGGACCAGAAGACGACGACTGTGGTCACAAACTAAAATTTTAATCAAGATGTTGAAAAAATGCACAAATAATGATAGGCCTATATGATAAATATTTTTATGGAAGTGCAATATAATGTGGTGATTGTGTTTTGGGGGTTAGGTCAGCTATTTCCCTCACTCTAAAGGAGGAAATCATGAGGAAATGAAATCTTTCCAGTGGTTACGACCTTGTTGCTGCACACAGGGTCAAACCACAAACATGCAATAGTTTATGGGTTTTATAATTTACAAGAATCATACAGGAAATTCTGAGGCTGTTGTCCAGTGTATAAAGCCACACTTCAGGTTTTAAAATCGCAAGTCAGCAGTCAGGAATACTGCCTTCACCACCCTGCAAGGTCTCAGAGTTCAATTCATGTTGTCGTACTTCATCATTTCCTCTGTATTTTATGCCCTTTGCTCCTCGAAAATGTGTCCATGTTTAATTATCCGTCACGTCGAAAGTGCCACTTATTAGATGCACTAAACACCCTAAAAATTGTACATATGGAAACTACGTCATCCCTTGAACATCACCGTCTATGATCAGATCTATAAATACATTTGATTTCAGAAGCTTGGACAGAATGTTTGTTAAAGAAAATGTATTATTTGATTTGGTTCGTTGGTTACACCACTGTAATGTCAAATGTTACACTTTTGAGACATACAGATTCATCCTCTAAGTGTGCTCAAAATAAATCAGTTATTAGCTAATAATTCTCTCATTTACAAAGTCGACGGTTTCAGTGCTAACCAAGATGTCCCTTATCTTATCAGAGGCTAGTATAAGGTGTGTTTAAGTGTGCATAACGCAATGCGTAATACACACCCACACAAACCGTGGTCATTCACGGTCAAGTCAAGGTCTTTAGACCAGCACAGATTCATGATTCTCTTTTTACTTCAGTAAAATGTACCTCAAATTAATTTTTGAAAGGGATACTGTACACAGGCCTTGGGAAAGAATGTAAACTTCACATAAAGTAGCATTGTAAACCACATAACAGATTTTTGTAGAAAATATTTTCTGAAGGGCATACTTTCTTCAAGTTTGTGTGACAGTTTCACTGCAAAAAATGTTTTTCTTACTTAGTATGTTTGTCTTGTTTCCAGTCCAAATATATATATAAAAAAAAATAAAACTTAAATCAAGAAGCATTTACTAGAGAAGTAAAATGACATAAGAAATCTTGTTTTCTGATCATTTTTATTTTAATTGAGTTTTTGCTTAAACCAAGCAAAATTATCTACCAATAAGTTAAGAAAAAAAAATCTTTATTCAAATGGAAAACAAGATTATTTTTCTTACCCCATTGGCAAAAAATAAAAAAACCTTTAAAAAAAGATAAGAAAACAAGAGAGGATTTCTTATGTCATTTTACTTCTCTAGTAAATGCTTCTTGATATAAGAATTTTTAGATATTTGGACTGGAAACAAGACAGAAATCCTACGTAAGAAAAGCATTTTTTGCAGTGTTGGTGTTACATTTCATATACACTACCGTTCAAAAGTTTGGGGTCAGTAAGATTTTTAATGTTTTTAAAAGAAGTATCTTCTGCTCACCAAGGCTGCATTTATTTGATTAAAAATACAAACAAAAACAGTAATATTGTGTAAATCAGCTGTTTTCTATGTGAATATACAGTAAAGTGTAATTTATTCCTGTGATCAAAGCTGAATTTTCAGCATCATTACTCCAGTCTTCAGTGTCACATGATCCTTCAGAAATCATTCTAATATGATTTGATACTCAAGAAAAATGTATGATTATTATCAATGTTGAAAACAGAACAGCATTTATCTGAAATCTAAAGCTTTTGTAACATTAACCCCTTAACGCCTACTGTCGCGAATTTGCAACAAACCCCTTCCATTCAGACTGCAGGCGAGATAGCGTGTGTTTTCCCCCAATGCCTGTTTGTGCACATTCGATACATACCTAGGAACATTTTGCACGCACTAGTTTATCGTAGGAGCGGTCGGAGTGGGAACTACATCCGGTTCACCGAAGCTAATATTTTGTTTTGCAAAATCCGCATATCAAGTGCGCAAATGTGGAGAAATTTCCCAAAATGAGTTAAGTTGTGCTAAGATAAAAATATGTACCAGCTTATTGATTGCTTCTATAGCTATGTTATTCATATAGACTTCATGTGACGAATATTTTTTACGTACTTTGTAGATTTCTGTTTGTAGCAAATTTGCGACATTGGGCCATAACGGCTGGATTGGGCTAATGGCTACATATTATAATAATGCTGTATTTAGATGGTTTCAGCCAAAAAAAATTATTTTATTTTTTTCACAAAAAATAGCATGTTAGGATATAACACTATAAGAATATATAATGTATGCACTGGAGAAACAAGGAAAGAGTTAAACAGAGTGTAACATGGAATGTATAAAAACTACTGTCAATGTTAGGGAGTAGGAGAGTGTTTTGTTTCTTGCTGTTGTCAAGATTCATTAATTTGTCAAAGTTTATAAGTATAAAGTTTATAAGTTCTAACAACTTTGTGCCATGAATAAAATCTACATTCCTGAGATGGGAAAATGTGTTTTATTAATTTTTCCATTTTGTAAAAAAATACCCTAAATGCCCACTGTCGCAAATTTGCAACATACCAAAATTACCCTAAATGCCTGTTGTCGCAAATTTGCAACATACCAAAATTTCTATTTATTTGTTGTGCAAAAGTGAAATTGATAATCTCAACATTATTTACCATCTACCTAAAGTCAAAAACACACAGAATTTTTTTTTTATATACAGCTTTATAAATTCAGGCGTTAAGGGGTTAAACACTACCCTTCAAAAGTTTGGGGTCAGTAAGAATTTTAATTTTATTTTTGGGGGAAAGAAATAAAATAAATCAATACTTTTATTCATCAAGGATGAGTTAAACTGATCAAAAGTTACAGTAAAGACATTTATAATGTTAGGAAATATTCTATTTTAAATAAATGCTGTTCTTTTGAACTTTCTATTCATCAAAGAATTTTGAAAAACATTTGTACACAACTGTTTTCACCATTGATAATAATAATAATGAATGTTTCTTGAGCATCAAATCATATTAGAATGATTTCTGAAGGATCATGTGACACTGAAGACTGGAGTAATGATGCTGAAAATTCAGCTTTGATCACAGGAATAAATTACACTTTCAAATATATTAAAATAGAAAACAGTCATTTTAAATTGTCATATTTCACAATATTACTTTTTTTTTATTGTTTTTTATCAAATAAATGCAGCCTTGGTGAGCAGAAGATACTTCTTTTAAAAACATTAGAAATCTTACTGACGCCAAACTTTTGAACGGTAGTGTATATTTGAGTCAATTGAACACAATTGAAACTTAATTATTGAAAATACAGACAAAGCTCTGCTACAGACTTTTCCTTCAATTATGTTTAATTCAGAATTACAGTCATAGAAGGGACAAGTTGTTTTTGTTTGTACATCATAGGTCCATTTGTTCCAGTTCAATAGAATTGTAACATTTTCACGTATTAAAAAGATAATCTGAATATCAAATTTCAGATCATTTAATGTTCAAATCCACTTCAAAATGATGACCTGTACACTATATATATATATACACACACACACGTATGTAATAAAGGGATTGTTCACCCAAAAATGGAAATTCTGTCACCTGTATGAATTTCTTTCTTCTGCTGAACACAAAGGAAGATATTTTGAAGAATGCCAAACTGTTGACAGGCCCCATTGACTTCCTTAATATGGAGGGGGGAAAAAAGTCAATGGGGTCCATGAACTGTTTGGTTACCGACATTCTTCAAAATATATATATTTTTTTATGTTCAGCAGAACAAAGAAATGCATACAGGTTTGGAACAACTTGACAGAATTTTCATTTTTGGGTGAACTATCCTCTATCAGGTTTAAGTTTCTTTCTGGCCACTTCTGAAACAGTTTTAGTCATGACATGACATCAACAGTGTATAAAATGATAAAAATGTCCTTTATAAATCACTTTACATTCGTTTTTACTAGTTTTCTTTTCTTTTTTCCATCTACCCCATTAACAGCTGTTTCGCCTTTTTGGGCAGCCCTCTTTTTTGTCTTCTCCGTCACCGTTTCCATGGTATCCCAAACCTCATCCTCCTCTGCTTTCACCTCCTCTACATCTCCAGAAACATCAGGACTTGATGACTGAAAGAGAAGAGCACATACAGAGTCATACGATTAACAAAAGCTGTGTCTGAAACCGCTCACTCGTTCACTCATTCACTAATCCCTACATAGTGAATGGCAGTTGAGTGCACTACATCAGCAAGGAGTGAACAAAAAATGAGTGAGCGAATTCAGACGCTGACATAATTATCAGGCGCCAGAGAGCTCGGACAATTTCGTCATAAACATTACCTACCCATCTTTAATATTTCCTTTTTTGGCTGTATGAATTGTATGTATGTATTTTTCACGTTTATTGCGTTATTTGATAAAATAAAAAAAGATAATAAAAACACTTGCTTGTCATATTTATTTACTTTTTACATTTATATGTGAAAATAAAAGAGAACAAAACACTACACAACACATTTGTTTATTCAAATATAGATATAACGGTATATATATAAATAAATAACCAGGCGTCTGGTCTTATAAATGATTGTTTTCTATATCGCGTGCGCCGTTGCCATGGTGACATTGTTGTTTATTTTTCATTCGCGCTCTATCGCCTTATCGTGTTGGATTGTGGGAAATAGTGTCTCAGCAAGTGTACATCGGATGTACACTCGAATTCAGAGAGGATTGTGGGTAAAAGTAGTGAACGAATATAGGGAATGATGTCGTTCACTCAGAATTCGGACACCACTACAAAATGGCCG
The DNA here is from genome assembly GCF_951802725.1 of Rutilus rutilus. Classification (NCBI taxonomy): domain Eukaryota; kingdom Metazoa; phylum Chordata; class Actinopteri; order Cypriniformes; family Leuciscidae; genus Rutilus; species Rutilus rutilus. The sequence continues at coordinate 14,122,124 of NC_140229.1, forward strand.
ACACCCTAAATAGTGCACTATATAGTGGATAGGGAGCGATTTCAGACACAGCTAAAGTCATTAGGATGCAGTATAAAGTCATCAGTGAGAAAGCAACTTCCATTGTTGCTACTGTTGATAGGCAGTTACATAAAGTGAATTATCAAAATGATGCACCGCTTACCTCCAGTTCTCTGCTAGAAAGTAGCACACAATTGAGTCGTGACTTCAGATATACCTGCAAAGAGAAAATATGTTCATAAAATTACCATTTACACAAACATAACACTGAGTGGGAGGCACTTATGATTATATGGTGTATGCAACCAGATGGAAATAAAGAGTGGGGCTATGCAGAAATCAAAGGATATGGAAACAACAGCAGAGAAAAAAAGAACAGATGAAGTGCAGAGAAAATGGATAAAGAAACCTGGTTTCTTGTGTATTCATACCTTGTGTTGTAAGGAACGGTCCTCCAGGCTGTGTACTCTCAGAAAACGATCTAAACCACAAGAGGCCACCAATGGGAGGGAAGGATGGCACTGCAACCCCCGCACTGCCCCCGCCAGACCCTTAAGACACCCACGCACAAGCCCTGCAGGCAGATAGAGAAGAAAATAGGGTCAGACAACACAACACTCTCAGGAGTTCAATAATATAACAGTGCATATACAGAGAACGGCCGGCCAAATACATCTTTTATACTTGGAACACACACAGATCCAGGACAAGAAACAAAGCAATGGACTTTCAGTTCAAAACAACTGCTTTTGTGCTTTTGATCCAAGCCTGCCTAAGAGAAAAAATAAACAGAGCATCCACCTACTGCTTACCTTTTCTGAGGTCAAGAATGCCGATCTCCCCGTGAGTGTTGCCCACGACCACTGTGTCCTGGCTGGCAGGAAGAGAGAGCGCTGTGAGCGGGTACTCTCCAAACTGAGCCTCCATCACCGGCCTCCTCTGAGACGTCGAGGGGTCGTACACACGCACCTGTCGGAGGAGTAGCAGAAAGAACAGGGCAAGATATTTTGAGTCATGTTTGATCACAGATATTTACCTTAAGACACAAAGGAAGACATGCATAAAGCAAAGGGTACAGGACAGGAAGAAAAACATGGTTGGCCCACAATACTTATGGAAAATTGTCAAATACATTCTGAAAAAGCTGTTACAAGATAAACATTTTTGGTAACACCTATAATGCATGTTGAAGTGGCGACCAATCAGTTACAAGCTGAAGGTTGAGGCTGTGACACCAAACAAATGGTCAGCTATCTGCGGCTATAGTCAGCTCAGTTTTTGCGGAGTGATCCGCACCGTCGGCACAAGTCGGACACCATTGGTGGCTTTAAGGCTGATTGAGCATGTTGAATTGGCATCAGTCGCCATCAGTGATCAATGAGAGAACTCTGATTGGCTGTTCAGCTTTATAGCGCACGAGACTGAAAACAAATGCGATTTTTTTCTTTGGCATAGACACACGCGACAAGCCGTAAACACAGTGAGCTTTCATTGCTGCTAGTTCTTTGATGTCGTTTTGGTGTCACGGCCTCTACACTTTACACAAGCAAAACAAAGTAACAAATTCATTGGTCAGTTTTTGATGAAACAGCCTGAATTCATTTAATTAATTTATATACACTACCATTCAAAAATTTGGGGTCAATAAGATTTTGTAATTAATACTTTTAGTAAGCAAGGATGAAGTCACATCAAAAGTGACTGTAAAAACAATGTTTCAAATGATAAGATTTCAGATAAATACTGTTCATTTGAACTTTCCATTCATCAAATAATCCAGCAAAAATGTATCATTTATGTGTATATATATATACAGCGCTTTCCTTAGGGTGGTGCAACCGCACCGGGCCCTGCAACAAACGCGAACGGACCGAGGGGGACCACCCGGAAGACGATCGTGAACGGCCCAAACAAAAATGAACACATGACCTTTCTAAGTAAATAATTTTACAGTGTAAGAAACAACGGTAGAAAAGCATGAATGGATAAAGCCAGAGAAAAAGGGCTTAACAAACCTGATGGTGTCCAGTGCATGTGACTATTTTATCTGAATCTGGAATAAAGCCGATGTCTTTCACCCACACGGGCACTCGCATATCCAACCAGTCATGGGCTACCTGATGGAAAAACAAACAAAAAAAAGAACAGTTTGTAACAGTACTCACAAACTACTGGGTGCTGAAAAGTTCATAGTTATTTTTTCTCTTCTGCCTTACATTTTTGGCTGTGAAAATTGGCTTATCTGGTCTCTCCAGATCCCAGACTTTCAGCGGGTTCTCTTTACCCCCTGTAGCCACACGATGGCGCTGTGACGGGTTCTGTTGCATTCTACAAATTCCATTTCCAACATTTACCTCAACCTAAGAACAAAGATGGATGAGGTTGGTTGAGGATCCGATTTACTAAGTCCACATCTTAAGAGTCAACAAAATTATCATAGAGATGAAATGATCATCATACATTATTCAAACCTAATCTACAATTCAAACAACAGAAGCAGGGCCCACGTGTTCCAAAAGTTTAATCTGGATAAGAATGGTCCGATTTGGAAAGCCTAGGTTTTGCTATCCATGGTGAGGTAATTCATTTTACTTTTGTGCTGGTTTTTCAGAGCAACACTGGATTGAAGTTAGAATAGTCAGTCAATGTGACCCACAACAAATAAATAAAAATTAACAAATTTACATGCAATAAGGACTTTTGACTGGTTAATCTCTGAAGATTGCGACATCATAATTAACAAATGCCTCTAAAAATTTTATATATTGTTTTTGTTTGATAGTGACAAAAGTTTGGGGTAATAATATGGGGACATTTTTTAGCTTAAAGCCTTAATAGCCAACCTAATGTCTGCTTTACCACTGTAACAGTTATAACAAATCAAAAGCAAAACATGTAAACTACATGATACAAATGGTGCATTATTGTACCAATTTTTAAGTTATTACATTTAGTTTCTGAATGAGCCGGCATAGAACCTGGAAGCGAGGCACTGTTTACTACGTGATCAGCATGGCAGACTGACATGGAGGAGAAGAGATTGTTAAATAAAGTCGTTAATTTTGGGGGGTTTTGCACACAAAAAGTATTCTCGTCGCTTCATAACATTAAGGTTAAACCACTGTAGTCAAATGGACTATTTTAACGATGTACAACACAAGGGTGAGTAGGTAATGACAGAATTTTTGGGTGAACTAACCATTTAATGTATAAGGGAATATTCATATTTGTAGATGCTGATGATTGGTGTCCATTTCATTTGATTTTTTCCACAATTTTTAACATTTAATTTTGAGTAAATACTCATGCAGTCCAAATGACCTAGTCCAGCTCCACCTCTGTGTATCTATTGGTTGGATGAATAGAGTTATGGGTAGGGTTAGGGAGTGGTCAGACCTTCTAGCTCCACCCATTATGCCCAGAGAGGGGGAGCTGGACTTCACGCTCCACCCATGGCTCTGCAGTGAGCAGCCACTCAAAGAATTTGATTTTTTTTATAGCTTTAATTGGAATATAGAAGACACTGCAGGACATTGAAATCACACTGACTTACTGTGTCTGTACAGCCTTCCTTCCACACCTTCAACAGTCCTGACTCCACACACGTGATCAAAGAACTGGAAAAGGGGGAAGAAAGTACATCATTTCTACAGTACAATGCAAACCAACAAAACATCCAGTAATTCATCAGCCACTGCAGAGACAATCATAACATGATATTGGCAACAACCTGTCAGTGACAGACAGTCCTGTGAATCTGCCCTGTGAAGGATCTCCACACTCTCTGGTCGCAGTAAAGATCCCCTTATCCGTGCTGAAAGTTTTCACAGTGCCGTTCACACTGCCCACTAACACCTGCAAAAACACACACACACACACACATAGACAACGTCTGTCAGACACTAAATCATGATGATGAGTTACTCCGGTTTTCTCTCTTTCTCACCTCTGATTCGTGTGAGTCTCCCCATGCCATCACGCAAACCTCCTGATCCCGACTCAAGCAGCTCATCTCACAGAAGTTAAACGCCTGCTTTTTGCTGAGACTCACCCCTTGAGATGAAATATGGATACGACGTCATTAGTTAAGTGGTCCTCAAGAAAATTAAATGGCAGGTCTGTGGTGTCAACTCACGTGTCCCATACATGGCTAACTAGATAGTCAGAAAAGTGGACAATGTGTCGACAAAGAGACGAGAAACCGCCAACAACACCTTACCTTTTAATATTCCAGTTTCGGATCCAAGCCATATTGAGCATATTTGGCTTTTAGCAGCCATTTAAAAGGAAATGGGTGATTTTGGATTTACTGATAAAAATACAGACGTCCACGCTACTGTCGCACACAACTCCGTCCGGGTGTAACGCGCAAGCCAAGTACTTTTAGTTCCGCTCCTCCTCACTGAAAGTAGAGACGAAGACGATACAAATCTGTGCGAGTTTCATCATGTTGTCAAGCGATTATATTTAATACCGTTGGATAAAAGCATTATAAACTATATCTCTATGGATTTTCCCTCATATAATTTTCAATTTTTTCACTAACACACACAAAAGAAGATATTAGGTAGAATGTTAGGGACTGACAGTATCAGTCACTTTGCATCTTTTCGTGCAATGCAAAGAGAATGTAATAATTCAACCGAACATCTCCGCCGATTTGCACGGCACAACATGAGAGTGAGTAAACCTTGAACCTTCACCTTGGGTGAAGTCTTCATTTAATGTAGTGGTTCTCAACCTTTTTGACTCCAAGGTATTTCTGATACTTCTGCTATAATTACATAGCTGCTCATTTTCACACCTTTTATTTACAAAAACTAAGTGGCTATATATTAAAAGAATGTATAATAGGTACTTTACTTCGATAGTCCACTTTAGACATTCTACTAACTATGGAACTACGTGTCATCTACTAGTCATTATAATATTGGTAGGCTTAATATCTGCTTAATGTCTGATAAATATCTGCTAACACTTTATTCACACCTCAACAGACATTCTACTGACTATTAGTAACTTTGCAAGTACATGTCAAATTATTCTAGCCTAACAGTCTACTAATAGCCAACTCTAATTAGAGTTAGTTGATATGTAGGCTAGTTGCAAATCGAGTTAGTTGACAAGTTAGTTGCAAAGTTAGTTAGTAGAATGTAGTTAATAGAATGCCTATAGTGGAATGTCGAAATAAAGTGTAAGTAAAGAATGAAATCAAATAATATAGACAAAATAATTTAAATAATTACATTCGATAATCCCAATAACTGAATGTTCTTCAAGGTTTACACTTTTTATTATGAATTCATTTACATGACTTTTATAGTTTGTGCTTGCAGGGTTTTTATATGCTAATTTCCATTAGTTTTTTAGGTCTAGAAATCACACTTTATAAAATTCCCTCTTACATTATATCTATTTTGTCTAAAATCATGAGAACCCTGATTCTTAAATAAAAATGGAAGCTGTTAAAGGAAGGAATTAATCTAAATTGAGTTGCGGTAGCCTTGAAATGGATTAAAATGGCATTTCCTCAGGATAGAGGAGAGAGTGAAAGGAGAGAGTGCAGAATAATCCACCAGATGGTACTATTGGACTCCATTAGAAGAGCAAACACATGGCATACTGGAAATATCTGTCAAATGTGACATATGAGCTTCAGGATATTTCCAAACACCCCTAAATTTTTCTCTTAATCCTTGAGTCAAACCCTACAAAATTCATGCCATTCTTGTCTATAAAATTTTCAATATTCAGTTTCCGAAAAAACAACTTTTTCAAACTCCTAGGCTGTTTATCCAATATTCACCAAACTTTGTATAAAGCTGCTATGGGCTATGCTGGCAAAAAGTTGTCAAAAGAATTGTGATACATACTGTAGAAGTGTTGCGAAGATATTAGCAATAGAACATTCTGAGGACACAAGCCAAGTTGCATCAAATTCTACCCATAGGGGGCACAACAACAACAACAAAAACGCTTCAAATTGCATATTATTCCGATAAATAAACAAACATGGCCGCCAGCCATCAATACAACTTCAGCAGCTTATAATGTCAAATTTGAATGGCCAATCTTTACGAAATATAGCAGACACTTAGAAGGTGTTTCAATTAAGCTGTGTATTAAATTTGGTGGGAATCAGCCTCAAGGTGATGATATAACACATTGTTGCCTATAACTCTAAAGTCATCATATAGTTAAGATAAAAATTTTTTTATTCCTTCAGTATTAGTTGATCATATGCATATCCACTTTTTGAAAAACCTACTTTTTCGGACTTATTCTATCCCATTTTTTTCAATTCGCACAGAATTGGGTATCCACCGTCTCGAAACACTCCTGACAAAAAGCTGTCAAAAGAATTTTGATTTGTTTTATTGTTGGGGATATAGGCTGACATTTTTGTGGGTGTAGCCCATAATGACTAATTGGCCTATATCTTGTGAACGCAATGCCCACAGTTCACTAAACTTGACATAAAAAAGAGACACTTAGAGCCATTGTATCATCATATCGTCTATAACGTTGATACTTGGACCCCAATAATTGCCACTTGCGGCTATATTTGTCAGTGTTCCTGGAAAACAGAGAACGCCGTATATATTGCTGTGGTAATGTAAGCAATAAAAGCAAATCAGAAGCCTTAATACTGGAATGATTCAGTCTCATCTCCCTGGGGAGTATATGTAAATGAGGTGGCAGGGAACCGTTCAAAGGGGTACATTACTATGAACCTTTTTTTATATGTATGTTTTCTACAATTATATAAATGCTGGAAATAATATTAATATTATTATTTCATGGAACATAAAGTGGAATTTTTTTAATGGTTTTAAAATGTCCAAGCCTGGAAAAGTTATGCAAGTTAATAAAATAAACCTTAAAAATCAAAGCAATTTTTAAAGTAATGAATACATTTTTTAAGTTACATTCTACTCAAGCTGTTACATTTGTCTTACTGGAGATATTTGTACAAAAGTAGTTTTTTATCATTTAATATAATAATAATACTACTAATAATGGGCCTAATCTATTTATTCCCATTACTGTATGTGATGTATAACAAAAAACACACCATAACTCTATAAAATAATTTTAAAAACCATAATGTTTGCCATGAATGACTGGAAATAGAAAAAAATCATGGAATTTGTGCAAACCCTGTGAAAAGGGAAAAAAGATTGTGAGTGAAATAAAATAACTCTCTTCTACTCTTGATCTCTGAAAATATGACTGCATATTTGACAAAAAAGAACCAAACCTTTCTTCATCTCTCTTGCAGTGACAGAGACTCACTTTCATGAAGAAAGTACTAGTAACATCGTGTGAAAGAGAGACGGTAAGAGAATAAAAGAGGGAGGGAGAGAGAGAGTGAGAGACAAACAAGGGAAGCCAAAAAAGCTCCGGAGCTCCCTCTGCCCCCTCATATCTCTCCAGGGATTGAGAGAGTAGGGCAGAAAATACAAGGACGGAGGAAGAGAAGACTGTTGAATGTAGTTGAGCAGCGCATTCAGAGGTAATAACATCACATTTTTATTATAATCAAATAGATGGGGGCGAGAGAGAAGGGCTGTTCCATTGCTTCTGCTTTTGAGATTAAATACCAGCGGGGAATGCTTGAATTCATAAAAAAACGGAGAGAGGCAGAGACGGAATGAGAGCGAGAGAAAGCGAAAGGGAAATGGGTAAGGCAGATGGATGGGGGGGGGGAAGAAAACGCTTAATTAAGTGTCAGACTTCAGAAAGCTGTGCGGGATCAAAAGCATAAGATAAAACAGAAAAATACGGCCAGCACATTCATACATGTTTCGCTTCTTTCTGCTGTTTCATACCTGGTCGCAGCAGCCAATGAAAGACTGTGATGGGACCGACAATGACATACAGAGCAAAGCAGACCAGAGATTTCTGACATGGTGTCGACCCAGATTGATGGGAGGAAAATGAGGGGAGAGAGGACAGATGTAGACAGACTTGCGCCGCTGCTTCAGAAAACACAGGTAAATGCTCATGTTCTTACATCCTGGCATGCAACTTAGTTAACCATTCTTCACCGTCATGTTGAATGCTTTGTTTATTCATGTTTACACTGTTTAGAAGGACTGAACACCATTATGGCTTTGTTATGGATTCATGCACAAAAATTGGCAATGAATCAAAGGATTCATTGCATCAGCCAAATCCAGTAGTAAATATTTTAAAGAAATGCAGTGGTATCTTGGAAATGCATATGTCTACAAAGCCTTGTTTAGATTACTTAGGATAATAAGTTCAATATATAACTGTAAAAACATGTTTTTGTTGCAAATCCACATTAAGCGAGCCACTCAAATTATCTAACAAAGATTTATTTGTAAAAACTCATTTTAAAGTCATATGTTGCACTAATTTTGTCTATAAAAGTATGTCATTTTTGGCTTTGCTTTTGTCATTAATTTGTTTATATATTCATATTAAATCCACAATAAATCCACCTTTCATTCTAAGAGAGGATATGAATCATTGTAAAACCTGTCGATTAGATGCTTATATGTGTCCTGTTTGATTGAAATGACAACACGATAGCAGTTAAAATACGTCTAATTGTAATTACTGCTCAGCAGTTCATCAAGCTGGGGTGAACACATTCATCCATTCTTTACTTTGTAACTCGAATCAATGTCTCTTTTTCAGATCGTATACCGAGGACATTCATCTTCCGATGTGCCCACAAGTTATTTTTTAAGGTGTTCTGCTGTAAATATGGTGTGTGGACCCCGTGTACAGCACTAATCTTAGAGACGGGGGAGGGGAGCGATTCTCCACATACATACAAACACCCCTCTGCCAATCAGAGAAAAAGACAGAGAGGGAAAAGGAGAGCAAGTGGAGGAGCAGAGGATACAGCAGAGAGAGTGAAAAGAGGAAACAGCTCTAGCAGTTATCTTAGGTGAACAGAGAGGAAGAATTACACACAAACACACACGGTCCAAGCCACAAGTTACAAGGCGCTTCAGCCAGCGGAGGCGGATAACCAGCCAGACACCTCATATCTGCGGCTCCAGACCAAGAAGATTCCTCTCTAATTCTCATCCTAAGCTGGACCGCAAGCTTATAGACGAGGGATAGAGAGAGACAGAAGAAGAGGAAAGTGCTTTGCAACTTCCTTGACGAGGGCGAGAGTAAGGGCAACGTGGTGAAGAGAGAGTCAAGAGTGAGAGAGAGAGCAGGGGAAGATTCCCCCTCGCCCTCTCTCGACCCGGATCACCGTCAGGCTGGCTGGAACAGACATGGCCTTCACCTTTGCGGCCTTTTGCTACATGTTAACACTCGTGTTATGCGCTGCCCTCATCTTCTTCGTCATCTGGCAGGTACGTTTCGAGCCGTCTGTAGTTTTACATCTTACTGTGTAAATGTGTACGAATTCCTTTTACCTGTTACACTGTGACACTTCCATTCCAATTGGCATCGGAATCCATGTCAGCATGTCTCTGACTGCGTGAGTGTGAATATGTGTGTCTCCGTGCCAGTTTTTTGAGTGCAGAGACAGGTTTGTGTCTGTCCAAGCTGTCTCCCCTGCCCTTAACAAGAGGCCTTATCCATGAGGTGAATACAAATCGCGGCAGTTATTATTAGAGCAGACATTATGAGTCATGGATGATTAATGATTTACAGAACAAGTAGACGGATACAAAAGAAAAAAAAACGGAGGAAGGTGGGAGTCTACCTGTGCGTATATGGACTCAAACATACATTCAAGAATGTAAACGTAAATCTCACAAAACCTTAAGAAAAAACTAAAGAAATAAACAAGAAATTATATTTTGCCTAAAGAAATTGCAATGTACTTTTAGGACTATTAAGACATTTTATTTGAGTTATCCCCCTAATTCTCCACACTGTAGTAAAAATAGTGAAATAAAAAGAAAATTTCGTTCTCATAACTGCAATGCAAAAAAATATATAAATAAATATCTGCATACGCACACACACACATGATAGATGTGCAAATACCCTACAGGGTAATTACAAAATAATTATATATTATTAACATTATTATGGGAATTACAAAATAATAGCAACGTCTGGATGCCTTTCGGCAATTAATATTTTAGGGGAAAATGTCATGATATGTTACAATAATATTGATATATTGTATAAAATAATGTATATTTAAAAAATATATATATAAAAATTCATTCTCCAATGTATGAAGTAGGGTTGTGGATTCAAAAATAATGTTAATATTATCAACATTTTCATTTTCAAAATAGGTGACCATTTTAACCAAAATGTAATTTCTTACTCTTTTGATATTGGGGTGTAATGTGACTTAGACGTGTTTTGGTGAGATTTACCGCTGCCACATATAAACACACAGAAGAGGAAGAGGTCAACAGCCCATTTGAACTCCGGCTGTTCTGTTCCAGCCCACTGTCTGCAGAATCACAAATGAAATTTGCACAGTCGCCACCAGAGACCTCAACATCATTTGTATTCTTCATATTAGATGCAGCTTTCTCACCAAAGGCAACAGCAGACAAACACAATGGCCCTGAACTGTTAAAATCTGTCTGAAACACTAAAACACCAGAGATCTGCTGGAGCAGAGGTTTCAACACCTAAAACACAAGCCCTGAATGCCAAACGAGAAGTCAAGGATATTTTCAGATTGGCATTAAACTGCAGACCTTACGTGTAATACGTTCAAAGGTCCATTAAGAAGCAGACTTGAAATGACTGAGAATTGACTAATGACAGGAGTGGGAGAGATTCTAAACATGAGTCATTTGGTGTGAGTGTGTGTGTAAATGTATGTGAGAGAAGGAGACAGAGAGTGGGGGAGGCTGAGAGTCTGTGTATGAGTGCATGACGGCGAGAAACCATGTTATTGAGAATGCTTATCAAACCGTAATTTCGTTCTGACACCCTATCCTCCTTTCCTCTCCTTCTCCCCCCATCTTTGTATGGCTCTCAGCCAATAAGAATGTGAACTCACTTCTATAGTAACCATGACGCCCGCTTAGGGGCTCATTCGGTCACCATGGCAACTGCATCTGTTTACGGAGAACGAAGTGAGGGGATGGCAGGAGATATGGATCTATAAGGGGGAAAAGAAGGAGGGGAGAGCATGGCTTGAAGATGTAGGAATGGCTTGAGAAATGTGGAAAGTTAAAGATAAAAAGGGACTCCTATATCCTCCCTAACCTCCAAAATGTCCAGTGGTTTTGTGGAAAATGCTCATGTAACACAAATTCTGTTTGTCTCTCCTCAAGATTATTGCGTTTGATGAGCTGCGCACAGACTTCAAAAACCCCATCGATCAGAGCAACCCCACAAGAGCGGTAAGGCTTTTCTTAGATCACGATTCCTTTCACACAGCATCAACCACTCAGCATCCCAACTGTGAACTGTGGGTTTCAGAGAAACTCTCTGGCATACATGCATATATGTGAACACACACAGCAACATGCATCCATGCTGCACAGTTACAAAACAGTTGGAGCGTGCTGCTAGAAATATTATTGCGTTCTTCTGTATTTCCTCAGAGGGAAAGAATATTGAACATCGAGAGAATCTGCAACCTCCTCCGAAGGGTGAGTGAAACTGTGGCGGAAGTGTAAACTAAAGTGTAGATTTTGAGATTTTATAAAGAATACATTTACCGTGTTATTAAATTATAAAGTGCTATTAAAGATTAACTATAAGTGAGCAGATAACAGCATGAACAATTAAATATCCAATACTGGTTGGTAATGATAAATGATACAATCGCCAATATTGACCAATAATTAATATAGTAGCCTACTGATGCAATTTCATAAATTTTTTCTTCTTTAAAAAAAAAAAATACATGCATAATATTATTCAGCAAGTATGCATTAAATTGATCAAAAAGTGACAGTAAAGAGATTGATAATGTTACAAAAGATTTCAATTTCAAATAAATACTGTGCTTTTGAACTTTCTATTCATCAGAGAATCCTGAAAAGTACATCACAGTTTCCACAAAAATGTTAAGCTACTGTTTTCAATATTGATAATAATAAATGTTTCTATTCGATATCAGCATATTAGAATGATTTCTGAAGGATCATGTGACACTGAAGACTGGAGGAATGATGCTGAAAATTCAGCTTTGTCATCACAGGAATAAATTACATTTTAAAATATATCAAAAATAGAATATTTAAATTCAATGTATTTTTGGTCAAACAAATGCAATCTTGGTGAGCATAAGCATATATTTCAAAAAATATACAAAAATCTTACCAACACCACACTTTTGAACAGTATTGTTTCATGCATCCATACTTTAATATTTAGAAATGCCATGAAAATGCAGTTTTAAATCCCTTCTCATAAACCCCCACCTAGAGTATCTTCAGAGCCTAGAGTATATTCTACCTCTTTTCTTTTTTCTTCTCCAATGGTACTTGGAGGCACACTCATTTGTTTCTTTATGTCACTTTTTTTTGCATGCACATAAAGAATCAGAACTGAATGTGTGCACAATGAGACAGTTATTATGAACATTTATGCTTACAGTTATTACGAGTACTTGAAACTATCCTCTGTCTTCCAGCTGGTGGTACCAGAGTATTCCATCCACGGGCTGTTCTGTCTGATGTTCATGTGTGCAGGGGAATGGGTAACTCTGGGCCTTAACATCCCCTTGCTTCTCTATCACCTCTGGAGGTACAAACTGTTCCTCACTTAACTGAAATTCCAAAATGGTTCCCCTGTAGTAATTCCCTCTCTCATTTTCTCCCTCAGGTTTTTTCACCGTCCTGCAGATGGGTCTGAGGTTATGTATGATCCAGTGAGTGTGATGAATGCGGACATTCTGAATTATTGCCAAAAAGAGTCCTGGTGCAAACTAGGCTTCTACCTTCTCTCCTTTTTCTACTATCTGTACAGGTAAACCCTCCTCATTTATTCACCTTTTACCCATTTAAATATGATTTTATGTTTGGATTTTATTAACGGCATTGCTATTATTAGGGCTCATACGTAGGGTTATGTATCTCAATTTGTACTTCACATGACATCATTTGAAATTAATGATCCCTCAAAATCGTGAGTTTTTGTGAAAAGGTATGTTTTCTAAGAGTCTAAGTTTTTCTAAGACTTATAATATTCGCTTGATAATAAAAAGGGTAAAAAAAAAAACACTTAAGAAGAAAACCAAGCAGTGTCTACAGAACAGAACATCATAGAATTGGGGGATTTTGGATTGTATCACTATGGAACCACCCAGAACACCCTAATAATAACCACCTAGAATACCCTACCAAATAACAATCACTCAAAACACCTTAGAAATTGCACAATAACACCCTAGTGACCCAAGGAAAAAGAAGTGCGTTTACACAACAATGGTGTGCTAAAAACGGAAAAGTGTTTTCTTTGTACAGATGACAACGTCATCAAACCGATCCCCGTTCACACGGACCTGTGAAAGCGACTAATAACATACACAAATTACATAATCTATAATTTGTATGTCCGATTTTCATTCTAAGGATGTTAATCTTGATAATACTGTATTATTACTGTATCTTCTGGGTAAATTTCATCTTCACAAAGCCAGAACCATTCACTGTAATCCCAATTTTAAAATCATCTCCTCTGATATAAAGTCCCTTTTTAATTCCTTTAAGAAAATGTCAAAACCTTTGAACACAAAGGCTTCGAAAACACAATCATCCTTGAGTGTGTTGGAATTTTTCATAATGATAAAATGTTATATTGTGTTTATTTGTGTAATTCTTATGACACTGTTAATATCTGTATCCTTTCATTTGCACACAAAAAAGAAGCTCATGTGCATGATCCGTTTTCACAGATTTGTGTTTTTGTAGTTTACGTGGAGATTATAAGGGTGTCGTTTTCAAAAACTTGCACTTTGGAACTCGTTTTCAAAACGTAGCATTTGTCAGGCCAACAAAACGCTGTTGTCGTGTAAATGAACGGCCAAAAGACATATAAAGTCTTCCGTTTTGTCGGCGCCAATGGCCTCGTGGTCAGTGCGCCGACATGTTGTGCCTTTGCGCTCGGGCGGCCCGAGTTCGAGTCCCGGCTCGTGGACCTTTCCCGATCCCATCCCTCGTTTCCTGTCATCTCTCTACTGTCCTGTCACAATAAAAGGAAAATCACCAAAAAAACAATATACAAAAAAAAAAAAGTCTCCAGTTTTTAGTAGAAAATGGTGTTGTGTAAACAGCCCGATACACAGGCTAAATGAAGACACAGACACCCAAACAAGACAGAACATAACCATTACATATAGAATCATGGCTATTATAATATAAATACAATAATTTACAAACCTATACATCTACTGTTGAAAAGTTTGGGGTCAGTAAGATTTTTCACCAAGCATGCATTCAATTAAAGTCTTATAAATATCTTGGTGTCCATTAAACTGGAAGAAGAACAGTGAGGTTGTGCTCAAGAAGGCAAAATCAAGATTGATTATTCTTTTTAAGATAGCTAAGTTCTTTTGGTATTAGTGGGAAGCTTCTTTATGACTTCTATCTGGGAATCCTGGCCAGTGTCTTGTTTTATGCAGTGCATTGTTCGGGAGGTAGTATAACTGTGGATGACAAAAATAGGATTATTAAAATGATTAGGAAGGCTGGTTCGGTTGTTGGTTTCACTCCAGATTCACTTGAGGTCATGTTGGAAAAGAGAACAAGGGCAAAATTAAGAATGATTTTGACTTATGAAGGTCATCCACTATAGTATTTTTAGTGTACTTAAAAGTTCATTATTGAGAAATTAGTGATGCCTCAGTGTTCTACTGTGAGATTTAGAAGTTATTTTATCCCTGTTTTTTTTAATGAAGCTGTGTAATTATTGTATAGATTGACTGTGCTGTAATGTTTAATTGTTTGTGTTGGTTGTGATGTGTATATAATGGTGGCAAATGAGTTTCCCCTCAAGGGGATTAATAAAGATTTCGAATCGAATCTAATCGGCAATATTAAGACATTTAATGTTACAAAACATTTCTACTTCAAATAAATACATTCAGAATTTTCTTAATCAAAGAATCATAAAAAATGTATCAGTTTCCACAGCTGTTTTCAACATTGATAATAATAAGTCATGTTTCTTCAGCACCAAATCAGCATATTAGAATGATTTCTGAAGGATCATGTGACACTGAAGACTCGAGTAATGATGCTGAAAATTCCGCTTTGTCGTCATTAGAATAAACTAAATTAAATATATATTTCATAATATTATTGTTTTTAATGTATTTTGATCAAATAAATGCAGACTTGGTGAGCTTTGGTTTAAAAACATAAAAAAATCTTACTAACCCCAAACTTTTGAACAGGAATGTAAATACATATACATATCTGATTAAATAATTTGAGGAATAAACCATTTTTAAATCATTCTCTACATACTGTATTCTTTGTAATGGATATAAATATTAGAGATATCACTAGCAAATGTTTGCCACAGAATGTCTTTCTTAATTCAAAGTGCTTAATTAAAGTTTTTTTTTATTAAATCTCTCTTAAATTTTCTCTGTGTCTCTTTTGTAGTATGGTGTATGCTTTGGTCAGCTTCTAAGTGATCAAATGAAGGAAAGAGGACTATGAAAGGAAGGAGAGAAACGACAAAGCAAAGGCCGACTGTGTCGTGCTCACCTCTCCCTCATCCACAGACCTTGTTCAGCTCCTCCTCAGATCTCCTGGGTGGGGATGGACGATGGACAGATGTAGAAAAAGCTCAAGACAAGGAGGCATTTAAAGCCGTCAATGTAAAGCTGCCTCAATCACTGCAATTAAAAAGAAGAGAAAAAAAACGAGTGCAATAGAGAGAGAGATATGTGGTGAACAAAAGACTCAGGCAGTGTAGATGTTTTGTAACACCATTTAATTTCTCAAGGGCTGCTGAAAATTTCCACTGCTCATAGCAACAACTTATCGGTTCTTAATGTCTACAAAGAGACACATAATGTGCTACCAAGACCATTACAGAATGTGTTACCTTGACTTTTAAATCAATAGACCGTGGACTTTATGTTGCGACGTCTTTTTCTTCAGATAACAACCGCATTTTTTTTGTGGAAAAACTTGTTATGTCAAAGTATTTCATAACTGCTAAGTATTTGCTATTTCAGTATTTGTGGTAGATACCTATAAATGTACCCTGTATGTAGAGGTACAATATAATAAATTATGAATATATGGCTCAGTTGTTGCAGGGTAGTTCTATTAGTGTCCTTAAACCGCACAAGAAGTATTTTTTACGCAAAATCAGATGGTGAAGTTTACACAAACATTTCAAAGCAAATCAACCAATGAGATAAATATCACAAGCCGGAGAAACTGTTTGAGCAACATCACATCTGAGGACTGACACCCGATGTTTTGGGATCATTCATCATCATGGGCTGCGGTGAGGACGAGCGGCCGAGGAGAACGGCAGACTCTTAATTGAGACGGGCATGCGGGACGGGCCGTACCGGAGGGAAGAGAGATCTGACCCCAACCTCTGCCGGAGTTCAAATACTCGATAGACTGTGACAAATCATAAAAGCACTTTTGGAATGCCAACAGATGAACTGTAGCAAACAACAGAGGAAGACTCATTTGCGTCGAGTGGGCTGATGTGCACGAGACAGACGAACACAGCAGGCCGTGATGTAGATGATGGAGACACTGGTGTCGGTAACGTTCGCTCGTGATGCTTTTGACAACAGACTGATAGTGTTGTCATGACCACGATGATGATGAATACAAACTTTTCAGGCAATCTTCTGTGTTGTTAGACTACACACAACATTTAACGCCACTTTGTTCTGTGTATTATAGGGCCTCTCGATTCGCCTCACCTGGAGTTCCAGTGTTGTGCTGTGTCCATCAGTCTGCTAAACAAGTAGAATAATGATTATTTAACTAAGCTGTGTGTAGTTCTGGCTTTGTAGATGAATAGACTGGCCGAGCGTATCACTCCTGAGCCACTGCACTAGATAGAATGGCTTCATTATTACACCTACACACTCACACACCTCAAATTTCAGTACAATAAGCGAGTACTTTTTAGCAACATTGCCTATCTGGTTCAAACTCCTGGGTCCTCTTTCCATCTTGGCTTTGACTTGATGTACCATGTACCCTCAAAAATGTGAAAATATACCCTAGACAATCGCTATTAGAACAGGAATGTGGGCCGAGAGACAACTGACTAGGGTCTTCATTATAGACTTCATCACTGAATGTTTTTTTGTGATTAATATAGTTCACATGCAGTATCTACATTTAAGAATACCTGCATGATAATGTCTTTTATACATGATTCATTAATGTACGCTACAGCACCTTTGGTAACTTTACGGTCTGTATTCAGTTGAATACAACCGAATATCTTATATACTACAAAAGCAATTCCAGATGTTCTAATAAAACAATGTTTCCGACAGAAAAAAAAAAAAAAGTGTTGTTGATTTGCATCTTGGGGTGGGAAGTAAATATACGCTACCGTTCAAAAGTTTAGGGTCAGGAAAACATTTTTTTTTTTTTTTTTATTAAACTTTCTATTCATCAACGCTGATAATAACTAGAGATCTTTCTTGAGCATCAAATCACCATATTAATGATTTCTGAAGGATCATGTGACACTGAAGACTAATAAATTATTATTATTTGCTATCATAGGAATAAATTATATTCTAAAATAGATATTTTAAATTGTAATAATATTTCACAATATTGCAGCCTTGGTGAGCATTAGAGACTTTCAAAAACATAAAAATAAAATCTTAACAATTCCAAACCTTTGAACAGTAGTGTGTATCTGATCAATATTTTCACTGGAACTGAATCAGCCCTAAAGTTGGTTTACAAATCACAAAAAAATTACTTTAGCATTACGTTAAGCCACAACGATATTTAATAATAATATATTTTATATCCAGTAAAATAAAATTTCACATTATTAATGTTTTTACTGTATTTTGATCAAATGAATGCAGTCTTGGTGAGCATAATAGACATCTTTCAAAAACATAAAAAATCTAACCAACACCAAACTTTTGAACAGTAGTGTAACTTGGTCGATTGTCTGTAAATTCACACGTTGAAATCGTTTAAAATGGGGAGGGAAATGAGAAATGAGAGTTTTTATTTAAATTAAAAATAAGATGGTCTGCAAAAGGAGGAAATTGAATTCAACAAAAAGAAGAAAGAAAGAAAGAATAAAAACAATAAATTGTTGATAAGTAAAGAACTGTGATAAGAGAAAAAAGATCAAGGTAAACGATAAAGGCCAAGAGATAACGTTTTTTTGCAACTCTCAAGCAAATGGAAATGTGAAAGAGTGATAATGAAAGGGAGAGAAGCAGAGAAAGTGCGAGTGCATTGGAGTCAATAAGAGGCTAACACAGTTTGGTTGCCATGGAGACACAAAAGGAATGAAATGCATTTTATGTTAGGTTCTCTTTCTCTCTCTCTCTCTCTCTCTCTCTCTCTCTGGCTCTCTCTCTCGCATGCTGAAAATCAAAACCAAAAAGTCTGTCCAAAATAGGTTTTCTGTGCATGGCCACACAGCTGAAACATTTGCCAAAGCTTTGAAAAGCAATTTGATATGAAAATGGAGCAGGGAAATGGAACAGAGTATAGATAAATAAATAACATAATAATGTCAGGGAAAAAAAAAAACCCAAATTGCTGTTTTTTTTTAACATGCAGTTTTATCACAGAGCACCAGAGTGCTGTTTATCTGCAGCGCATGCAGAATACACGCATGTAATCACATACACTCCATTGCCAAAGTCTGTCTCTCTGTCCGCTATTTCTCTCCATCTCTCTTCAACTCTTGAGAGATGTTGCTATGGAAACTGGTTACAATTGATAAGTTTGAAACATGAGTGAGCCACAGACAAGCTGCTGGTACATACAGACACACACGCACACACACACACACACACACACACACACACATAGACAGACTGAGACAGCTACACTTGTATGGAAATGGTTCTCCTTTTGAAGAGCTGCTTTTTAAATCACCAAGATTTTCCATCCAAAGGAAATGAAATGTAGTAGAATCAGCAATTTAACCCTTTCTTTATACAGCTTAAGATGCCTTTTGTCAATGATGAATCAACAGCAAACGATATAATTCGGTCTGATGTCTAGAAAACCTCTCGGTGCTGTTGAATGCATGAGAACATCTCCCTAAAATTGGAAGAGTCATTTCA
This sequence comes from Rutilus rutilus, assembly GCF_951802725.1. Taxonomy (NCBI): domain Eukaryota; kingdom Metazoa; phylum Chordata; class Actinopteri; order Cypriniformes; family Leuciscidae; genus Rutilus; species Rutilus rutilus. The sequence goes on from NC_140229.1 coordinate 14,141,325, forward strand.
ACAATATGATGAAAAGACTGACAGAACATTAAGAAGGACAGAGGGAGACATGAATTATGCATCGGTGCAAATCTCAGTACAGTGAACCTTATCAGAATTAAGATGAAGTTTAAAGTTAGGGGAGAAGAACATTAAATTAGAACAGTGGAGTGAGAACTAAATTAGAATGATAGATGAGTTGAGAGAACAAAGGTTGGCCTTTGGACATCAGACAAAACGTCACCTGAGATTTTACCAGCACAAATAAGACTGGGTGAACTGGTAGAAAACCTTCTATCTAATAAATGCAAAGGTTTAATTAATGGGATTAATAACATTAATGAGTACATAAAAACATATATGTTCATAACCCAGATTTTTCTAATTGAATTATTATGTGAAAAAGGGGAAGTGCAGAATGATATGAGAGACATGAAACGTTTATGTTATTAATGTAACCCCTCGTTCCCTGAAGGAGGGAATGGAGATGTTACGTCTGTGGCTGACATATTGGGATCTCGCCTGAGAGTCCAATCACCTTCAAGTGGTAACAGAACAAGCCAGTGGACATTGGCGAGTGAGATTTGCATCGCGAACCACTCATGGGTATATAAGGAAGTTTTCACTGAAGAGTGCCAGTGCCAGGTCGCTCAGCAGTGGACATAGGGATTGTGGTGACAGGACGTAACGTCTCCATTCCCTCCTTTAGGGAACGGGGATTACATTAGTAACCTAGACATTCCCTATCAGTCAGTCATGTTCGACGTTACGCTCTGCCAAGGGAAAGACACAGGCTCACCGAAAGGGAAGCCGTACTGTGAAAGAATACACATATGATCAAAGGCTCAAAGGAAGCTCTCTGTAAAGACCAGAGAGAGGTCTTTAAGTGGTGATGAGGCGAAGTCGAGGAGGAACCTGATGACCAGGTCATGCTTTCCCACAGACTTACCTTCTACTGCATCGGGATGTCCGGCATACACTTTTAGGATGGAGGGAGACAGCCTTCGCTCCAGCCCTTCTTGCAGGAAGGAAAGGACGACTCTAATCAGGCATTTACAGGGGTCTTCTCTGTGTGAAGGACACCAATCAACGAACAGACTCCACTTCAATGCGTAAGCATGCCTTGTTGAGGGGGCTCTAGCTGAAGTGATCATGTCAACTACCAGTGGGGGTAGGCCACTTAAGTCTTCCGTGTCCCGTCCAGAGACCACACATGGAGGTTCCAGAGGTCTGGATGCGGGTGCCATCTGGTGCCCCGTCCCTGAAAAAGCAGGTCCTTCCTTAGGGGAATCCGCCATGGAGGGGCTGTCGTGAGTAGCATCAGTTCTGGGAAACAGGTACGGGTGGGCCAGTAAGGCGCAAACGACAAGATCAGCTCCTTGTCCTCCCTGACCTTGCAAAGTGTCTGTGTGAGCAGATTCACTGAGGGAAACGCATATTCGTGCAGGCCCCGGGACCAGCTGTGTGCCAGTGCATCTGTGCAGAGGGTCCCCTCGGTCAGGGAGTAAAACAACTGGCTGTGAGATGTGTCAGGAGAGGCAAACAGGTCTACCTATGCGGCTCCAAAGTGCCTCCAAATCAGATGTATCGCTTGAGGATGGAGTCTCCACTCTCCTGGGAATGTGAGGTGTCATGAGAGTGCATCGGCTGCACAATTCAGCTCGCCTGGAATGTGGCTGGCACGAAGCGACCTTAGTCACTCCAGAGGAGATGGCGGGCGAGTTGCAGCATGTGACGGGAGCATAGACCACCATGATGGTTGATGTATGCAGCGAGCGACATGTTGTCCGTCTGGACTGGCAAGGAATACTGCTAGCAACTCGAGGCAATTGATATGCCACTGCAGTTGAGATCCTGTCCAGGAGCCTGAGGCAGCATGCCAGTTGCACATGGCACCCCAGGCAGTGGTGGAGGTATCTGCTGAGACAACAACATGCCTGGACACTTGTTCTAATCTAGGGGAACTACTGCCCGGAAGTTTGTAAAGGGCCCGATTCAAACCATGCAGATCCAAGATCGGACGTAACCCATTGCATTTCTTGGGTACAATGAAGTTGGGGCTGTAAAACCCTGACCTCATGACAGCTGGAGGGACTGGCTCTATTGCATCCTTCACCAGTAGAACTGCGATCTCTGCACGCAGGACAGGAACATCCTTGTCCGCCACTGAGGTGAACCGAATTAACCTGGGGAGACACGGGGCGAACTGAATCGCATAGCCGAGTCTGATCGTCCGAATGAGCCAGTGTGACGGACTGGAAAGCGCTAGCAAGGCTCCTAGACACTGAGCAAGCGGGACCATTGGGACCACAGGTGTAACCGCAGGGAGGTAGAGGACAGGGACCCGACCCGGAAGGCATAGCGTCCTGGAGTGGGGTCTGAGTGTACGATGCAACACTTACCTGGCTCCACAGTTCCCGTGAGGGAATGGCAGGAGACACATGAGAAGGCGTAACGTCCTGGAAGCGCAGACTCCTGTCTACTGGCGATAGAAGAGGGGGCTGAGAGTGGCATAGTGTCGCTCACTGTCAACCGTGCCCATTTGGGACCCAGAGATTGTGGAATCTGCTCTTTTGTTGAAATTGTGCGGAACAAAAAACAAACTCAACAAAGGATTCTCCACCCTACCCTCCTCTGGGAGAAGAGCAGCTCCCTCCATCTCTGGGTTGCCCGTTTTAGGAACGCCGCTTTGCCTGGCGCTTGGAGGATCTGGCAGGGACTGAAACGGGCTGGATCGCCTCCCTGTGACCAGCTCCATGTTGCGGCCTGGGTGAACACTGCTGCTAGCCCAGCTGGAGAGCCCCCACTGTGACCCTCAGATCACCCTGTGAATAAATCAAAGCAGCCCTCTGCTGGGCAGAGGAACTATAGGTGGATAGCAGAGGGGACCCCACCTCTTTCAAGTCACGTCGAACATGAAAGGCTGATAAGGACCTAGCACTTTCCTTGGCAATTATACAAAATTATTTTGACGGGAGATCTGTGATTGACCAACCACAATTAAGTATTCCAGAACTCAGTTTAAAGGAGCATTCATGCCATCATAATTACCGTAATGATTCAGAACTGTAAAAATCATTCATGTACTTGTAGAACTTGTAATTACAACGAGAGCTACGACTTGTACCACATCGCTGTACCACCTGACCACTGCAGATTTAAGGTGTGTTTGATTTGAAGCGGCGCTGTGCAGACCGATCTTTGTATGACATTAAAATACCGCCCGATTCAAAAGCATACAGAGGTTAATTTACGGTAATTACGACATGGCGTGAACGCACTATGCAGCGTAACCCCCATTAAACCATTACAAAATTACTTTTTTACCTGCAACACTTTTAATTTATTGTCTGAATATTTATGTGTTGATGTACTCAGGATATAAATACCACTCAATGTTCCTCTAATGTTTGCTCAAGACAGAAAGGTCAGTTTTGCACAGAGCAGAAGCTTGAGCACATATTTACTTGTTTTGATATGTTTTACTATTGTGAAAAAAGATGAACTTCTTTGTATTTGGGAAGGACTTTTAGGTATCCATTTCCAAACACGCACTCACACATACCACGTTTCCTCTTTCCACAGATGATTTATGTACAACAACACATACGCAAACTGTAAGTGTGAAATAGTGTTTGAAATTCCGCCGAGAACTGTAAGTGGGCTTTGCTTCCCAACGCCATCCCAGCCATGATTAGCATTCATACTGGATGTGCTGCTGTGAAATACCACACAGGACCTCACCACACAGGTGTTGAACTGTGTTAAACGCTGTTGAGAACATTATGAAAGCATCGTGCATGTGTTCTGTATACATAAACCAATACTGCATAGACAAGGGCAAACTATTACAGCTTAAAAATGCAAAGCACACCTATAATCATCGAAGGTAAACCACACACAGTCTACATACACAGACACGCACATGAATATTTCCTTCAATGATCAGTGGTGCACCTTCGGGAAGAAACGGGAGTCATGGCAACAAGAGCAGGCATCTGCAAGCGTTACTGTAGCAATCAGAGAGGAAAGGCAGCCAGGGGGTTGGCGTGAGAGGTGTCATTATAGACTGAGTGATTTGGAGGGGGTGTGGGGGGCGCGAGAAGCAGGAAACGATTAAATATTCAAGCAATAACGCAGCCAGTATAGAAATTACCTCGCTTTCTGCTTCAGAACATCAGAAGTTTAAACCTCTAGCACGGATGGAATTCAGAACAGGAAAGGTGAAGGAATTGCTGTGGTTACAACATGTAGGCTGTCTGAAAGTTCTAAATGCTGGAAGTTTTAGAACAAAAAAAATGCTTTGTATAGAAAATACACACACGCTGGACAGCCAAAAAGTCACTGTTTGGATTTAAACGGGCAAATGCTTGAGAGTCTATGATTGGATCATTATTGTAGTGATAATTATGTTTCTAGCATGTTATATGTTTGGCAACAGTTCTTCTTCAGATTTTTATTTCTTAAACAACCATTTAGGAAGACACATCATTGCCATATTCCAGGATGACAATGTAGAGATTCATCAGGTTCAAATTGAAAATGAAGAATCATTTTCACACATGAATTGGCTCCTCTGAGTCTATACCTTAAATTCATTGAAAGTCTTTGGGTTGTGCTAGAGTACACTTTACAGAGTGCTTGACTCTTGCATTCTCAATACAAGATCTTGAAATTGATGCACCTCTTGATGGTAACAACATTTATTTCCATCAAGAGGTGCAGCAATTTTTGGTAAAGATTTTGTATTGACAATGCAAGAGTCAAGCACTCTGTAAAGTCTAAACATAAGCATGCACATTTAACTTAACAGCAAAAATAGTTTCTGATAGGATTCCTTTAGACTGCTCTGACTATATCGGATGTAATCCATTTCCAGTAAAATGCAGGCTGTTATTACTGTAGAACCGTAATATATGAATATGACATCTTCTTTAAATGGTGCAAGTAACATCTTGTTTTTTTCTGCTTTCATTGTTAAGCCATTGATGGATAATAGCAAGTTATCTTAGTTGTGTTGTAGCTGCATCTATGGTGTTTGTGCAGAAACTATGGTTGCCACAGCAATGTTTCGTAAGGGATGAACAAAGCTCAACATGTGCTCAAGCAGGGAAAATGTCGCTTAAAGGGACACTAATGTATACCTTCCTTTCTAGCTATCTATTTTGCACCTTGACTCTGATGGACACACATTATCAGCACTTATGTGCTTTCTCTACACCCACACAGCCTGCAGTGGCTGTGCCACACACACACACACACACACACACACACACACACACACACACACACACACTTAGACCAGATAGTATGTTAGAGCCATCTGGTGGAAAGTATAATTAACAACTGGTCTGTTTTCTGCGTTTTTTTTTTTTTTTTTACTTATTCAGCCAGTGCTGCTTTGAATTATGCAGAATGCATTAATTTGACCCTTGAAAGATGACTAATATTTTAAAAAGCAATATTTTAAACTGAAGTAATGTTCTGTTATATAGTCAATGATGAATACCTGACTCATTACCTCATCATAACACATTCCACAAATAGTGTAGTGTTTGTGTCCTATAGTGAAAACCATTAGATAACTATTATCTAACAAACAATTCACCTAGCATGAAAAGTAGATAGCTAAATGTCTGAATCCACTGTCCATAAAATGTTGATTTTGGCCTGTCCTGCGTCAGAGGTCTTGACCTTCTTGACCATATCCAACAGTTAATGTCATTTTCACATAATCTATTAAACTGATATTCAATTGATTGTTAATTCAGATTTTAGTTTTTTTATTATTAGCTGCTTTATTACCAAAACTCTTATGCTGTGTCCCACATTTTGTGTGCAATCCTGTTAGATAATATTCCATTACAATTTTTTTTAACAACTCCTAGAAATATGAAACCCAAGAAATAACATTATCTGGAATCTTTCCACATGAAAGTTAATAATATAATTCAAGGTTTCTACACAAACTGTATTTTAAATTGTATTAAAAAAAAAAAAGTTATAATTACTATATTATATTTAAGTATTATATTATATTATATTATTTTATATTATATGTTTGTTGTCGATTTGATTGTTATGTTAATTTAGTGTTTATTTATTATTACAGTGATGTGAGAGTTAAAAGACTTAAAAGCACGTGTGCCTGTTCATTTACACAATAATTATTGACCAATCTGCCAGTAACAGGTTAAAAAAGTTGTATAATGATGTAGGCTACTCCCACAATGCACCGCATCGTGTCAACTGACAGTGTTGTATACTGACACTGAACTGGCTTTTCCCACGATCTGGGGAAGCTTGATAATTTATATCAAGCGTATAATTAAAGAGTTTTGTCGTGCTCGCGGAGAGCTCGTGCACACCATGAGTGCCATGAGGACTATGTTGGTCTCGTTCGGGCTGGTCGGGGTTGTCGGTGTCGGTTACGGAATGTGGGCCATAATTTCACCAGGAGAGGAGAGGAAAAGGGAAATGTTGAAGGTACTGAAACATTGCAGTTTTTTAAATGAGAAACACAAACCTATAGAAAAATGCGGGGGTGATGCGACTAGGCAGGTGCCTCATGTAGCCTAATTGTTTGTCAACAAGAATGTGGTCGTACAGGGTTTTACACGAACTCTTAACGAATTAATTTAAGCAGGTTCATGTTTTATTACACTCTGATAATGATATTTACTCTCTGGTCCCTTTTTACGCCTCCGGGTTAATGACACAACAATGAGTAAGCTGCAATTAGTTGTTGTTATTCCATTGCATTGGATAACATAATAGTCATGGTCATGGATGAATAACACCTTGTTCATGAGAATGATTAAAAAATATATGGGGTCTTTAAATTGCATCTGATAGTTCAGATTCCTGATAAGATTTGTAACCTTGATCCATCTCTCCCTCTATTTTCCCAGAATCTGCCCGAGGCCAACCCCGTCCGAATGGAGGAGAGCAGGAAGAGAAATGCCCTCATGCTCCAGGTGCTGAAAGAGGCTGCAGAGACAAATGAAAACATTGCACGTGGAATTGGGAGCCAGAAATGATGGAATGAGTTTTCACATATCAGACTTTAACATGCTACCGGGATTCTGTACATATGCATGGGAGGAAAAGTATGAAGGCTGTGACTTATTGAAATAAATTCTCTGCAAATGCTACATGTCATAGGCTATATGATGTTGATTATTATTGGATGGACATGGCCATGAATGGCACTGGCAGATTCTCCTTCCTGGAGAAATAATATTGAAATAGTTGCTGTTTTGGACCATATTAAGTTGGCATGACCTGCTGTTTGCTGGTTTTATGGCTGGTCCAAACGCCTGGATTATCCAACAGGGTTAGTGTTTTACAAGTAAAATTGTTTTTATATATTTATTTAAATTGTAAATAAAACAAAGTGGGGGTTTTTTTTGTGTGTGTTAAGTATATTTGTACAAATATTTGGCCGTACCCTTTATATTGTACATCTCAATCGTGAACAAGCGTTTTATTACGCTCTGTAGTCGAATGGTAATTGTGTCTGCGCAATGCCTGCACAGCAATGACTTGCACGAGTGCATAACACAGCGCTAACACTAAATGCTTCCGGTTTCAAGGTCATTGTAACACAATATTTTTCACAATGCGTCCAAATTCTTTATAAGAGTTGGTGCTGGTGGATAGTTCTCTGTATCAAGATTAATAATGTTACCAAATTTGGAAAGTAGACCGTGCCCTTGTTTATAAACAGCAAAGACCAGTACAAAAGGAGCTTGGACACTTTCTCCTGAATATGTCAAATTCATCGCCACTACCGGAGAAGTCGAGTCCGAGTCCGGTCACAAAACCGCTCTCTGAGAACTGCTGGAGCTGTCGAATCCTCTCGGGCGGTGGGCTGCTGGCTGCAGGCGGATATGTGTACATGCAAGCGCAGAAATTCAAACATTTACGTGGACCCACATCTATGGGCACAGTGGCTCAGATCATATTTGCAGCAGGTGAGATCATTAGTGCACTCTCTGTTATGAGTTATGAAATCAGATCTGACTTTGAGACATTCTCTCTCCAGGTTTGGCTTCTTGGGGCGTCGTGGTGATCGTTGATCCAGTGGGAAAGAAAACAAGAAAACAATAGCATTGCACTCCTATATTGACATGGACTTTTAGAATGAATCACCAAAGCCACGGTGCATGATGCTGCTAAGTTCAAATTATGTTTCGATGTATATTCAAACCGTGCAAATGAAATGAATCAATCATATTGCATTAAATGTTTTTTTATTTGCAACTTACAAACCATCTTTCTTTTACTATACTGTGCTTGTACAAAACATCATTATAGCATATAAAGTGCACAAATTAGATTTATGAATCAGCTGGCTTTTACATTACAATTTACCTATCCAAAAATCTATTATTGATAAGGCAAGTAAACTGGCCCAGGAATGCAGTGAACTCTGAAAATTATGAGTTGGCATTTGGTCCTTTCTTTTTGCCAAATGTTGGGACAACATTGACAAAGCGCCGGTTGTACTGAATTCTTCTCTTTGCCCTGCCGGTCTTTTTCTTTTTCTTTTCCTGTTTGTCCACCTGAAAGGATCAATATCAGTGCAATAAGTCAATAAACAAGTAAATGCTCACAATTAGGATTCTCACAATATTATGCAATATGAATATTGTTGAAAATTGCTGCATCCCAAATTGCATTCTATTCATCCTGATAAATTCTCAAAATTAGAATAAGTGTGTCCAAAATAATAGTATGATGAAATTAAGCGTGCAGGGTAAGGTTTTAAGTGAACGAAATGATTGGAGAAATCCTTCATCAAATCTGCAACAACATTGTGAACTTTTAAAAAGGTATGCTGGGCCATGAACTTTTAAATACAGCATTATGCAAAAAGGGAAGGAGTTTCTCCACATGAAAGACCCTCGACTTGCATATCAACATGCTACTTCTTTTCTCTCCAGTACAGTAGGAAGACTTGTTGAGTAGAGCAAATTAAATGAACTGAAATGTGTGTAAAGATGTTAAAGGGATAGTTCACCCAAAAACGAAAATTCTGTCATCATTTACTCCCCCTCAAGTTGTTGACAGATCCCTTTGACTTCCACAGTAGGAAAAATAAATACTATGGAAGTCAATGGGGTCCATCAGCTGTTTGGTTACTGACAATGACTTTTTTTGTGTGTTCAGCAGAAGAAAGAAATTCATACAGGTTTGGGATAACTTAAGGGTGAGTAAATGATGACAGAATTGTCATTTTTGGGTGAACTATCCCTTTAACTATGACAATATGACTGACAGGACAGTTTACGGTGACAGGATTCACATGATTCGCGGTCCATGGAAGACATCATTGTGACATGGTAGTATGTCCTAAAAGTTGCCTACTCATCTGCTACACACAACATTTTGTGCTTTTTCTTCACAGAAAGAGTACATTCTTATAGGGAATAGTATAAGTAGGGATGCAAATACATGTAGACTTACCTTGGGAGTTTGTCCTCTGACCTTTCCTGCTCTAGCCAGGGAACCGTGGACTTTGCCTTTGGGTGGGGAGATGTTATATTTATGAAAACATGCAAACCAAGATAACGCATCATAAAGAGGCAAATACCAATTACTCATCATAAAGGAATATTTATAATTTCTTTGATCTATTTTCAGCACAAATGAAGTTTAAAATAATACGATTCATCAGACCTTCCATCTACAACATTACCATGGTACATGGTAACAGGTAGAGGGTAATAAAGACATAGGGAGTCGATCCTTACCTCCTAACAGCCTCGAAGAGACCTCAAGAGTGTTGAACTCCTCAATACCAGACTGACAAACCAGTGTCTCATCCTGAAGGGGAATCCCGCAGTGTGAAATGATCTGATCATCACAGGTCAGACCCTCCAAAGCTTCAATCTGAGCCTGAGAAAACAAGTACAGTTCGTGAAATGCAATTTCCGATTCTTATTCAAGTTTGTCTAAATAAACTATGTATAAAATGAGTAATATAAGACAAAGTACCTTGATATGGGCAACAGTCTCTGACCCATTCAGATGAACAGAGTGTAAAGTCTGGGCACGAACAAACAACTGCATGGTGTCAAGTCTTAATACAACAGAGAATTAAAATGTCATTAGCTTGACAGAATTGTTAAAACGGCACAATATAATTAATTAAATATTGACAGTAAAGAAGAGTAGGCTACTGACTACGAGCGCCAAACACAACATCAACAAGTCCGAAGTGTTAACGCGATTCTAGAAAATGCTATGCGCATGCGCATTTTATTAAAGCGACTTAAAAGTCCCATGGACAGCATTTTATTATAATGTTGCGTTTTAATTTCTTGGTACAAAGAAGTTAAAATAACATGTTATAAATATAGATTTTAGTCAAGTTCTTAAAAAATAAATATTCTGCATTTTTTTCTGTTGTAAATAAAGCTTTTCATTCAGACTCATGACGTAAGATGTTGCTGTCCTTCCTCTCTCTCAGAAAATAGAAATGTCCGCCTCCGTCAGAAGCATGTCTTTGACAGTCTGTCGAGTTGCTTACAGAGCCTTTATTCCAGCCACGCGTTCATTGTGTTCTGGATCTTGCTTAAGAGTTAGTATTACAATCAGTTTTACCTTATAATTTATCCTTGTAGTTTAATAATCGGGTGCACTGAATGTCACAATATATGTAAATTTGCATCGGGATGATTTGTTCTTGAAATGTTGCGAGTGGTTTTATGCAATAACAAGCAATCATTTTGGCTTGGGCATAGCTGAGTGCTTTAACAAGACGGTTTTGTTTGATTTTAGACACAAAACAGCCCTGCTGAAGGATCAGTGGGCATCATTGAATCCACAGAAGAGTTCAGGTTTGTGGAGAGACTTATTCCTTCTTCACGCATCCCAACTCCTCCTAGACATGATGGTCCTGCACCGTCAGGATGGATCCCACCACCAGGTAGACGCACTTTTATTGTTACCCTAGATGGGAAAATATATATGATAGGCTATATTAGCTATAACAAGGGGTAGAGGTTTTGCATCATATTGCATTTTTAATGAGTTGTAGGAAAAGTATTTTGTGATATTTCCATTGATGGAGTTTTATTTGTTTTTTATTATGTACACAGATACTCCACCTTCACTGCCCTACATGATCCGTCGCTCCAGAATGCACAATGTTCCTGTTTACTCTGACATCAAGCATGGGAGTCAGCACAGCACTCTGCTCAGAAAGGTTGAGGGAGACATATGGGTGAGTGTAATGAACAGATGTGTTTAGAAGAACTATGTGTAATAATATTATGGTCCATGATTATTTTTATTAACTTTACATCAATCATTTTCAGGCCCTGAATAAGGATGTTAAGGAATTCCTGCTGGGGCTTACGGGCAAAGAGCCTCCAACACAGGTCAATGAAGTAACCGGGACTATTAGAATTAAAGGGCAGTTTGATAAAGAGCTGAAGGACTGGCTTCTGAAGAAGGGATTTTAAATGCTGATGTGGTGAACAGTTACTGGAGTCTCAAAAGCCACCGCTAATGAACTGAACTGCAATACAGAAAAGGCTGAGTGATAACTTGTTAACATTTTTTCATGTTATCCCTGATGTTTAGGATTAAAACAAATAAATGCAAGGTATTCTCACAAAATCCGATTTGTAATACTTGTGTCTGGAATATCTTTCTAATAAAACATACATATTATTGAATGTACAATAACAATTCAATTTATTTTGGTCCTCATAGACAATTTTTCATGATAATTTATAAAATATACATGAAAAAGGTGTAGGCTTAAGCCTGTGCTTATTATGGCTACCCTTTTAACATAGTTATATCTAGTAAGTGTCACTTTTCTCACTGGAGTTGATTTATATAAAATAAACAAAAACAGTTACATAAGACATTTCCCAAAATGTGCATACTTAACTAAAAGTGTACATCTTTCAAACATTAATAAAATAATTTATATTCCACATACACAAATTATTCATTTCGAGTTATTTAATTGTTTACCATCTTATTTAAAAAATAAATAAAAATGGATTCACATTCCTAATTCCTGTCACAATTATTACATGGGTTAACCCCTTTGACAGATATATATATATATATATTTATTTTTTACATTAGTTCTTGCCATTATTTTTTTAAACACGTAGATTCCCCTTAGTTTATACTGACTTTCATTTCAAACCTCTGAATACAATTAGAAAGTAAATTATTATACACTTTGTACATCCTCTGTGCAGTGAAAAAATCAACCAAATCAACACATTTTAAAGCATATAATTTACTAAATAATATCTTGGTTCACATAGTAAACCTGATTTACAATCCTTATTGCTCTCTTCTGTAACATATTTCGGATTTATGTTGGTTATACATACTTTCGTTTAAATATTAAACATACAAGTATGAATACAGCAATAAAACAATACAAAAGAGAAAAAACGATCTGGCTGTCTGTCAATCTGCGCAAATATTGCGCAGCCTTGTCGTTTAGAGCAAAAGGAGGAATGCGTCATCATGTTGCGACGATCAACGTAGTTCTAACGTGACGCGTCAGTATGAAAGCATTATTGTAAACACGCGCTGACGAAAATATCCAATACTTTTAAAGTTTAATTGTGTGTGTGTGAGAAAACAAAGTGCGTATACACAGATTTTGGTCAGGTAAGATAAATACCAAAAAAACTTTATTAGTAGTGCTGTTGATGTGTAATTGAATTTAAAGATGATTTTACGTTTTAATTGCAGATCATAACTATCATACAAATGCATTCTGACTCAGGAAATTAGCTTCTCATGGATCCCGTTGTTAGACGTAAAATCCCTGCGTGTGTTCGTTCATTACTCACTGACATCGCACCAAAGGAGGAAGAACACTTAAGCGACTGGCCAGAAACAGACTCTGACTCAATTACCACCAAAGATGGGATCGCACTTCCCAAAAGAGGGACTTCTGAACCTCTCCTGACACCTGCTAATGGCACAAAGGACGGAACTACTGATGGAAATGCATCATTAGTCAAGCCATGTGGGCTTTGCTTATCCAAACCGTCCTGTTACACATGCCCAAGGTGTAACGTCCTGTATTGCGGACTGGCTTGTTACAGGAGTCAGAATCACTCCTCGTGCTCAGAGGAGTTTTACAGAGAGTCTGTGCTTCAGGAGCTCAGATCACAAGGTGCCACGGATGAAGAGGGGAAAAGGAAAATGCATGAAATTCTGTCACGGCTCAGACAGAGTGCAGAGAGTGAGGGAGGGATGGAGAATTTATTAAGGAACTTGGGAGAAGATGAAAATAGTGTGACTGAACAAGACGCACATGCTTTGGAGCTGCTTTCTAGGTTAGCAGAGATTCAATCTGGCGGGGATGAAAAACCTCACGAGGTGCAAGAAATACTGGCGAAACTCGGAGATATTGAACACGGGTGTGATGAAGAGGAAGCTGATTTAGCTGAAAAGTTAACCGGGCTGGATATCGACTTTCTTTCAGAGGAAGAACTTTGGTCGTTGTTGTCAGCCCAGGAAAAGGAGAAATTTGAGAGTCTGGTGAAAGAAGGTGGCATCGGTGGGCTGGTTGTCCTGTGGAGCCCCTGGTGGGAACGGCATGAGAAGGACACTAAAGCACTTATAGAAGAACTTCAGTCTGAGAATCAGGAAGAAATGCACGATGTGAATGAGGAAAAAGACGAAAAAATCAAGGAAGTCAGTCGCAGTAAAGTACAATCAGACAAAACACTAAGACGCTCAATCCCTCCAATAAGTGCCAAAATTCCCCCTCTTCACACGCTATCGTCAAAGCCATCTCCTCTAGTGCGGTTCAACCTCATCAATGCTCTTTACGGTTACACCTTCTCCCTGTGCCTCTACAATGGAGACTTCTCAGAGATTCTGCTAGAGTTTTGTCAGGCTGTGCTTGCCATCTCAGAGGGTCTGGGTGGCGGACGGGTCTTCAACTCTGTCCCAGAGGCGCTTGACGCCGGGATAAGGGCAGTATCTGCAGGGGGATACTTTGATTCCGAGGACCCTTTAGCTTCCCTTCGAGCTGTGGAAGCGGTGGCTCATATTCTGACTGGAGAGAGCAGAGAGGACACTGAGGGATATGCGCTGTCCGCTCTGTCCCAGCTGCGCGCAGCTTTGAGCGAGGCAAAGGCTTCTGTTCCGAAGGAAGACGAGCGGACGAGGCGGATGTTTTTTCAAGCTGGAAAGAAGTGTCAGTTTTTTCAGTCTTGGGTGAAAGAGAATCCCGGAGCTTTGAGGAGTCTGGCAGGATGCGTGTGGACGGACTATGAGGGAAGGGAAGAGGAGAGGACGACATTAGAGGGAGAGAAGAAACGCTTGGAAGAGGGACGGGAAAAAAGTAGAGGTCAAGGTGCGTTGATAGAAGAAATTGAGTGAGATTGTGGCGATTACTATATATTAGTAATAATAAGGCAATTGTTTTTTAAAAGCATTTGTGTGTAATGTAATTTAAAGAATTAAAAAATTGTGGTTGAGTATCCCTAAATGTCATTTATGCAAGTCCACACTTGATTCAAAAAGCACTGATGATATTAAAATTCTTTTTAATAATATAATACAACATATTTTTCATACTTAAAAAAAAAACATTTGAATGAATGGATAGACATGTTATGATGCAAAAAAAACAAAACAATGTATGAAATATATTTTATCTTGGCTCAATGGATATCTGGTTCTCTGCACCGATGATGACATCCACTTTTGCACCTAAATAGTTGCACGCAACAATCTTTTGGTCGTTCAGAACACATCAGTCCGCATTAATAAATGAACGGGATTATTCTGTAGGGCACTCGTCTGCAGTAGGTGTCCCAGGCCAGTCCGTACTTGGCTCTGCATTGCTTCTCATCTCTGGCCTCTCGGTGGATGAGCAGAATGGTGAAATATATGACATAGAAGTAAGGCAGGATATGTGACATTCCTAGGGAATAAACAATTCATTATATTGGAAGGATGATTTGTCTTTCATTTCTTACATTTGTCTTACAATTTGTATTTAAAGTGATAGTTCACCAAAAGAAAGAAAAAATAAAATTATCATTATTTACTCATCACATTCCAAACCCGTAAGACCCAAATTAAGATATTTTGGTAAATATTGTGTTGTGCTCTGTGTGTATGTGTGATGATCATTGTTGTATGTAAATAAAAGCCTAAATAAATCTATTCATCATGTAGCGATATTATTTCTCGCAAGATATTTCTTTTATGACCTGTTTGATTCTAAGTTTTGGTTACCTGGACTTTCAATCGAGGGACAAAAACCTCTCAGGTATCATTAGAAAGTCTTATTGGTTTAGAATGACATGATGGTGAGTAAATGATGACAATTTGTAACTGAAATGAAGGACATCAGTTATTAATAATTTGCCCATCACTTACCGCAAGGCAGGGACCAGGCCAGAGCCATGAGAAGGTCCCCCAGGTAGTTCGGATGCCTGACAAACCCCCACCACCCTGACACCAGTAGCCGCTTTCCTGTTGCTGTGGCAATAGTTTCCAGGTCTACAAGTGAAAAGGGTGGATGAGAAAATGTATTTATATTCATCTGGAGGCCCTAATTGTCTCTCCAGTAAGAAATTCATCCTGTTTCATGTGTTAGATACTGATAATATACAATGTGTTCACTGGATACAAACTCAAAAGTATGTAGTAATGTGATTACTGACGTTCTACACTTTTATGTGTGGGGTCTCTTCTGAACTGGTTTTTCTGAGAGTTGGACTTCCGGAAAATGAAATAACCCATTCCTGCGAACGATTGAAAAGAGGAAAGTTAGAAACTGTTAAACGCTCAGATTGCTGCAAAACAGGCTGTAGATTACCATTTAGAAGAATAATCCCTGCTGCTCCAAGAGTACTGAGTGACTGTGGGTGCACAACCAGAAACATGGCCTGAAGGCCATATGTGAAGGGAACCCAGGCCAGATCGCCAAACGCCAACATGAACCCAAATCCATCATGCACAATGTCCATAGTAGTAAGCACAGCTTCCTGCAGATACAAGGACAAGTATAATGTTATGTATGTGGGACTTTGTCTACATATTCCAAACTGTTCCTTCCACCATTATAAATGCATTTCAGAAGTTTTCAGACTAGACTAGTTTTGTCATACTTCATTCCACAGTGCATCTGTTACATAGAGGAGCTGGAAGCCGTTGACAAGCAGCATGGCAAGAGATGGAGAGTCCCTCAACTCCACTTCTTTCATTAGCATCCCCAGGTTTATTACCACCTGAAAAACAATGGCACAAAATAAAAAGAGAAATAGGTAAAGGTGTTCATTTTAAAGTTGCATAACCTGAACCTGCATGTATACTTTCATTCAGCAAGGATGCATTCAATTGATCAAAAGTGACGGTAAAGGCAATTGTTATAAAATATTTAGATTTCAAATAAATGCTGTTCTTTTGAATTTTCTATTCATCAAAGAATCCTGATCAAAAATGTAATACAGTTTCCACAAAAATATTAAACAAGCAACACAATTGTGTTCAGCATTGATAATAATAAGAAATGTTTCTTGGGCACCAAATCAGCATATTAGAATGATTTCTGAAAGATCATGTGACACTGAAGAGGTGCTGAAAATTCAGCTTTGCCATCAGAGACAAAAATGACATCTTAAAATATATTAAATTAGTAAACAGTTATCTTAAATTGTAATAATATTTCACAATTTTACTGTATTTTTGTTACTATGTGCTGCATTTTTGGTCAAATAAATCTAGCCTAGTTGAGAATAGACTCAACTATTTTTTAACTAATTTTCAAAAAGATTAAAACTCGTACCCAGCCTATTAATCCAGGTCTTAGTTCACAGAAATATTTCAAGTCAAAGTTTCCAATGCGAGGGTTGAGCTCTCGACCCATGAAGAAGTCATACAGAGGATTTCCTGCAAATGACAAAGAAACTGAATTGACAAACAGTAGCAGCATCTGGAATATCTGATGAAAGGACTCAAAGAGGTCAAGTGACTGCATGCATAGTGAAACATTACTTATAGATAATATAAAAAATAAGTATCAGAACTGATTATCTCACCTGTGTTACCTCCAAGTGATAAAGCATGTTGAGGTGCCCAGAAAGAGCGGATATACAGGTACATGGACAGCAGGTAGGACAGCCCAATGGCACATACAGCCAGAGGCAAAATGAGCTCAAACAGATACCCGAGTGGCATTCCCAGCAATACACATACTATCAACAGGGCAGCAGTAATGCTCAAGGCATGGAAACCTAAGAAAAAAAGAAAAAAATACTACAGGTCACATTCATATCCACACATATACATATACACTACATTTCAAAAGTTTGGGGTTAGCCAGTTTTTTGGTTTCCATAAAATTTAAAGTTCAAAGTTTCACATTGATGATAATAAGAAATGTTTCTTCTTCACCAAATCAGCACTAATATAATGAAGCATATTATATTAAAATAACATTTCTTATTTTGAAGCAGTCCAGATATAGGGGGAAATCGGAGATTACTGGCAAATGGAATTTGAACTTTACTTTGTGTATCATAGGTGGTAAAAAGAGAAAAGAAAACCAAGGACAAAGGGTTAAAGGCTATCCTGTTCAATTCATGTCAAAGACATGACAAGTTTAAAGACAATTACAAATGTAAAGCAGCCATTATTAGCATTATTTCTATAACATTTCAGACGGACAGCCAGCCTATATTACCATTTATGGGATATTTCAGTCTGGATCCGTCTCTGAGGACCAATCCTTCAGAAACCTGTAAACAAATAAATTAGTGTAAAATCTGACATTCTTTCCTCAGAAAATAATCCAATGACTTTAAAAGAAATTAATGATACAGTAAATCACCTTCCCAATGGGCAGCAGGTAGAGAAAACTCTGCAGGGTGATCCAACCTACAACCAGAACCGCAGCCAAAGGGTCCCATAAATGTGCTGCGGGGGTCAAAGGAGGGGGCCACTGCAGGACACTGGCTTCTGGAGACCGACACACACTCAGGAGGTACAGAACAGTCAGAGGCAGGAACACAGGGATGCAGGTGGCACCTGGACAGGTGAGGAGAACAAATTCTCTCAAATATTGCACAGAAGCCATATGTAATCACACAGTAGATCCATTATTATTATACATACACAAACATGTGGAGATAACAAATAACGGCTCACCAAGAGTACCGCCAAATTCCCTTTCAGCTGAATGTAATGCTTTGCGCTTGGTCGGCTTCATTTTTGCCTGTTTGGGACAAAAATGAGAGAAGAGGAGAGCTCTTAGCATGGCTGACAACACATTCAGTATAACGTTACATGAATAGTGAGTTATTTAAATTACATTGCGTTTAATATAAGTTTTGTAAAAAGACGCATTCGTAATATCATGATTATTCTCAGACTTAAGCGAATCAACCAAACAAAACATTAATATATACATAAAATAAAGTGTATTTTTCTCTTACCTCGGTTTTCCACGAACTAACTGTTATATTGAATGGTAGCCGCTCATCATCACAGTTAATGACTGAGAAGGTGACGCCTGCGTAGTTCCGCCCAGAACACGCTGTTTGCATGTACTGTCTCTGACCAATCAGTGCGTACCGCTGCTATCAGAAGAGTGGGGAGAGACAACCAGCGGACCAATCCGAATCAGAGTAATGCGGAAAAACCCGCCCCTACTGCTTTCCTGACCAATGGGGAGAACGTTTGATCTGGCTTCATATTACAGTGCATTAAATAACAGCAGTTTCTCATCCCAAAACACGGTTAGACCAGACGCAAAGTTATTTTTGTGCATTACGTTTATTAAATACATACTATCCAGTTATGCAGATTGAACAGCCTTCAAAGTTAATGGATACAGCAATCAACAATAAAATAAAAATTTCAAACATACTGATTTGTTTTAAAAACAAATCATCTTACCCTTAATATATAGTGAGTTTAGTTAAATAAACGGCTTAATTTACTTTTACAGTTGAGTTGTGTTCATTTTGTGACACTTAAAAAAGATCTTCATAATTGACCTTATAGCACCCAATGTTCACACATCCAAAGCTTCAATCAAATGACACCCCAAAAAAGTGCAATCTCAATCCAGCTGTTATTGGGTTCAATTGGAGGTCACAGACTTTATATTCAGTGTTCAAGCGACCAGATACAAGAAAACTTAAAATATAAGTATTAATATTGTCCACCCATTGAGTTCAGTTTCACCTATGTGCAAACTAGACTGCAGATTTAAGGAAAAGCACCCACTCTACCCCCTCTCACAGATGACCTCAATGACACTTTGCTCCATTGGAGACGGGTCTAAGCAACGGTGGGCGGCACTACCCACAATCTCATCCAACAGGAAGTGCACCAAGTTCTCATCAGACACAAACCGCCACAGGTACATCTGTAAGTAGTGGCAGTCCACCTGGATTTGCTGCAGTCCGTATCTGCCAAACGTACGGAGACGGACACATTCAAGGAATGTCTTCAGACTTATCTTAATGATGCCAGTTAGCACTGAGACCTAGGAAAGAAAACTGATTATACAGACTGAAAACACTCAAAAACGAATATCTGCACTGGTCAGTTAGATAAATTACAGTAACAATAGTTGGCTTTTGTTTTCTACCTTGTTGAACTCCACTGGGCTAAATATATCGATCCTCTCAGAAAATAGTTTGTGAATGTTACTGAGCAAGTTTGTGTCCATTGGAGCACTGGAACAAAAAACAAAACAAAACATAAACAATATCCTTTATCAATGTGTGACTAAATATTCCATTATACCTTTACAGAACACAGGCATGTGATCATCTAAAGACAAAAAAGAAGGGGAAGACCTGACCCACCCCATACAATAATAATAATAATAATAATATTCAAAATATTATTCAAACTGTACAAATTAAACAATCATTCCAATAATACTGCAATAATATAATGCAATAATAATCTAAGTATTATTGCAATAATACCGTAAAATAAGAACCATGCATTTAATAATAATAAATAATAAGTAAATGTACAATATTAATAATATTCATGGCTGCCTTAATTTCTTTTTAAAACGTTAAAACATATTTTACTGGAAAAATGCAGGGAGGCCCTAAAGCTTCTATTTGTTTGACAACAGATTTATAAAAGCTTTTTATTACAAATTTGGGAAGATGGTTGACGCAGGTTGCATTTTCAAATGCGCGTCATAACTTAGTAAAATTAGTGCAGTGATTGTGCACCTGGGTGTGTAGCTTGGTGCGTAGCGGATCTGCTGTCTTGAGCTGCTGTACACAGAGAATGTGCGTTTGCTGGAATCACTGCTGTGCGCTTTCCTTACTCCTTCTTCATAAAGCAGTCCCACCTAGACATATGCAAGAAAGAGAAACATTACAATTGGCTTATGCAAATGACTGTAAATGACATTTGGAACAAATGTTCGATGCATCACCTGCACATCAATAGAGGTAGTATCTTCCACCACCCTCTTCATTACAGCTCGAACATTTCTAGGTTCAATGGTGTTCACCCAGTCTCTTGTTTCCACGCTCTTCCTCAGCATTTGACTGATGATTAACCCCTGAACCTGTATCAAAACAAAACCAGCTCAACAAATGTTGTCCAGCAACAATCCTCAGAACAGCTAAATATTTTCTATGAATTACCTTCACATAGTGGTTCAGTAATTTCTGAGCTGCTTCTCTGGCCTCTGCACAAAGTGCTGTAACAGGAGTGACTGGAGTGTGGTGCTGTTTAGAGAGGAAAGTCAGCATGAGTAGTGTATTTAGAGTTTGTTTTTATCAGAATATAATGGATATGGAATACCTGTACAAGAAACTGTTCATCTGTGAGTGTGAGAATGTAGGATATGGTGGAGGTCTCGTAGTCCAGACAGAGACGAGAGAGCAACAGAAGGAGGGCAGGAGGGGTGGATCCTCCTCTGTCACCTGCACTCTCACAGTACTGCCGAGACGACTGGCAGATAAACTTAATAAAGCTCACCACCAGACCCTCACGCACACCCTGACTGCAAAACTCACCCTGTGAGAAACATACGAGACAGGTATTAGACAAACGACATGGGAACAGTAATACTTTTAAGAAGGGTTACTACTTACTACTCACCTTCGTGTCATTCTAAACCCGTAAGCATTTCGTTCATCTTCGAAACACAAATTAAGATATTTTATCTCCATACCTCCATAGACAGCTACGCAACTACCACATTGATGCTTCAAAAAGTTCATAAAGAGATCGTAAAACGAATCCATATAAATAGAGCGGTTTAGTCATAATTTTCTGAAGAGACACGATCAATTTGTGTGACGAACAGATTGAATTTTATTCACATTTAAACATTAGCAACATAAACAGAAGCTCAATAGTACCTGCTTGACGCGCGAGAACAAACCTCATTGGTTCTTGCTGAAGCTCAAAAGTGCAGCGTAACAGACAAGAATGAACCTCATTGATTCTCGCACATCAAGCGAACATGCTTAATCTTACGTTTACCACAACTGATGTGTAAGTTGATGAATGTTTATATGAGAATAAAAGCCTAAATTAAAACTGTTCATCTGTTCAAATCTGTCTCATCAGAAAATTTGGACTAAACCACTCAATTCATATGGATTAGTTTTACGATCTCTTTATGTACTTTTTGAAGCGTCAAAGTGATAGTTGTGTAGCTGTCAACAGAGGAACGTAAATCTCTCCGATTTTATTAAAAATAATCCTAATTTGTCTTCCGAAGATGGATGAAAGTCTTACAGGTTTGGAACGACATGAGGGGGGAGTAAATTATGAATGGGTGAACTAACCTTTTAACCCTCTGGTGGTCTTCAGCTATTTTAGACCGTAAAATGTATGTTCTGAGTTTGGATTGGAATAGTATAAAACTTAATGACTTTTGTGGCACTTGTTATATGAACATGAAAAATTGTAGGCAGGATTAGAAAAGCCTAAATGATCTTTAAAAAAATAGTCACACTTGAACATCATTGTGCTCTTTGACAATGTCTATATAGTTCTATACAGTCATTTAGTGGTAGTAATACCATTGTATTTTCTCCTACCAGATAGCACAAATCTACCCTCCATTTATTGAATGTTAAATACCTTATTGTACGCTTAATGTCTTCAGTCTGATTTGACCGCAGAGGATCACAAGTGTGACAAGTGTGTGAAAGGTCCGATACTAAAATGTAAGTATTTTATATACACAGTTTTAAGTTACATATATACACTTCATTCTTTACCTTGAAATAAGGCTTGTTGGAGAATGTGATGTCCTTTGCTGTGAAGAGATGCACTGATGCTAATACAGACTTTAACTGATTCAGAATAAAGTTTGATAAGGACATCAGCAGTTCTGGCAGACTGGGCGGGGCATCCTTGCTTGTAGTCCCTCCTACGAGAGCCCCACCTCCCGATGCACTGGCCCCACCCACTGATAGACGAGGGGCAGCCAATGCCTGTCTTACATCAGTAAGGCTGTCATGGTAGAAGGTCTGTAAGGCAGACAGGTACTGTTTGATTCTCTCTCTTGCTGCTCGCACCACTATCTCAGTTCCTTGGCTGGGCACTGCTGACCCCGGAAGTAGTTTGGATATGGCCTGTAATCTGCGATGAAAGCGATCCAGAGCTCTCACTAACAGAGAGTTATCTCCCACCCCCTTCTCTTCCTGTATCCTCCGCTCCACTAGAGAGAAATACCTAGCAGCTAGATTGTCGACAAACACATGTAGCTTGCCATTAGCCATCTCTGGGATGTTCTTCGAAGCTAATTCACCTTCTTGGGGACGGTTGATGAACAATTCTTGATAGGAGGCAATAACCAAACAGAGACTGCTGACAAACTCATTACACCCTCGATCTATGAACTCTAGAATGTCTGTTCCGGCCGTAGGGGAGAGGAATGGATTGAACACAGAGGAACTAGGAGATACGGGATTTGATCCAGGACTTGTTTTTTGGGCCGAGCCTCCACCAGTATCAGTAACCGCAGAGTCTTTAAGCCCCGCAGAGTCTTTAAGCTCCGCCTCCAGTCCCTGGAGATCCGCCTCCAACCGAGACTGGGCGTGGCTGAGGAATTTGTCACAGAGCTCCTCCGCGGGCTCGTCCAACTGCAGAAGCAGCTCAACACATTCAGAGAGATCTTTAGCACTCGAACCTCCATCCCTGCAAGCAAATATTACCTTTACATTAATAAAGAACATGACATTAGATTTGAGGGGAGGCATGTACTGTAAAAAAAAAAAAAAAAAAACTTATAAAAGTATTAGTTATATACTATTAATTTTTAGAATTAGCTTTTCATTTTATATTTTCAGTTTTTTAATAATTATAACAATTTGTTACATTTATATAGCGCTTTTCTGGGTACTTAAAGCGCTCTACATATGGTTTTGTTTTTTATTTTTATTTATATATATATATATATATTTTTTTTTTTATATATATATATATATATATTTCTATTTAAAAACAAATTACTGTATTTTTAAGCTTTATTTCTAATTTTCATTATACTAATATTATCATTATGAAAATTATGAATATGCTGGTAACACTTTACAGTAAGGTCTCATTTGCTAACATTAGTTAACGTGTTAACGAATTAACAAACGTTAACTTACAATGAGACATATATCTGTTACAGTATTTATTAGTATAATAATTAATATTAATGTGTGATATTAATGTATATAAATACTTATTAATTCATTTTTAAGTTAAATTTATTCATCGAATATTTATATTTTATTTCAGATTTATTTCAAATACTGAAAATGATTTATAATAGTTTTATTTACCAATAACAACACTGCTTCCCCCATTTCATCTTGGTCATTGTATAATGTATGGTAGAAGCATCTCAACTTTGATTTGGGACCACATTTTTTATGCTTCTTTATACTAAATATAGAATCTACATTTTTTTCAAAACTAAGACAAATATGCAATGACATCCGAGAGAGCACAGACCTGAATTTCTGCCGCAGCTGTTGAGCGAGCTGCTCCATAATGACATGGCAGTCGTCTTGGATGCCCCTGAAAGAGGGCATATGACTATACTGCTGCAGGACACACCGTGCCCTCCGGTGGGCACTCACTGCCTGGGCATAGGCCTGCAGCTCCAGACACTTATTAAGCCTTGCTGGCAGCTCAAACAGAAACTGCAGCTTACGGAGGAGAGTGTGAACACCTATACAGAAAGGTGAAAGATTCTTGAATTGAGCAGAATTCTTTTAGAGCCTTTAGATCAATTGTATATGAGAGTATCTAAGGTGGTTTGAAGACATAATGGTTGTTATACTAGCAATACAAGGCTGTAAAGTGAACCAGTCATGGATCGTACATTTATTATTCATACCTGATAGTTTAGTGATCTGTGCATGCTGGCCCTGCAGCGTCCCACTAATGCAGGCACTAAACTCTGTGATAGCAGCCATGTTGGCTGACAAGCAGTCCATTTCATCTTCCATCTTCTTGAAGTCATTCTTCATTTTTCTGATTGTGTCTGTGGAGAGACAAAAACACTTTTAACATCATCAGAGAATGGTTATGAATGATAAAATGCTGTGATTAATGTCCAAACAAAATAATCAACGGAACTAGAAGACCAGCCATGCTGGAGAAATGTCTTTTTTCCCTATTGAGACGTACATCCAAGTAAAATGGCTTCTCGAGCAAGAAAAGATGTAGGGCAGGACTTGATTTTGTCAATCAGGAACTGATTGGATTGTTAGATACACCTTACAGACTTTATACAGGTGAACAGATGCATTCGGAAAACCCTTATAAAGAAAACGCTTAATGTGCAAATTAGCACACTGCGTTTATATTATGGGCTCATCTGCTTGCCTGTAGGTGTATATTGAATTTGATCTTTTAATATTGCCGTTTTAGTACATATGGGTACGTTAAGCATTATTAATGTCGGCATGAAACGCAAGTTTTGATAGTCTTTTCTTCCCTATTGGGACATATATCCAAGTGAAACGGCTTCTCGAACAAGAAAATATATGGGGCGGGACCGGGACTTTTTGTGACAGGAGATTGTATATGAATTGTATATGAGACAGCACATGAATTACAAAATAATAATAATGATTTGCAATGATAAATAATTTATAAGGCACACTGCAATATTCCATAAAAAAAACAAGAAATGTACATTTTGAATTCATGGTGACTTTAACAGTAAATCTGAACAACATTCCATTCCGATATTTATCATTTCATCCATTTGCTAACCTGTGGCTGAGATGAACTTATTGTAGTTTTCATAAACCAGGGTTTGCATGTCACTGTCCAGAGATCTAATCTGCTTCACCATACAGCTTTCATGATCCATCAGCTCAGCCAGAGAACACTCCTGCCTCAACTGAGACAAACAACACATTTCAAAGCCAAACCACAGTACATTTGAACCTTCTATTATAAAATACAGAGCATGTATTGGAGAATAATGTATATGTGGCATATAAACTATAAAGTGACAGCATACTTCCACGCCACATTGCTGATATGTACACATCTCTACATAACAAACAATAAGCACTCACTATTTATCATTATTCATCTCAATACCTTATTTAAATAAATCTCTGGGTCGAAATGCGGTCCGTTGATATCACACGGACCCAGAGACTCGGCTTGTTCTCCGGCTTTTCCTTCCTCATTCAGGCCGTAGTAGAGCTTCAGCATATTGTGAACCCGTCGACGCTGGGCCGGGTCCGAATCCGGTGGGGTTGTAGCTGAACTCATTTCCACCACAGCTCAAGTATAGCCTAATGTCAGGAGTAGGACTTTAATTCATGAATGAATGACAGATGTCAACAAAACATCTGTTGCAAGTGCTCTGGTTGCTACCTGCCAACTCGGTTTGTGTATACGGAGATACTGCTCTGGTCCAAAATGGCACCACTGTAGACTATTTCAAAATAGAGGTCCCGGACGCGAATTTTTATATAATAAAATAAAAATACTATTTGGCCCAATTTAATTTGGACCAAATAATAGTGTTCTTAATATTAATTCAATTAAATTTTAATACAAAATGCCTTTTAAAAATGTTTTAATGTTAATTAAATAGTAATACAAAATACCTTTTTAACAGATACATTTCTTTTTCTCCTGAAGATATAATTCTGTTAATCACATCAAATACCTCATTGCAGGGATATTTCGTTTAAATAAAAAAAAAACAATATAAAATCCATTATACATAAAGTTATTTACTGATCAGTATGCCAGAAGTTAGTACAAAGCGGGAATAAAAAGGGTTTAATGTTGCATATAAATGGTTTCAGTTAATTTTACAGTCACAAATCTTGGTAGAGAATTTTGTGTATAAAAACTTCACAAACAACAAAAGGTAGTGGAGATACAATTTCAAGGGACAGATGACAGCAAAACTACAACAACAGATAAAATGTATGTAAAAAAAAAAAAAAAAAGGCACTTTAAATTAGTATTGACAGACTAGATGTGACTATCTACAGTACAGTTATTATGTGCATGACAGATGTTCAGATTGAAATACAAATATTGGATTAGTTTTAGAATGGAAAATATAATAAGGTACAGAAGATCTGGGATTAAGCATTTTAGGATTAACATCTTGACGTCAATGTAAGCATTTAGCATAAATACAGAAATGCAAGATTTTCTGATTTCAGTGTGTACTGATCATTTTACACCATTCAGCTGGCCGTTTTCTTTTCACAATTCAGCTTGTGATGCAAAACAAATTTTTTTTTAAAAATTTTACTCACTTTTAAATGTCCGAGTCCCATGTGTAAGCAGGTAAAAACAATGATTACAGACACATGCACACCACAAAATCTATTTAAGACAACAGATGTCATGCATGGATAAATACAGAATTGTGTTTGGTAACTGAAGACCTGTTAATGCAAGGCTTGACATTAAGCTTTTACAGGTAACCTCAACGTTTAAGTCGCTTGTAAAACAGCAGTGCATATTAATACCAAAACAGGATGCATAATGAACATAAATTGGTAAAATCTTGAATTGTTTGATGATGATGCCACAGGGAGAATAACTGGACACTGAGGACCAGCTGTTACGATCAGATAAACTATGACACCTGACAATTAGCATGACACTTTAGTTACCAGATCAAACAACTTCCTGTGACATTTTTAGCAATTCTCCTGAACAAACATTAATGTCAGGCCCTGCATTGCCAATAATTTAGTAAAAAAAATCAGGTACATTTCATTTAGTTAGATACATTCAAGCTCTGAAAGCCTGGACATACAGTACAATGCTTAGGGTTTCATACACTGTTTGAAAAGCATTACTAAATAGAAACACATCACTGATTGATCATCAAGCACCTACACAACTGGTGATTTGATGTATTAATTAAAGTTCTCTCTGCTTGAAAAATGCAGACCTGGATTGTTTTCAGCAGAGCATTACATTGCACCCCATCAGAAAGGCATGATTCTTCAGAGCAACAAGGTAGATAACAACACTAAACATGTTGTTTCATGATTTAACTTTGGTCACCAGTGAAAAAAAATAAAAAAAATAATTCAGTTTGACCTTGTTGCTCAGTAGAAGTCGGCATATGCAAACAAGCCCAATAATAAACAGACAGCCAAACCAACAAACACATTCAGTAGACAAGTAACACAGAAGTGACTATGCCATCTTTGCAATGCTTTGCCACAGACTGCAGCCCTGGTTTAGTGTATAAGAGAGGTCGTCCTATACTAGAGGCATTGACTGTTCGCTTTGGTGCGGAAGGTCTAGTTTTAGCTGTATTAGTGGCGTGGATCAAAGTGCTGAACTGCTGTAGTCTTGATTTACAGCCACTGGGATGTAGTTTGGTTTGATGTTTGCATAGTAGAATCTACATTCAGAACAGTGACCTAAACAGAGCTTTCAGATCGTCTCAAAGCCTTAAATTTGCACCATAATGTCCATAAATTAGTTTGACAGAAAAGCATAAGTGAAGCAAATTTCACAATCGTTTTTTAACAGCCAACGAAGTTAACTTAAACCTGTGACATAATGTTCAAATCCTCTATAAATAGTGGTTTAGCTCTTCGGTCTGTGATCTTGGTCCGATCTGTCCATTCAGGTGGTTTTGCACTGCGTCTCTAAGGAACTCAATGGACAGATGTAGTTTTGGTCACCGGGGAGAAGAGGGCAGTGTTGAAGCCGGGGCTCACCCTTGCTCTAAACTTTCAGTCACCTGAACAGCCGAGTAAGTGGGAGGCTGCGCCTGTCGCGTGAAGAAAGAAGCAGCTCTTTTGGGCTTTAGACGTTTAATCTCCTTGCCTGAAACAAGAGATGTAAATTAAATGGAGCTTATTTATTGCAGAATGGGCATTAACAAATAAACACTGAGTCCATCTATGCATGGACACAATTTTAGTCCCTCACCGTCATCAACATAGCTGATGGTGTTGAGTGAATGGACTCGACTACAGACCACGCTGCTCTGTCTGCGCAGTTTCCCCTGTCGACGCTCTCGAGTTTTCTCATTGGTTTCCTGACCTGTAGGTTCTTGGGAAGGCGTGACCTCACCGTCAGTACCCGCGGCTGCTGACTCACCAACAGAGCGTAACTCCACACAAAACTCAATGAGTCCACTCATAAGTTCGGCCTAGAAAACAAAAAGTATAT
Organism: Rutilus rutilus; assembly: GCF_951802725.1. Classification (NCBI taxonomy): domain Eukaryota; kingdom Metazoa; phylum Chordata; class Actinopteri; order Cypriniformes; family Leuciscidae; genus Rutilus; species Rutilus rutilus. Next base: position 14,169,957 of record NC_140229.1, read on the forward strand.
TGGTAAATAATGCACCGGTATATCATGGAGACATTTTATAAAATGTATAATAATAATAAGAATTAATTTTACATAAAAAAAAAAACAATTTTATTGCATTTTAATATTTTATTGCTATAATCCAAAACATTTTAAATATATGCTTGCTTACACTGTCAAATATGTAAGGGTTAATGCCCAACGAGATGTCCATTGTCAGGTATTAATGGACGACGGCGAGGCCTCCGACCGAAGTCCATTAATACCTGACAATGGACACCTCGAAGGGCATTAACCCGCTTATACCATGGTCACTTGCCAAACAACACATTTTTAAAACATTAGTTTATATTTTAATTAGTTTTACAATTGAAATCTAAAGTTTTTACAAACAATAACTTGGTTTCCCTGGTTACGCCTGACGGTTTATTTAGCAACCGGAGATATTTATAGTCTGCTCAGCTCGTAGAACCTCTCAGCCAGAAAGTTAATTTAGGCTTAGGCTTAAGTTAGGCTTGTCTAGCCATGGGCGTTTTTTTAACCTATAATTAAAACACACAGGTAGTCACATGTATAACGGCTAACTAGATGTTTGTTTTCATACAATAAATTGTAAACGGATACTTTGACTGCCTGTTGCTATGGTTACAGCTGATGTAGCCAGCACATTTATTTATTAATTTCGAACGGTAAACAGTCAGTTTCACCAGAACTCCTTTATTAGGTGTCCTCTATCACTTTTTAATGGACACCCTGCAGCCAATCAGAATCGAGTATTCACCCAGACCATGGTATAAAACATTATTAGTTATTCATTTATTGTGTGCTCACCTGTTTTGAATAAATTTTTAATAACTTATTGACATGCACGCCAGCCTCCTCTCCATCAAACTCCAGCCAGAGTATATGCGAGTCTCCCTCTGTCTCTGGATAGCTGTGATCCCAGGACAGCTCGCTGAACTTGAGACCCAGGAGGACATGCTTCTCTTTCACATCCATGACATACACTCCTTCCAGACTGATGCCCACACTCACAGCCTTACGGCCACCTCTGTGAAGGAGGCCCTGGGCTGGCTTGTCTATCTCACCCATGAAGAAAGCACATCTGCCAATGCAAAAATAAACAAATGTAAGCGTCCGTCACTTCATGACCGAACAACTTTACGCTTGCGTCATTCGTACCCGTAGTAAGGCAGTGTGTGGCAGCTCTTGAGGTACTGGTGCAGCAAAGCAACAGGCTCCTGGCTGGGTCCGGTGGCAGCAGAGGAGCAGACCGTGCGATACTCCTTTATGAGATTATGCTCCATCTCTGCATTCCGCCCTCCTCTCCCCCTCAGTGTGGACAGAAAACCTCCTCCTCCTAATGCAGCGTGGGCTGGAAGGAATGAGGACAGCTTCTTCTCTCTGGAATAACATTAAGGGGAGAAACTGAAATTAATTACAGCAATTCAGGATCAATTTTCAACACAAAATTATAGCTGAACACCTTTACATTATCCTCATTTAATCACTGATATGATTTAATCACCTGATTGCTGCTGTTAGAGCCTGGTCATCCAGCCCAAGCCCCAGCTCGACAGCACAGGACAACGCTCCCAACGTCAGCCAGTGTTCAGGGTCACAGGGGTATCGACCCTCCAAGATATTCGTCTTTGCCTCGTCATAAAGCAACCTTAACACTCCTCCATCTTCAATCTGACATTACAAAATAAAAATGTTACACAACATGAAATTGAAATCATCTTATAGCAGTGGTTCTCATCCAAGGGGGCCTCAAGATGACTAATCAAAAAATTAATGTTTTTATTGAAGACCATACAGTTCACAAATCATGGTTAATTTAATATATCAATACTCCCATTTCTGTAAATAAATACAATTTTGAAAACAAGCAGCTGCAAGATTTTGCGTGTCTATGATTGATATGCAGCATAAATCTCTTTAGGTCCCTTCGTGTTATGATCGCTCTGAAGAATAAGCAGTCCATGTCATGACCTCCACTGCCAAAGCCAAATGACTCCAGACACAAATGCTGTCCAAGGAATCAAGTCCAAAGTCTTAGATAAGATGTACTGTCTGACATGAGAGACATTTGATGTTCGCCTTGGATTTTACGCAAGATCTCTCTGGGGTCATATATTGCACAATCTGATAAGCAACAATCGTAATAGACAGAGAAAAACACAAAGTGTGCACTGGGCTTAAAGGGATAGATCACCATAAAAAAACACCATATACTCAACCTTATGTCATTCCAAACCTGTATGACACACTAACTTCTGTAAAACAGAAAAGAAGATATCTGATGGATTTCTCAGTATCCATATAGTTAATATGGGTTAATGGGGTGCAATACTGTTTTGGACCCCACTGACTTTCAGTGTGTGGATAAAACAGTTGATGTATTCTTTTTTTCAGTTTCTGCATAAAAAAATAAATAAAGTCATACAAATTTGGAACGACATAATCTTAATTTTTGGGTGAACTATCTCTTTAAAGACACAAACATCTAAAAACATGTTCATTACCTGAAGTTCTTTTGACCTGGGACAAAAAACATTTCTTTTGTACATTAGAATTGGCTCATCTGAAAAACACAGAGATGTTTTTTGTTAGTCACTTAAACTTTCAGGTGAAGTGAAGTAGTACGCAAAAGCCAAAACACACAAAAAACACACACCTTGAGAAATGTCTTCTGCAGGGGCCTCAGTAAAGCGGTACAGCAGGTCCTGCCACTGACGACACAACTTGTAGGGAAGATGTTTCGGCTTCAACTGCAGGTCTGTTCAAACATATCACAGCAGAATGAGGCAAAAGGCGGGAATCAACAAGAAGGACCTCAGAAAAAAATTATGATGATCAAACACTGACTAGGGCATATTTCCTTTGTTAATCATCAAACACAAATGTTTTTATTGTATTGTTTTTCATTATTATAACACAAATAATGTTATTCTTAGAATATAGGTCTAAATAATGGCTGGAATACTGATATTTTTGCCCCGATTTGCAGTCAGGACAACTAAATGCCAATTGGTAAAAGTCAGAGACAGCCTGCAGATTTTGGACAGTCAGTGTTAACAGATTTCACAGAAAAAACTGTAGTGTATGATGGGCACAGACTCAATTTTTTTTAGCTTCTGACTATGATGCCTTTCATTTGGCGGATATCGAAACATGTCTGATATTTTGAGCCAATTTTAGAACACATAAGATTGTGTTGTTACTTGAAAGTTAAAGGTGCAGTAAGCGGTTTCTGAGAAACGCTGTTGATATTTTAAATCACCAAAACATGCCCCTCAACAAATGGATCACACCACCATCTTGATGGCTCCGCTCCCAAATTCACAAACACACTATGCAGCACAGGCTCCTCCCCCCTCGTGAGTGCGTACACCCCTTACTGCTGATTGGCTGCAAGTGTGTTTTGGTGCTCTGTCCAATCCATGTTCAACAGTGTTTCTCAGAAATCACTTACTACACCTTTAAGCCTCGTCCACACCAAGAATGATAACTATAAAGATTAGCCTACTATAACAATAACTATGTTAGCGTCCACACAAATGAACAATACTGTTCTGTTTATTATGTTACGCTGCAGTTTTGCATGCTCGAGCTCTTTAAAGCCGGGTTGATTCCGGATTGATTCTGATTGATTTTATCATTCATCAGCAGGAAAAAAAATTCTGAAAGTGATTCAACTGATATTGTTCCTCTTTGTCATTATCGTTATAGTTATGGTGTGGTCACTATTCTCAAAGAATTAGAACAATAATTAAAAATGTATAGTTGTCCTCCTTGGTGTGAACAGGCCTTTAGTGTATGATGCCCAGTTTTTTCCTCTGTAGCCATTACAAAGTTAGCAAGTGTATGATGCCTAATATTTAAAAATCTGTTAAGATTTTAAAAGTTGTGTGGTTTATTCCAGCCTTTAATAGATAATAAGTAAAATTATGCCTTTGTTTAAAGAGACATCAAATCATTCATAAATGCCAGTTGGTGGCATTAACACCCAGAGGACTTCCTGAAGTCCCCTCCCTTCACTTGCAAATCAGCCATAGAGGCTGTAAATGGCATCATTGTGTCTTGCCTTTCTTCATAGCCAAAATACGAATAGGTCATACGTTCTTCTATCAGACTGACATTTGGCCCGGGCACAAAAGAGCATTAATTACCAAGCAAAGGAGAGCAGAACCAGAAAGCAAACACATCTACGGCAGAGTTGGGAATGTTGAGAGCCTCCCGGACATTGCGGCCGAGCTCCTGTGCATTCATGCAGCCAAGACCCTCCAAAGTCAAGTGCACTGCACTGTCGCTCACCAAGTACACCAACAAATCCTGAGCTGCAGAAACACAAGAGTGACACTGGTCATTTCAGGTCAACAATGATCAGCTTGGGATCTCCGGTCAGATCCAGAGAGGAACCAAAAAAAAACCAAAACATTAAGGAACAGAGAACAAACCTCTGGTGACGGAGGAAGCCACACTTCCTCGCTGGGACTGAGAGTCCTCTGATGGCTCAGGGAGGAAGTCGCCATCATCTCTCTCCATCTAATCCAAAAACAAACACAAGTACTGAATAGGAAACACAAGACGTTGTTATATAAGATACTTCTGCTTCATGTTATTGGCATATTCTTAACAAACTAAGGAAAAACGAAGTCATCATTTCAGATAGTAGTTTTCATAGCAAAATGATCAGTCATATCTAAGCATTAACAAGTTGAAGTTAATTATTAAAGGCTAACCCAACAACTTTTAAATTCCTGAAGTATTCTTTGCATATTTTACAGTTAGTTTTTGCTAAGTTGTAGCATAAATAGCATTTATAATCGATTAAAATACAATAATATTATAAAAAAGTAGAGAAATGAAAGAAAATAAAAGGAAACACAGCTGACGTCCCTATTCTGACCAGCTAACGTTAGCTAGCTAACATTACTCCAGTAACTGCCTGGCAACCAAACTTCAGACAGCAACATACCGAGACACTGTCCTTCGTTTCAGAAGCTTCTTTCTCGATCAAAACAGACAGAAATCATCGATATTTGAATGGATTAAGTTACATAAAAGAGCTGAAAGTGTGACGGCAGCAGAAGCGCATCTGGATAATGTTCTCAAAACAGCGCCCACCAGTGAAATCAACAAAAACCTGGAACAATCTTCATGAATGAAGAAGCGTCGTACTATTAATCGCCCACAGAGGGCGCACCACCACAGTGAACACTAGTAAATGTATCCTAACAAATATATAATTTTATAAAACTATAAACTTTATAAACTTTTATAATTATTATTTTTTTCATTTAATAAATACAAAAATGTATATATATTTATATCTTGCGCATAAAACTACTGGATATAGATTTTTAAAACCCTATGCTAAATTATGGCGCAGAATAAATTACTGGTAATACATTCATATAGCTATGTCAAATAAAATATTTAGTTAGAGCGGGACTTAGCCTATTGCACCATATTCTACCATTCATAAGTAATGACTGCATCGTCTGAAGTCTTTGACTTGGCTTCATGGGAGAATCTCATCTCCTCTCTAGGTTTTAATCATTTCTGTGCGGCGCCAAAGTGGTCCACGTGATTTCATCATTGACATGAGTTAGTGCCATCCGCTGCTGCTTTGAATTGCCTAAACTAGATAATAAATATATTTTTGAGGATAGTTTTAATAGCCACAGCATTAATTTTATATTCCATTCAACTGCGAATTAGTTTTTGCTTTTGTAGGCTACTGTGGTATTTTGGGCAAAGTATACATTCGAATCTACTTTTTGTTGTTGTTATTATATGAAGAGTTCAGATGCAAAAGCCTCTAAGTGCCATCTGAAATTTTCTTCTAGAATGATCATTTTTATCAAGCTCGTATATTTAAGTTCAGTAATTTCACTTAAATGGCAATGAAAATTACCTATGAATTGTCATTTAAAGGTATAGTGGAGGATCTTTCCGAATTTTAGATAAGACTGGATATAGATCCTCTCCACTTTTTGAATAAGTTTGATTGATTCACCAGAATGATTGACAATTAGGAGGACCAATAGTATAGGTGATCCACCCGGAAGTAAAAAATCCTCCGCTATACCTTTAAGTGAAATTACTGAACTTAAATATACAAGCTTGATAAAAATGATCATTCTAGAAGAAATTTTCAGATGGCACTTAGAGGCTTTTGCATCTGAAATCTTCATATATATAGGATATATATAGGAATATTGTAAGGAGTAAATTCAGTCTCTAATCTTGGACTGTGATCTGGGGCTTTATTACAGAAACTTCCTATATAAATTCTTGATTTAAGATTGGGAAAAGTTCTATTTCCTAAATGAAATGACCACAGATTCTAAACGGATATGTATAGGATTATATTAGTATATAAAGCATGCGGGATAGATCACCCCAAAAAAATTAAATAATAATAGTGTGGGGAAAACATGAATATTATCACCCAGAAGAACAAATGAAATTTCAAAACATGAATAGATTAGTTAAAGTCAGTATTTTTTTATTTAAGAGTGCAATACAGTCCAATGCATAATTAATTAGCACTTAAGACTGGCGCAAAAATAATCAACAACAAAAAAAACATTCCTCTAGAAAATTATGGTATTTCACGTCAATGTTTGAATGAATTCTTTGACCTCCCCAATTTACTTTTTTGTCAAAAAATTACCCTCCGAAATGACATTCTTTCTTTAAACTGGCATTTTGCATTATTTTTGCATCATTTTCTCACTGTGGCAACTTAGGGCAATGCTTTTTAATATGATTCAGTAGACCACTTGACTGGCAGAAGGCCCTCCCACATGAAGGGCAGATGTATGGCTTCTCTCCTGTATGAACTCTCTCATGTTTTTTCATAGATCCTGACTGCGTGAAACTCTTTCCACAGTGTGAGCACTTGTGCGGTTTCTCTCCAGTGTGAATTTTTTGGTGGTCTTTCAAGTGACTGGCTAAATTAAAGGCACTCCCACATTCAAAGCACACATAAGCTCTCACATTGGCATGCAATTTCTGGTGCTCTTTAAAATGGTCCATGTGTGAATAACTCCGTCCACAAACGGAGCACAAGTAAGGCTTATCATTTGTATGGATTGTCATGTGTCTTTTCAAGTGTGCTGCAAACATAAATGTTTTGCCGCACTGATCACATTCGAACGCTCTTACTCCAGAGTGGGAGAGCTGGTGATCTCTGAGATTCCTTGGATCTGAGAAACTCTTGCCACACAGATGACATTCGAAAGGCTTCTCTCCAGTGTGAATCCTCATGTGAATCTTAAGGTTTCCTTTTTGTGTGAAGCTCTTTCCACACAGAGGGCAGGGGATTTTTTGTTTGGATCCTGCTTTGTTTTCAGTCTGTGAGAAACTGGAAGATTTTTGTCCTGTTATCAAATTATTCTCCTCCACTTTGCTCAGTTCTTCTTGGGTTTCAACCAGGTCTAAAATGAGCACATCATTTATCAATTGTCAAAAAAATGCATTAAAATGTGAAATAAACGCTTTTATGAGATCTATGCCATTCTCATGTTAATAACTCACTTTTTAGTGGATTTATTACACCACTCTGCTTATATTAAGATCTATGACCACCAGATCAGATGAACTGACCTTGATTTCTTAATGTCAAGAAAATCAAGAATACCAACCTTGTTCTTCAGTATCTTTATTTTTCCCTTTGCGTGGTCCGGAATCACTCGTGCACACACTTTCCATTCTTGCACGTATACAGTTGCCTCTGCTGATTTGTTATGAGGTAGAATGGTGGTAGGCCTACTGATCAATGTAGCCTATTTATTACTGAATTGTTGTGGGAGTGTCTTGAATCTCTGAATTGCGACCGCAAGGTGTGAATGGACGATGTTTGTGAGTTTTTGTGTAAATCGCTCTTTAGACCATTGTTATTTCACAATCGATTCAACGCGACCATTTAAGTTGCTTCAGAGAACGGATGTTTGCAGGTCAATAGGAATGATCCTGAATGCGTTTTGGGGGCGGGGAGTATTTCGATTCAAAACAGCAGTTTCAGTTTACTTTTAAATGTAAAATGTCAATTAATTTTAAATGTTTAAAAAGTAGGCCTACTTATTCCGAATACCGTTTTGACTAAATAATAATTACAAAAATTACAAGTTTCATTTACTCACCCTCATTTTGTTCACAACCTGTATAACTTCTTCTGTAGAACACAAAATCTGATATTTAGATTTTCCCCCGTACAATGAAACTCAATGAGTGTCGTTTTTGGGACTTGAGATGAAAACAGTTTTTATTATTATTATTGTTTTGCGTTCGATGAAAGAATGTCATAGCCCACCACCAGTTTGGAGAGACATGAAAGTTACATCAATTATGACTTTCATTTTTAAGTAAGATCCCTTTAAGATCCTTTTATATAAGAGAATTAAAATAGTCACAGGCACACACAAATAAAAGGAGAAACTAATTAATACACACAAAACAACATAGTTTAGTTTATTATCACAGAACCACAGTAAAACTCCACATGGGAATGCTAGAGAGTCACTGCTTTACCATGCTGATGTACAATGACCAACAACCACTTGATCTCCTTCAAAGCATGAACAAGAAAAGGCACCACTTCAGAGTTGCGAATCCCAGTTCATAGGTTATGAATATTCACACTATTGGATCAATTAATTGGATCAACTATTAACACAGTGATCTGGACATGTTTCACCTTCATTTGAATCAGAGTGTGTCTGTGCTTTAATCTTATTTTCAAACACAACGAAAATGTGGGAAGAGCCATGAATGCTTCTTTGTTAAACAACAGTAATGATTTCTGACTTTATTGAGCACCATGTAGGAGAAAGTCTGTCATTAATATCCAAATTGGTCATCTCTACACAATACTCATCAGTGTCCAGTCATGCTCATCACTCTCCCTGAGAAAATATGCTTTAGCAGCATCCGCCGCCTGACTGTTTCACTGGGGTGCTTTCGATTTTAAGATCAGGTTTCTCTGAACCCCCTGAAGTCCCTGGTCTCATGCGCTTCTTTATTTCCTCTGCCATGGTCATGAAGGCCTGCTCCACGTTTGTGGCATTTTTGGCACTCGTCTCAAGGAAAGGGATGCCAAGAGAGTCAGCGAACTCCTGTGGAGAAAAGGTTTTTTAAGAAAAGTTAATATACAAAGGTCTGGTTCCACAGAACGGGTTTAGATTAAGCCAGGATTAGGCCTTAGTTCAATTAGAACATTTAAGTAACTTTTATTAACATGCATTAGAAAAAAAAACACATTACTGGTGTGCATCCTGAGACAAAACAACGGCACTGACATATTTTAAGTTTCAGTTGAATTAGCTCAAACATGCATTTTAGTCTGGGACTAGGCTTAAGCCTTTTCTGTGAAACCGGGGAATGTGATTGGCGTAGAAATGACACATTTCACATTTAACTAGTCTAAAGAGAAAGTTCATTATACTGCCCTATCAACCAACCTTAGCTGTAGTGTAGTCGACAACTTTTTTTGTAGTGAGGTCACACTTATTTCCTACAAGTAGTTTGTTGACATTTTCACTCGCATAGCGATCGATTTCCTTCAGCCACTGTTTCACGTTGTTGTAGGATTCCTGAAAAGGCACCAGCATAAACTTTTTTAGTGTCATTTAGATTTCAGTTTAGCTCTAAATCTTTAAGCAAGCAATAAAAATGGGTCTCATTTTCTCATTTTTAGAAAGGGGTCTCACAAACCTGATCCGTAACATCATACACAACAATGATCCCGTGAGCTCCTCTGTAGTAGCTGGATGTAATCGTGCGGAATCTCTCCTGCCCAGCGGTGTCCCACTGTAAACATGGACGGGACTCAGTTTATCTGTGGTTTCACATTAAATGACACTCTTAATTTGAATTTTAAAGTCTACAAACTCACTATCTGCAATTTAATAGTTTTTCCATCCAACTCAATAGTTCGGATCTTGAAATCCACTCCAATCGTGCTGATGAAACTCTCTGTGTAGGTGTCGTCCTGGAAGAGAATTGTCAAGAACACAAGATCAGATATTGTTCATATCCAAAAATATCCCAAAATGCTGTTAAGAAAACACTTACTGCAAAACGCAAGAGAATGCAGGATTTTCCAACTCCAGAATCTCCAATCAGAAGAAGCTTGAATAAGTAGTCACTGGAGAAATATGCAAAGATAAATACAGTTTATATACATATGAGTATATATATATATATATATATATATCAAACAGGACTATATAAACTATATATATAGTCCTGTTTGATGAATACCTATCGCACTTTTATTTACAGAGCAACTATGTTGCAGTCTGACAATTGTTATGTCACTCGTATCACAATTCATACAATTTATTATTTAATTATTATAGAAATTGGTCAACGATTGCAAAGAAAATTTGATTGACCCGTCAACGAAAGGTTTAAAATATTATTAGGTCATCATAAATGTTCATATATGATAGGGTAAGACGACTTACTATTCAGGGTTCATGATGTGACAGCAAAGGGATTGTTATTGTTTGTCCAGCTGGTAGAAGCGCTCTGGGTCGCTTACTGTTCACCGGCTGACCGCAGACTCTGAGCCAGTATTTAGCCTGGAATAGTAGCAACAAAATGATTATCTTTGAGTTTTGATAAGCCTTTGTGCGCCGTTTCCAGATTTCCTTGCCAAATTATCCCAGCCTGACTTTCCGCCACCTCTCTTCTTTCAGGTTTTTCCAAGCCGCGCAGGTGCGGCAGTGACGGATGAGGATGCGCCGCTTTTCTTATCCGCTTTCGCCGCCTAGTGGTAGGATCTATTCATATGTAATGTTGTGTATATGTAGCCGGAATTCACATTACAGAAACGTAAAGTTTACTTGTTCTTGTGGTTATAAAATATGTTCACGCCGAATCAAACGTCTGTCTGCGTGTTGTTTTTGCCCCATACAACAAACCGCCACGATGCTTAGATGTTGTAACTTAGGTGGTTCCCAAGGCGTTTCAGTGCGGTTGCTTAGAGGTTTCTGTGTAACGTTAGCTTTCTTTCACTTCAAGTCAAAAGAGCTCCAGTCTCAGGATGATTTGTGATCCTAACTAAAGAGACTCAAGCTGCTAAGGTAAAACGTTTGAGTTTGTTGTAAAAAACAACAAAAAAACACTCCATGTTTTATCCAGAAAAGAAGTACTTCACTTTATACAACACTAATTCAAACAGCATCAAACTTTATTGAATAAAACACTAATAAATCTTAAAATAGGAATGAATAACACATTTATCAAAAAGAGTACAGTCAGACAAAATACTTTTTGTATATATATAAACAATCCATAAATATTTTTTTATTTTGTGTTATCTTTCAAGGTTTAAAACTGGAAAATACAGGCTTCGGTATATATAAAAAGCCCCTTTTCAAAAAGTATTAAATATCTAAAGGCACTGCAATGCATTACAATTGTATGAATACATTCATTTGGAGACACATTGTCTGATAAACGATCAGAGAATACAATTTGCAGCTAGCCTAATACAAGACAACAGCCCAACAGAGACATTTTGGCATACCAGGAAACAACACGCTTAAATAAATAATGTAAAAACAGCAAACTTTGGCACAAATCTCTTTGCCTGTTCGATACATCTTAAAGACAAAGTCAAATCATCCTAATCATCTGGAGCAAAGTAAAAAAAAATTGCCAAGAAAAATGACATTTCCAATAAAACTTAACAAAGGAGAAAAACAATCCTACTCCCTGCTGTAGCTTGTAGCTTGAGCAATGTTTTGTTCACTTGAAAAATGTAAAAAATCCTGACGAAGGTCACATGACAGAAGTCTCAAATAATTTTTATTTTGCAATCTACAGCAGTATGTAGGATTTTTCTCTTTACTCCCTTTTATGTCTTGCGTTCAGTTCATTTGTCTGTAACCATTCAGTAATGAGAAGGGTGTTTGTTTATTGTCCAAGAAAACAATAAAGACCTTTTCAGATTTAAAGTAATATTGCTTATAATATCAAGCTCTTTACCAGTGCAACCTGGAAGAACCTTCAAATCACTGTGTAAACTTTCAGGGTATAACCAGTACATGCTATACATCCCACATATGTCACTGAAATCTTGAAGATGATGTGAGGAAGGGCTTAAAGTTGAAGCCAAATGTCTTTGAAAGTTAAAACAAGGCACACTAATGTCCTGGTGTAGTCAAAATCATCTAGATTGTCTCTTGTGCAGTGAGCCTCAGTTTTCATATGAAGTCTTTACTGAAGAACACACTTTTCCTTGTTGCTGAATTTTCTACGTCTTGCCTCCAGACCTTTTTGCAGTCTTTCATCCTCCTCCAAAGCTCTGCACATACAAAATACATACAGAGCATGTGTATTTGAAAAATCACATAACCCATTTATAATTTTCAGTCACTGCGTCCGAAATCGGATACTTCCTTACTATACAGTATGCGAAAAACAGTACGCCAGCAGAGTAGTATTCGAAAAACAGTAGGCAAAAAGTCCCCGGATGACCTACTACTTCGGTAAGATTCTGAAGTGTGCATTCGATGGACACTTTACTATCCCATGAGGCCATGGGAGAGGATTTATAAATAGCAGTGAAGAGACGTAACTGACGCTGGAAGGTCACATGATAATGACAACATGGCGGATGTAGTACGTCCGGATTACATTTATAATACACAGTCATACTATATAGAACATACTTTTTTAACGGTCGCAAAGTAAGTTCAAATTCAAATGTAGTACCTACTCAGAGAGTACGCAATTTCAAACTTGACTCACCCTCTCTCTTTTGCATCCATGTCTCTGACCAGCTCATCCCGCTTGTTGACAAGCGACACCAGCTCCTGCAGCAGTAGCTGTTCTCTGTGCTGCTGGGCCTGAGTCTTCTGCCAGTCTGAGTGATGGAATATGAATGTGAGTGATGAAATACTGACTACTGAAGCTATGGGCCAAGCAGGGGATTATTTGTGTGTGTGTTAACGGACACCCCCCTTTATATATACACTGCTCAAAAAAATTAAGGGAACACTTAAACAACACAATGTAACTCCAAGTCAATCACACTTCTGTGAAATTAAACTGTCCACTTAGGAAGCAACACTGATTGACAATCAATTTCACATGCTGTTGTGCGAATGGAATAGACGACCGGTGGAAATTATAGGCAATTAGCAAGACACCCCCAATAAAGGAGTGGTTCTGCAGGTGGTGACCACAGACCACTTCTCAGTTCCTATGCTTTCTGGCTGATGTTTTGGTCACTTTTGAATGCTGGCGGTGCTTTCACTCTAGTGGTAGCATGAGATGGAGTCTACAACCCACACAAGTGGCTCAGGTAGTGCAGCTCATCCAGAATGGCACATCAATGCGAGCTGTGGCAAGAAGGTTTGCTATGTCTGTCAGGATAGTGTCCAGAGCATGGAGGCGCTACCAGGAGACAGGCCAGTACATCAGGAGACGTGGAGGAAGCCGTAGGAGGGCAACAACCCAGCAGCAGGACCGCTACCTCCGCCTTTGTGCAAGGAGGAGCAGGAGGAACACTGCCAGAGCCCTGCAAAATGACCTCCAGTAGGCCACAAATGTGCATGTGTCTGCTCAAACGGTCAGAAACAGACTCCATGAGGGTGGTATGAGGGCCCGACGTCCACAGGTGGGGGTTGTGCTTACAGCCCAACACCGTGCAGGACGTTTGGCATTTGCCAGAGAACACCAAGATTGGCAAATTCGCCACTGGCGCCCTGTGCTCTTCACAGATGAAAGCAGGTTCACACTGAGCACATGTGACAGACGTGACAGAGTCTGGAGACGCCATGGACAACGTTCTGCTGCCTGCTTTCATCTGTGAAGAGCACAGGGCGCCAGTGGCGAATTTGCCAATCTTGGTGTTCTCTGGCAAATGCCAAACGTCCTGCACGGTATTGGGCTGTAAGCACAACCCCCACCTGTGGACGTTGGGCCCTCATACCACCCTCATGGAGTCTGTTTCTGACCGTTTGAGCAGACACATGCACATTTGTGGCCTACTGGAGGTCATTTTGCAGGGCTCTGGCAGTGTTCCTCCTGCTCCTCCTTGCAAAAAGGCGGAGGTAGCGGTCCTGCTGCTGGGTTGTTGCCCTCCTACGGCTTCCTCCACGTCTCCTGATGTACTGGCCTGTCTCCTGGTAGCGCCTCCATGCTCTGGACACTATCCTGACAGACACAGCAAACCTTCTTGCCACAGCTCGCATTGATGTGCCATTCTGGATGAGCTGCACTACCTGAGCCATTTGTGTGGGTTGTAGACTCCGTCTCATGCTACCACTAGAGTGAAAGCACCGCCAGCATTCAAAAGTGACCAAAACATCAGCCAGAAAGCATAGGAACTGAGAAGTGGTCTGTGGTCACCACCTGCAGAACCACTCCTTTATTGGGGGTGTCTTGCTAATTGCCTATAATTTCCACCGGTCGTCTATTCCATTCGCACAACAGCATGTGAAATTGATTGTCAATCAGTGTTGCTTCCTAAGTGGACAGTTTAATTTCACAGAAGTGTGATTGACTTGGAGTTACATTGTGTTGTTTAAGTGTTCCCTTAATTTTTTTGAGCAGTGTATATATATATATATATGTATGTGTGTGTGTGTGTGTGTGTGTGTATGTATGTATATGTACATATACAGACACGCACATACATATATAAAAATTGAATAATACACATATATTATGTAAACACACTTTTATGTTAGATGTGATTAATCGATTTGACAGCACAAATTTAAATGGACTGATTTCATTTTTGTAATGCCAGCCATTTATTGATTATCAGTCAGGATTGTTATTATTAAATTAATCTTATATATTAGATTTATCAACATCAGGCAAAATATTAATGTATTGTTAAGCTGTGACTGACCAGCGTTTCCATTAAATAACTCATATCAGTTACATGTCTTACCTTCAATAGCCATCATGGCTCTGAGCTCTCGGTTTAGCAGCTCAAACCTTCTTTCTAAATCCTGCTCTTCTTGCCTGCAAGGATAACATCATTAATGTTTATCGGTGTGGACTGAGTGACTGTGTCTTATATATCACTTGTGAATGCGAGTAATATTATCAGGACATACAGCAGCTCCAGATGGTCTTGTCTCCTGATCAAAGCATTCTTCTTGTTGACCAGAGTGAACCACTCCTGAATCAGCTTCTCTTCTTCATCTTTATCACTTCCTGTTAAACAGATAATAATGAAGTATCATGCTGCATTCCAAGAGTTAACTTAAAATCAGCTTAACTCTTTCTTTCTATGTGAGTTTTTTTCTTACCTGTCTCCATGAGCTTTCTGAGCCTTTTCTCCACGACATCAGCTCTTCTGTCTATGTGCTTCTGTTCGGTTTCCAGGGCCTGGAGTTCACTCAACACATACTGATTGGTGTCCTGTAGACACTGGCCAGGAAGTACCACAGGGAGAACCACAGGGAGACATACATAAAACCAGACAAGAGAGTATCACAGACAGAGAGAGAGAGAAAAAGAAAGCGAAAATGGTTGGAAATGGGGAAGAAGAGAGATGATGCACAAAGATAATGGAGAGGAAAGGACAGGCTTGATTTTCCTGGAAACAAGGAAATTAAAGGTGCGGTATGTAAGAATGACAACTAGTGGTCAAAATAGGTACTGCAGTCCAATTAAAAATGTCGGAGATCGTTGTTTCTCCCGCCACCTGCTCCTCAGACTGGACGGCGCTCACACGGGTTGCCAGTTTGAGGACACGCAACAGGAACAAGCGCAATGGACAATGAAAATTGCCAAATTGTCACTGTGCAGTATCACAGACCAAAACAATAACAAACATTCCAGCCTGGAAACGCACATTTCAAAGTAAAATGACTGGCTGTAGAAGTGTTTTTCAGAGAAACGAGTGAACTTAGCATATTTCCTCAATATATGCAAATATATTATGGTATTTTTATGCTTTAGTAGAGTGAAAAAGTTACATACAGCACCTTTAAATATGGGATGGTAAAAGCTTGTGAATCAGGGGCCGGATTCACTAAAAGGAAATTTCTTAAGATACATTCTAACACTGTGTCTACACCAGACGTGAGTGGGTCTTAAGAAAAAAACAAACAAACTGAGCCTTCCTAAAAAATCTTTTTGGGAATGCAAAATATTCTTACCTTTATTTTTAAGTTAGAAAATAAGAGGAAACCGCAATTAAGAGGACTTTTATTTTTAAGAATGTTTTGTGAATCCAGCCCCAGAATTTGAATTCTATGATGGTTATTGTAAATTTAGATAGTAGGGCTGCACAATATTGATGAAAAATGTGATGCGCGATAACTTGTTAAACAATGCGATATGCTTTATGATAATCCTATATTTAAATTATATATATATATATATATATATATATATATATAACCAAAATACATGTTTCACGATTCTCTAAATCTTCTGCAGCAACTGCAGGTGACTCTTCTCAGTTTGCTATGAGATCATTGTTGACATGCGAGATGATCACGAGTAACAGTCTATTCTCTGCCATCTGCATCAACCTAAAACTTTTACACTTTTTTGTAATTTTTTTAAGTAATAAAATCATTTAGTTATCTCAAGTCATTGCGATATGCATATCACGATTTGTACATTTTAATATTTCATTCATTTAATTAATATATTGTGCAACCCTATTAAAAAAAGACATTGTCTATGTATTTGACATGCAAATTGGCAAATTTTATATTTTAAAATCACAAGCTTTGAGGTTATCCAAGAATTTCATTTTTTTTTAAAGATGTAATTTTCTCAAAGACAGAGGGCATACTGACCATTGTCTCATTATCTGCTGATTTAACATCATGGTTTTCTTCGTGAGGTTCTGCAAACACATATCAAATGGCAAAAAGAGGTAAATTAGAGTGTGTAATATCAAATCTTTCCAAATTCAATAATTTTTTAGGAAGATGTTTAGGTAGGTTACCTATTTCAGCACTTTTTCTTGCAGCTGTTGAGCCATTTGTTCCTTGAACTGTTGGTTCATGTTTTTCTGACTGTCAGAGGTTAGTAGAAAAGATACTATTAGATTAAATATTGAAACATAAATGCGAGGAAAGGGAACATTTAATGTCCTTTACCTCCTTTGGTGGCTCCTTTGAATCAGGCTCATCCATGGATTCACTCTTCAGCCGTGACCGCTGTTTCTTCACCAGATCCGCATCTCGTATGTGCCCGAATCCTGATCTGGAAGCAGCTGCGTTCGGTCGTGGCGGGGCCACAGGTGTCTGCGCACCTTCTTGTGTATCCTTACTGCCCTTCTCATCCTTTCCCGCACGTTTAGTCCGAGGTGGAGGAACAAGACCTCCGTTGGGCTTCGCCACAGAGTCACTTCCCTCCTCTCCCAGTGAGTCCTTGCTGTTATTGTCTCCTGACACAGATCCAGCCTGGAGCCTCTCCGCACAGAATTTGGCAGCTGCTTGTACATCCGCCTGCTGGTTTGGCCCGGCTACTGCGTAGCTGGACTGACTGTTGTTCTGCTCAATCTGTAACACGCTCAACTCCTGCCCGGTGAAGTGAGCACGGATTTGGCACAAGTACGTCATGACGATCAAACGATCTGGCACAGAGAGAAGGACCATGTCTGAGGGCTCCAGCAGACGAGAGATTCCCTGTGATGCAAAACCATCAAAAGCCTGAAAAAGAAGAAAAATAGGTAGCAAGAATGGGTTTGTTTTGTGTTTATAGTTAAAAATTGTCCATATGGAACATCTGCTTGAAACAAACTTACATTTTTGTTGTTTTGCTTTATGTTGTGAGGCTCTAATGCATCAAAGTCACTGGAAAACAACAACTAGGTCAGTACATAATAACAAATTCATTCAATCAGATATGTTTTACAGTGTTTAATGAATGTTTTAATTGTACAGTTAACAGTTAAATGGCGACAAAGAATATATAAATTAAAATAAAGCCTTTGAAAGAATTTTTGAACCCTAGCAGTTAGTTTTGTTTTAACATCTGTATTTGGGAGAGTCATTCAAGTAATTATTTTATAATTCATTTTAATTAATTCTGTAATTGTTGTCATATATGAACAATAAGCTATGAGTTTCCAATATTAATATTCTACATTACTTTGTATAAATAAAATTTATAAAAATTAACAATAAAATAAATTATTTTAAATTCTGCAAGTTAATTTAGGCATCACAACATTATATTGCACAATATAAACAATGGATATTCATTTTGAATTTGCCAAAAATGTAAAAATTAAAGTGTTATGATGGCAAAGATAAATAAAAAAATAGAGAAAATTAACATGCAGAATTAGGTATTAAATTTAAAGCTATCAACCGATATGCTACAAATACATCGCTATATTTTTTTTTACAAAATGGCTGTTAATTGAACCAAGTAATCTATAAAATAGGTTTTTAGGCTTTTGAATAAATTGAATCATACTAAGAAAGAATAAGTTTGTTTTGAGCTGGGTACGAAAGACATGAAACTCACATTATCTCAGGGTGGAAGTGATGTAAGATGGCACAGAACGCCAAGCCATTACGCCAAGAGGTGCTGAAGTTTGTGATTTTTACTCCCTTATAGTTCTTAGTGATCTCTTGACACCACTTCAGCAAGGACTGACTGGAGGTCACCAGACCAGGACTGGGCAGTGGACTGGCAAACTGTAAAAAAAGAAAAAGACCTGATTAGAAAAAACTAAAAACAGTCTACATTTAACATGCACTTTAAACAGCAAATGCCACTCACATCCCATGCAGGCACTGCTGAACCCTCTTTATTTGATTCATCTATTGTATTTCCTATTGTGAGGTCCATAGGTGGTGGAATAATTTTCTTTTTACTGCGTATTGGGGGCACAATCACATGACATGCGTCTACAGTGGTCTGGCCATTAACCTGCACACTGCCTGGGCTCCCAGATGGTGTCTCGTTCCCTTTAGCCTCTGGGGTTACATTAGAGGAATCCTTTTCTTGAGGATGACCAGACCTGTCAAAAGGACAGTAAATATGTAAGACATTCTGACATGACTTCTTTGCCCCGTGCTACAATAAATACACAATTCCTCATCATTGTTCTATCTTCACCTAGTTAAAGTAAAAATGAAATTGTTCTGCTATGCAAAATGGGTCTTCCTCTGCAATGCTTAGAAAATTTTGGGTGTTGTTTTAAAGGTTGATGAAAAGACATGCAAATATTAATAAACAGTGTTCAACAATATATTATGGTACTCAAACAACATAATATGGTAAAATAAGGCTGAATTTTAGTGTTTACACGCCACTCAAACTTACAATTCATCAGGCACTGATGGTGGTCTATCCTGCTCTATTTGAGCCTCTTCACTTCTATCAATACTTAAATCTGGTTGTTCCTTGTTCTTAGTTTCAGCTTCTGTTTCTGTGTTCTCTGTCTGGTTTGTGGGCTTAACAGCTGGCGTATCTTGGCACTCCCTTTCAGCTGCCATACATTCCAGCTGGACATTTTGTTCTTGCTTGTTTAACCGGACATTATCATCTAAAACAGCATTTCTAGCATTGGCTTCTCTATCATCTAACTTCAAATTCTCCAGTGGCACAGAGGAAGTCTGAGACTGACTGATGCCAATTTTCTCATCTATCTCATCATGAGAAATCACTGATGGTTGAGGTCCAATAGTATTTGTGATCTCAGTCTGATCTAAATTTGTCTGTATCACTTCCATGGGCAGTTTCATGCTAGACTTGAGTTGCAGGGGAGGAGTTGGAGGAAGTTCGAAATCAGACTTGCAGGGGATCAAGCGTTTCTTAGTGCGTGGAGCAGGAGCTGGAGGCTGTGTCGTCTCCTCTTCTACCATTTGACAAATCTTTGCTAACAGAACATTCTCCTCTGAGAGGTCGTCATCCTTTAGACAGGAACTTTCTGTACCTTTTGTTGGCTCACTGTGTCTTTCAAGTTTAGGAGAGGGGAATGGCCACGGGACCACAGAGCTTCTCGGAGAAATGTCCTGCCCGGAAATAACATTCTCATCAATGTTTATATCTGTTGGCTTCACTGTGGCTGCTACAGTAATGCGTTCTGATGCCTTAGTGATGACTGGGCTGCTCTCTTTTTCCATCTCAACTTTTGAAGTGTCGCCCTCTAGTGGTGATAAGTTATTCTCACTCATCTCTTTTGCAACATCATCGCACATCTGAGCAGTCTTTACAGTTGTTGCCTCTGTAGTTACATGTAAAGGAGTGGTTCCTTTTTCATCGTAATGTGGAACCACATGTTTGTTATCCGCTGCACCGCTACTGTTTTGATTGATGGCATCAGGGCCGACTTCCTGTAAAGGCACTGGGGGTGGTGACTGCATACACTCATCTTGACAAGGAGGGATAACTTTGTTAACCGGTTGGGAAATAGTTTCCGTTAGTGTAGTGTCTTTTAATATAGACACAGATTCTGATGGAAAGGCAGTCTGAGGTGCTTCAAGTGTCTGTATGGCAGTGAAATCTCTTGGTTGTGGTATTGGCTGTTTTGAGGATTCCTCTGGTCTGTGAGAAATGGGACACCAGAACAAAATATCAAAATGTTGCACCTTACCAATTTGGTTATTATAGCGTCCAAATGTTTTTCAGTAAAAATGCAATTAAGTGAAAATGGCACAATCAGTTCCAGCAAGGGGCTACAAACAGCAGCGTTAGCCCACAGTCGCTGTGTAACGTTTTCTGCTAACAATGTTTTGCAAGCTTGCAGCAGCAGTTGCAAAATAGACAAACAAGCTGTGAAATTTCTGTTTATTCCTTTCTGATAAACCACAGAGAGCCCAAAATCAAAGCCTGCACTTTAAAAAAAAGGAACCAACACAATATGTTTCATGCTCATAATGCACTACCACTCAAATTTTTGTGTCGGAAAGATTTTTTTTAAAGAAACTTCTTAAGGCTGCCTTTATTTGATCAAAAATACAGTAAATTTTTTTAAAATTTGAAATAGTATTACAGTTTAAAAACTGAATTTATTCCTGTGCTGGTAAAGCTGAATTTTCAGCAGTGATTACTCCAGTCTTCAGTGTCACATGGTCCTTCAGAAATCAATCTAATATGCTAATTTTGTGCTCAGGAAACATTTTTTATTATTATCAATGTTAAAAACAATTGTGCTACTTAATATTTTTGTGAAAAATAGTGATATATTTTTTTTCCAGGATTTTTCAGGATAAATAGAAAGTTCAAAAGAACAGCATTTATTTGAAACAGAAACATTTTGTAACTATAAATGTCTTTTGATTGTGTCCTTGCTGAATAAAGTATTAATAAAAAAATCTTTGACCCAAAGTTTTTAATGGTAGTGCATCCCAACCCATCTCTTAGACATAAGATACATTAAATGCACTGCTTTATGTCACACACAGACACCACCAGCCCATGTCACAGACAAATACGAATAACGATTAGAACGCTTGACTGTCAGCCAGACGGAACATTGCCAAAATCGTGCCGATCATATAAGGAGGGTCATAAAAATGAGAGGCAGTGCATGCAGAGGTCATGCACTTACCCTCCATCCATATATAGCTCAGCAGACCACACTGTCCCTAAGTCTTCCTGACCCAGTTCAAATTCCAGCTCCTCTGCCATAGGCCTTAAATCTGCTGTCTTTATCTTTATCTTTCCAGGAGTCATCTTGCCAAGCAGAAGTTCTCCATGTCCATTTCTTTTTGGGCTTTCGTGTTTTTTTATTTCCTCATAGTCTACCACCAGACTACCACCAGCACTGATGTTTTGCACCCCTTTCTTTGCAGGTATGTCTTCTTTTGTGGTTTCCAGAGGCAAGCATGTCTCCTTGTTTATCTTTTCATTTGATATTACACTCTCAGACTTTAATTCCATCTTCATGCTTTTGTCATTTCTTTTTGATGTACGCTGGGTTTTCTGTTTAGAAGGACTTCCTTCATCCTGGGCTTTGAAATTAATGGATCCGCTTTGAGTTTCTCTGGCAGCCAGTTTCAAGCACTCCACCAAGCTCATGGCCACCGGCTCGGCAGTCTGAATATCTATCTGTAACTCGCTAGACGGTAACAAATCCTTGATTAGGTGTTCCTGGGGCTCATCATCAGTTGGATGCTCCATTTTGGTGTCACAGAAGGCCTCGGGAGGGAGAATTTCAACCACAGATCCATCTTGATTGTCCAAGATCGTGTCATCTTGAACATCAGTTTCTTCAGCACTTGGCTGCTGTAGTATAGATGTCATGGTCTCATAACTAAAGGACGAGGACATTTAAATGACACAATTACATTACACCATGACAAAACAAATGGTTTCCATTCACAAAAAGGCTGTTTTTGATTTAGACGCGAAAATCACCAGCCAGTATTTAATCAATCAAACAAGCAAGCTATGCTTCTCATCACTACAGGACACCCTAACTGTGGATGCCAAAGCTTCCTTGCAAATGCACAATCACACCTAATAACAACCTTTCAGTGTTTCGGGGAAATGAAATTATAGCCATGCAGATGCCGAGGCCAAAGAAGCTCTGTGCAAGTCTCAGAATTGTCCCACACTTACCCTTTGTACAGAACACCGAAAATCCCCCTTATGAAGCCTACAGATACCTCTTCCTGATCAGAAA
The DNA here is from genome assembly GCF_951802725.1 of Rutilus rutilus. NCBI lineage: Eukaryota > Metazoa > Chordata > Actinopteri > Cypriniformes > Leuciscidae > Rutilus > Rutilus rutilus. Next base: position 14,192,533 of record NC_140229.1, read on the forward strand.
CAGAGTCAAGTTCCTGTTTGCATGTGTCCATTGTCCTATCTGTTCCTACATCAATCTCACGGCCAAGTTCAGTCCCTGAACAGACACCTACAGTCCTGAGATCTTCTTTAGGTCCAGCTTGAGTTGTCCAAATTCTCTCACTGCCAGTTTGCAGCAGCATCTTATCATCTGAATCTTCCACTTCAGGGGTCTTCTCTTTGTTTTTTTCTCTCTGGCTCTCTCTGATAGCATTTTTATTCAGATTGTGGTGGAAAGGGGACAAATCGAAGGAATCCTTTTGCTCCTCTGGCTTGGTTTCTGATGTTTCCTGTCCACGTTGGCTGCCATGGACCAAAAAGTGTAAGTGACAAGAATATTCTTTGAATTTTAATATTTTCTCGCTAACATCTCAACTCCCAGCAAGTAAAACTAATGCTTACTCTTTAAGAGATCCATTAGAAACACAGGCAGAATAAATAAATAGTCAATGTTGTTAATATAATGTTAATATATTAACTGTCACTTTTGATTAATTTAATGCATCTTTGCAGAATAAAAGCATTAACTGTTTTAAAACAAAAAAATCTTACTGACTCCAAACTACAGTATGGACGAATCTATGCAAGCCCAGTTTGCAGTCCGCACAAAACTCCATGCAGTGAGGTTAACAAACCTCACGCACTTACCCCCTATCCAGGACCTCTTTTTCTGGTATCGACTTGGCCATGCTAACAACCTCATCACTTTTTTCTTTTGTCTTCTCCTCTACTGTGGCCCACAACACACTCTCTGTTTCAAACGTGACCTCTTTCTTTAAACCATTTTCGTCAGACTCGGTATCCAGAGACACGTTGGGCGTCAGAGGGCAAAGTTCCTCCAGATGCAGTGATGTCCTGGTTTCCTTTGCAGCAACAGCAGGGGAGATCACAGGAAGTGAAGGCTTCATACGGACCTGTATACTGACTTTGAAAGGTTCTTTACTCTTCTCCTTAATTGTCTCAGCTGGTTGTGGTTTTAGGACATTGGAGGGCTGCTGGGACACTGGTTCAGTTAAAACGAGATTCTCAGCACCCTCAATTTGGTTTACAGCTTTTTCTTCACTGTGAGGTAAGGAATAGGGTTTATGACACATTTTACTTACCTTGTTTTGATCAAACATGCATTAATGAAACTTTATCCACATTCATTTGCCTGCTATAACACTCAGTAGTACCAATATCAATATCAGCACATTTATATCCAATTCATCAAATATGGCTTTCCGAAACTCACTCTTATTGACGCATGAGAGTGCACAAAAGCCCCCAAATACCATTTTAACACACTTAATCGTATGAGACATGTGACAAAGCTCAAGCATGCAAGCACTCGGCCATGGATGAACATTAGAGACCATGTTGGGCACTGTCAAAATGTCTCTTACCCTCCATCTAAAGATTTTTTTGAGGACACTTCAGCTTTATTTTCTTCTTTTGGCATCTTGTGAGGCGTTTTGTGCTTATTTATTTCCTCATCTCTTGTTTCCTCCTCCTGATCTTTTACATTCTCTTCCAGAGAACTCCAGATTGGCACTTCTGCTTGGGTGAACGGAAGTGAATGGACCTCCATGCTCTTCTGCGTTAACACTGTGCTGTCTGACTCCTTTACAATCGGCTCACTGACTGCTGGAGTTTCTTCTGAGATGCATTTAAGGACTTTGGGCTCCAGGGATTGGGGATGAATAGGAGGAAGCTCTTTGGGCAGAGCTGTTATCTGAGGGGCAGCTGCTTTGAGGCTAATGCTAGGCCTGTCATCTGGAGTGAAGGCCATTTCATTTTGACTGAGAGAATAACAGGGAACAGAAGAATGAGACAGGAAGAAAATAGTTACAGATAGAGAAAAATAAGAAAATTAGCATTTAGTAAAGAGTTTAGTAAGTTCAAATACACATTTCTGGAGAATTGATGATGCAATTCTACAGAAGTGTCATTTTGTGGTTGGCGAAGAAGATATAACAAACCTATCTGTTCATACTGAGGTCAGTTAGTATATTTAAAATGTGTTATCTATAAAAACAGAATTTTATGTGCCTAACTATTCAAATGAACGTCATTAAAGGACAGATAAGGGTTTATAGAAACAGGAAGTAGCACAAAAGAGGAAAGTTTAAATTTGCAGCAGTTTGGGAGTGTAATAGTACCATGCGAGCAACACACTCACCTTTCCACAATAGTTAAAATCTTGTCCAGCTGATCCTTCTGGGACTTTAGCTCTCTCAAACTACTGTCGACCTTAGATGCAAGGACTTCTTCCACCCACACTTGACTTTTTTCCCTGGGAAGATCCGTAGGTTCTTGCTGTGGAGGTGATGAGCTGGATAAAACATTGCGGATATTTTGTTCTGTAGGGGTAACCACAGTTGAAGCAAATTTCTTGATTATCTTGTCCTCGTCTGACTTGTTGAGGTCGGCACAAAGCAGAGCGCCCTTCGCTTTCTGCTCATTCGGTTCCTCTTTTGGAGGAACTTCCCCTGCTGATTCAATTATTGTGTTTTCTGGTTGCTGTAGTAAGTCATCATCGGTTATTGAAAAGGTTTGAACCAGACTGGACTGCATTGGCTGTTCAGTGTCAATTTTGAGTGGTTCTTTCTCAGGGCGACTGCTAATAGTAACATCTTTAATGGGTTGAGAGGTAATGATCACTTTATCAAAATCGGCCACTTTAAAATCAGGCTCTTCCTCAGCCAAAGGTGGTTTCTCTGCAATAAAAACTTGTTGATTTTTCTTTGTAAGAGTGGAAACCACTGATGAGTGAGGTATTGTTGCTGGAGCAGAGAATGGGTGTGGAGGAGGGACAGTCCCAATGTCCAATTGCTCAGATCTGGGAGCTTCCACAGGCGGTACTCCAGATGTGTCTAAAGATGACTTGCCAACAGGCCCAAGACTGGGGGACAAAGATACTTGGTGTCAAAGGTGGCAAATATGGGGTGAGAAGCCACAAAGCATGGCAGTGTTTGGTAAGATTAGATGCAGCTTTTCCTTAGACAGCACTTTGTGTGGCAGCAATGTTAGTGGCGAAAGAGAGATGCAGGATTGGAGTGGTGAGGGAAAGCAATGGAGAGTTCAAACATTTACACAGCTGGTGTAGGCAAATGTCATGGTCTGTTTATGATAGGCTCATCACAAGGTCATGCATTTCCCCATTGGTATTAAGGAACAGTTTTTCTCATTTAAAGAGTTAAATGCATATTCATGCAGAAACGCTTTATAAACAGAGCAAAATACTAAATTCTAATTACACCTCTGCCAATCAGACTGTGTCTGCAAAGTTGATATGTTATTAGTGAATTATAAAAATGTTTTTTAATTGCCCACCTTTTTACAGCTGTGGCAGGTCTGAGCTCTTTTCTTTCAGTGCTGCTGGTTTCAGGTTGACGGAGGGAGGAAGGAGATTGTTGATTCGCTATACTAATGCTGCAGACTGTCCGATGTTGCTCTTGTTTGGGCTCGGAGGTCTTCAGATCTTCAGCGAGTAAATCTGTGGAACATAACAGCAAATTGAATCAGAATAATTATTAAAATAAATAAAAGCTAATCAATCTTAATCTATTTGGGTTTCAATCATTTTTAGGCCTTTTACATCATTAATGACAAGAGTGAAGAATACTTATTCACCTTGTAAAAATGGATTTGTTTGATCCTCCTCTGTAAGTGTGTTAAGCTCCCTGGATATTTCTGGAAAACAATTGACATACAATAAAAGCAAAATTTTTAAATAATTGTAATAATGTATTGTGAGTTTTATTAAGTTTTAATTTTTGAATTCATTTGAGATAGGTCTCACTGCAGAACCGCAGAACCATACGTCATAGCAGAGTGAGGACGACAGCGCCAGCCTAACAGTCTGATGCCGGAACCGCATACCATACATATCCACCTTACCTACCCATAAACCTACCCATCTCCACCCCCTGATCCCTAAACCCACCCCTAAACCTACCCATCTCCACCCCTTAGATGCTTTTACCCCGCCCACTTCCGGCATCAGACTGTTAGGCTGGCGCTGTCATCCTCACACTGCTATGACGTATGGTTCTGCGGTTCTGCAGTTGGTTAATATTGATTCATTTTCAAAGACAACTGCTGATTTGAGATGACATGAGTGGAAACGTCATTGCAGAGTTTTATGCAAATAAGCAATCTCTAAAGTGGGATTTTGGACCAATGAGAGTTCCCTGTAGGCGGAACTATCTAGCATGACATGGCAAACATAAATAATCTAGTCGCGTGTGGTGGTTGTAGCTAGTTACAACAAAAACCTTATATTAATGATAGATGTAATTTAGGGGCCGTTTACATGACACGACAACTAAAAACAAAACTTTTTATACATTTTTGCCGTTCATTTACATGACAATAGCGTTTTGGGGGCCTGAAATGCAAACTTTTGAAAACTGGTTTCAAAGTGCAAGTTTTTGAAAATGATACTGTTATGGTCTCTGTGTAAACTACAAAGGCGCAAATTTGTGGAAACGGTGACGTCATGTGCATGCGCATTATGTGTTCAAAAATAACAACACTGTGGTCTGTAAGCGAACTTTTCAAAAGCGCAAAGGAAAAACTTTTCCGTTTTTAGTTCATCATTGTTGTGTAAATGTACCCTTAAATCGCAAAATAAATCTTCTAGTACATTATAACCATTAGACCTATCACCAGTTACACTAGTTCCTATTACGGTCTCTTTTAAAGCAAATGATAGGCAGTTTAGTACCTGACCGTGCAGAAGAAGATTGAGGTGAACAGCAGGGGGCATTTGTGAGAGCTTCACTGGTTGACAGTGCAAGAGCAGAGATAGAGGAGGAGACAGTTGCTGGGGTAAAAGAGACAGGTAGAGGTTTGCTAATGGGGTAAGAAAGGGAGACAGAGGGAGGTGGAGGTGGCTTGGGGAGTTGACTAGAAGGGCAAGATGTTTCACAAAGAGCTTCAAGATCTGGTTTGCTCAGCAAAGGAATAGCAGGTTCATTTAGAGGGACACTGAAGAAAGGAGATGTAGAAACCGCCATCGTCCGCTCATTTAGCTCTGCAAAAGCTGTGAGAAAAAGATGGAAAATATATACAAAAAGAAGTAAAACAGGCGAAGGAAGATTTTAGATAGATCAACCTAAATAACAGGCATTCCTTGATCAAGTGTTAGAGGCTCAGTTTGAATCAATATATATTTATCTGAAGCAAATATTGATCTAAACATCAGAGTAGGGGCTTTCAAACTTTTTAAGAGACAATCACATATGATGAAGATGGAACCTTTCCTAAAGTATAAAGGCAGCTATATATTTGTATGTATAAAAAAGCATTTATACTGTTTAAGAAAAATAATATATGATACAGTGCGTGCTTAATTATTAAGTCGTTATTCTGATCATATTTTCACAACACTTCCGCTTGTGATTCTTATTAAGTCGGGGTCATATTTTAGGATTGTTTACCTTAGCAATGTCTCTGAGAACCTGACACTTTACACTACTGGAGACTCCAAGTAGGTTCTGGAAAATGGTGGCACTGGAGACTAAAGGGTTCCTGATGGTTTCACACCTAATTCTTCACCTTAAGTCTTAAAGTATTTTGCAGTTAACCTGCTTTTTTGTGACCCTGCTGACCCAATGAGCATTTCGCTGTCTAATGGTCATGCCTTGCTTTTGCAATTTCTAGTATTGGTTCCTTCTCTTGGGCATTTCATAATTTTGACACTTCAGTGTGAGTAAAATTTTGGGTAAAACTTCCAGCCCTTGTTAACAATAAGTCACTTATAGATTATATACTAAATTAATACTAGTTACTAATATTGATGTGGTTTGGAATTGGAAAAATGCGCTTGGAAAAAATATGAACAGAATATCGACTTGCATAACAATTATGCACACAGTTTGAAGACAAACTTAAATGATTTTTAATTTTTTCAATAAAGTAAATTTAAATATCTTTAAAAATGTGTTTAGTTTTGTTTGTTTTTTTACAATTGCAATTTTTACCATTTCTGACCAATCTTTAGAAAGCAGAATTAAATATATTCCTTGTAGTAATATTAAATTTAAAAGGAAATTTAAATGAAGTGATTGTGAACAAATGTTCAACATATTTAATTAATACCTTAAGTGCACTTGTTAACTGTACTTTAGTATTGCTGCCTCTACTGTTTACATGCAGTCTGGAAGATTTCTCAATACCTGGCACACTGCCAGCAGATGGATGGTTAAGCGTTTCAGAAAGAGAGAGGGAAGAAGTTTTGGGTTCGAGGAGAGGGACGGGAGTGGGGGATACAGGGCGAGCACCAGGGACAATCTTGGGCTTAAAAACATTGGTGCGAGGTGCTCCAAAAGAATCTGAGACAGAAGTGCAATGACACAAAGAGAACGCAGACCACGTGAAAGAAGAAAATTAGTCAGAGATGCAGAAAAAGTGAGAACAAGAGACAGTGGCTAAGAGGAAATGAATCTTACTTCTCCAAAAGCTTAAAGTTTCCTTCAGAGTCAGGCTAAGATTTACTATTCCTATTAGAATTACAGTAAATGTACTCTGACTTGCATTTAGTCTGTGAATGTTTAGAATTCATGAGTCTTTACCTTTCGGGAGCACAGTGGGAAGATAGGGAGAGTGAGAAAGGAAGGGATCGGAAGGGGAAGAAAGAGAAGCCCGAGGGAGTTTGAGCAGAGGATAGTCAGAGGTCACCGGACCCTCCGGAGGGGCCTCGGAGCCTGACAGTCTTCTTGGAAAAGGCACAGGAGCTATAATTATAGAGGGAAAAATAGATAGATAAACAATATGTAGTCCAGGCTTTGTCGAGAAATACACAGATGCATAAGCGCTATTAGAATTGTTTCTCTGGGTGATGACTGTAAAAGAGCATTTGCATGGGTCCATTTGCAACACATGGATGTGGATGTCAATGAATTCACGCATGCACACTGCAGCTAAATACGGCTCTCACACTTCTTTTTTCTTTTTAATTTTAATCACTATTCAAAATTTGCAATGCGTATGTGGCCATAGTGAATTTCAGTTCTCAGAAACTGCACCACATACCCAAATTTCGCAGCCCTACACATTTTTTTACACATTTTTTCTAAAACTTTTGGCCAAATCCTCCATGTAAAGTCAAAGATGACAATGACAATGAAATGATACCACATGACCCTAGTGTTTGTCAAAAACAGTCCGCAAATCAGCCAGGAATTGGAAGAGTGGAAGAAAACTACCAAAATGTTCAAAATGTAGATGGCAATAAAATTACCGACTACCAGTAAATGCTGAAATGACTTCACTTCCTCAAGTGAAACAATTACCATTTGTGCAGTGCTTTAGACACATTTTTATGAAGAAATATAAGACTAGCAACACGAAAAGGTCAATAAATATTCACTTCCGTTGAAAAGTTTGGGGTTGGTAAGTTTTTTTGTAATAAGTCTCTTATGCTCACCAAGGCTGCATTTATTTAATCACAATACAGTAAAAACTTAAATATTATTACAATTAAAAATAACTGTTTTCTATTTTAATATATTTTAAAATGATTTTTTTTTTTCCTGTAATGGCAAAAAAAATTCAGCATCATTACTCCAGTCTTCATTGTCACATGATCCTTCAGAAGTCATTCTAATATGCTGATTTGTTGCTTAAGAAACATTTCTTATTATTATCAATGTTGAAAACAGTTGTGCTGCTTAATATTTTTGAGGAAATCATGATCATTTTTTCTCAGGATTCTTTGACAAAAGAACAGCATTTGAAATAGATATTTTTGTCTTTGCTGTCACATTTGAACAATCTAATTTGGTATTGTACCTGAGATGGCGATTTTATCAGAAGAGAAGACCTTCAATTCCAATTGAAGTACACGTTGTTACCATAGAAGCTATATAACCATACATACAAATAACTGTAATCAAGCAGGAACGTCAACTAGCAACTAACAGTATAGCAGGCCACTCGCTGACCTACAGTGGTTTAATTTAAGTCGAGCTATGGTACCTGAGCCAGGGGATGGCTGGAAGACTTTGGGCAATGCTGGGGGGAGCAAACCAGTAGTATTTTGCTCTGTGGGGGAGTCAGGTGGGGCCTGTAGCTGGGCAATGGGTGGTGGACGTGGTGGTCTGGAGCGGGCGGGTGAGGGCATGGTGCGAGGGGTTGGACTGGGTGGGGTGGGTAAAGGTGGACGTGCTGGCAGGTCAGGGTTACGGATAGTGCCAGACGCTGGGCGTGAGAGGACACCATCAGCAGGCCTCTCCTTACCACTGACTGAGGTTAGCATGAAAAATGGAGGGAGAAAGACAGCAATAGAGTGAAAGAGAAAGTAAAAGAGCAGTATTGAGGAAAAGCAATGAGGCAAAAGAGAAATATAGAGGTGAGAGAGAGAGAAAGGTCATGAATGTATCATTAAGGATGGTGGTGCATCGTCATAAAAGACATTTAAAGGGTTAATTCACCCTAAAGATAATATTATTTTCTCACCCTCATGTTATTCCAAACTTGTACGCTGTTATTTTTCTGTTATTTATTTTTATTTTAACACTAAAGGAGAATTTAATGCTATTTTCCAACAACAGTTCACAGTAGCCGTGTCTGTCCCAAAAAAGTAATTTTGTAAAAAGTAAATTCCCAGGCCCTGCTTGATTTTAAGATGGTCATTATTTCCCATATATTACATATGACAGATTTCAGTTATTTTTTAATTACTAGTTAAGTAAATTTTCCGTCACGTGATCTCAGGGCAAATCTATTTCATCGGCATACAAAAATAAATGTATACTACAGTTCAAACTTTGGGGTTGGTAAAAATTTGAACGTTGAAGAAGTTGAAATATTATTACAACATTATAATATTAAAACAACCTTGCTTAATACAATTATTTTTGTTTATTTTTTTTATATTAACTGACTCCAAACCTTTGAACAGTAGTGTACATTAATTTTGTAGCCAAGATTTTGCTTTGAGACTGCCTGATGTATATTTTTTTCAGTATTTGACAAATGCAAGTTGTCTTTCCAGTTACATTTATGTCATTTGACATAATTGACATAATAAAAACAATAATTATGCACCATTCTAAAATAATCTAAACTAATCAAATCAGACACAATTTCATATTTCACAATGCATCTCAATAATGATATGAAGAATCATAAACTTTTGTTAAGAAAGAGAGTTGCATGAATATGTTTCAAAATTCCTTTTGTGTTCCAGTAAAAAGACATGAGGGTCCTGACAACAACATGAGGATGAGTAAATGATGATTTTTTTCATTGAGAGGTAAACTACACCCTTTAAATTAGATTTAAATATTTTCATGAAATGAATGATGAAATGCAAGTCAAAGCAATGGAGGACAAAGAATGAATGTGATAATCATGTGCAACAAAACCACATCAGTGAAGAATCATATTCCTGAAACATTCTAGGAATATTTCAATGGAAATAATTATTTGAATGTGGTTTTATATGAACTTCATTTTTATAAAGAAAGAAAATTATATCAGTATGATCAGACACGTGATTTGACTGAAAAGAGTGTATAGAGAGAATATGCAAAGAGCATGTAAATATTAGTACCTATTGCTGAAGGGCTCTTTATAGATGCAGGTCTCTTTTCTTGGGAGCGTGTTGGTCGAAGAGGAAGGTGGGGTGCTGACAGAGAGAGAAAGACAGAAGGAGAAGTTCTAGCATGTGAGGAAGTAAGGGTTACTATGGTAAGAGAAAATATGCATGCACCAGTAGTGATTCATGCAAGATGGCAGATGAATAAGGATATAAGATAAAGAATACAAGACATGAGTATGCAAGTGTTTAATAAATACATTGGGGCCACAAGTGAAAATGCATCTATTGTGTATCTGTTCAACTTAATGCTTTAACTTTTCATTACAAATCATATTATCAGCAAAACAATGTATATTTCTTCTGCATTTTACATCATAATGTTACTTTGTTTCACATTTTCCAGAATCCAAAAAGTTATTTCCAAGTTTAAAATGTACTTTGAATCCTAGATTTTCAATGTGGTTTCAGACGTTTGGTCCCCATTGTATATGTTCATTGTTTTTTATAATACCTGTAGCTGCAGTACTGAGATTAAGCCCACTACTGGATCTCTTATCCTCCTCTTCATCACTCTCATTAAAGTCGTCCAGGTTCCCAATGTCTGTTGGTTTTACACTCATCAGACTGGCGAGACTCTGCATGTCCTCGTCCCTACAGAGGAAACCCATAACTGGTCAAGAACTGTAAAGTTATTTGATCTAATGGAGATTAGGCATGGAATTCTTTTGCATTACATCCTAATACAGCATCTCTACAAGGCTGTATTGTTTTGGAAATTCTGCTCTGCATGCTTCTTGACATGTACATGTCAGGAAAGAAACTAACGCCAGTGTTCAACAGCAAACCATTTCTCTTGTTGGATTCAAACACACTCCAAATATTTTGAACCGAAATGAATGCCTTTTGTTTTTGCAACAATTTTCATGCATTCGGTTTTGGTGCAATCACATAAAAAGATTTGCTGTGGTCACATTCCCACATGATTGAATCTAAATAATTAAACACCATATGCAAGTGTTATAACTTCCTGAGCAAGAACTCCATGTGGATGAGGTCAACAGGGAGAACTCACGTAGCTTTCCCCTCCTTGAGGAACACACAGGATAAGGAGAGCTTCAGCGTGGCCTCCACCACCTTCACCGACAGAGGCTTCATTTTGAGCATCAGGTCCGTCTGTGAGTGTGTTGCACTGGCAAACTTCTTCACGTTCAAGTCCACAGAAGCCAGAACTTTCCGACTGCCCTTAGCTGTCTCCTATAGAACATCAGAAAAGGTAACTTTGAGAATAATTAAAGCATATTTTTCACATTTTGTTATTTTTGCATTTTGAATTACCTATATATATATATATATACACACACACACACTAACACACATTTACACATCACTGGCCACTTTATTAGGTACACCTGTTCAACTGCTCGTTAACGCAAATATCTAATCAGCCAGTTACATGTCAGCAACTCAATGCATTTAGGCATGTAGACATGGTCAAAATGAGCTTCAGAAACATGAAATTTAAAGAAATTAAATGTGATTTAAGTGATTTTGAATGTAGCATGGATATTAGTGCCAGACGGGCTGGTCTGAGTATTTCAGAAAAAGCTGATCTACTAGGATACAACCATCTCTAGGGTTTACAGAGAATGGTTCGAAAAAGAGAAAATGCTTTGTTGATGCCAGAGGTCAGAGGAGAATGGCCACACTGCTTCGAGCTGATAGAAATATAACCGTAACTCAAATAACCACTGGTTTCAACTGAGGTCTGCAGAAAAGCATCTCTGAACACATAACATGTCAAACCTTGAAGCAGATGGGCTACCGCAACAGCAGCAGAAGACCACCCTGGGTGCCACTTCTGTCAGCTAAAAACAGGAAACTGAGGCTACAATATGCACAGGCTCACCAAATTTGGACAATAGAAGATTGGGAGATTTCTGTTGAGACATTCAGATGGTAGGGTCAGGATTTGTTGTAAACAACATGAAAGCACGGATCCATCCTGCCGTGTATCAATGGTTCAGGCTGGTGGTTGTTTATTGGTGTGAGGGATATTTTCTTGGCACATTTTGGGCCCCTTAGTACCAATTGAGCATTGTTTAGATGCCAGAGTCTACCTGAGTATTGTTACTGACCATGTCCATCCCTTTATGACCACAGTGTACCCATCTTCTGATGGCTACTTCCAGCTGGATATTGTGCCATGTCACAAACCTCAAATCATCTCAAACTGGTTTCTTGAACATGACAATGAGTTCACTATACTCAAATAGCCTTCATAGTCACCAGATCTCTGTCCAATAGAGCACATTTGAGATGTAGTAGAATTGGGGATTCGTATCATGAATGTGCAGCCGACAAATCTGTGTGATGCTTTCATGTCAATAAGGACCAAAATCTCTGAGGAATGTTTCCAGACCCTTGTTGAATCTATGAATCAAACTTCATCTTTATTAAAAAAAACTCACATTCTCAATGAAAAATGTCCATTCTTTGTCTTCAAACTCATCTGCATGTGGGTCCTGTGAAACAAAAGCATATTCAAAAAGTCAACAAATTTACTGATGCAAATTATAGTATAGTTCAGCAGTTGTCAGTATCTTTAACAAGTTGTGTATGAGTTCATGCAATATATTTATTTATTTATATATATCGTATAGCTAATAATAAGATGCGATAGGTGTCATACCCTGTAGAGTGTGACGGTAATATCCACGTTCTCGGGTACGGGCCACACCACCATTCCCCTGTAGGGATTTTTGATGCCTGGCTGCCATGCATGAAGCTGATGAGAAAATAACAACACTGTCAGTCATAATAATCCACATTGTACAGCAGTTGTAATCATTGTAAATAAAGCATTGTTAAACATAATAATTTAAGTGTCAGTACACTGTTCTGACTGAAAGCTTGGGAAGAAAATCAACTTGAAATGGTGGATTCCTGGACATGCATAGTCATAAACTAAATTACCTTCGCTTTCATGAATAATTTTGTATCTAGACTTATATTTTATAATATTTTGTATATTATTTATTATGTGTTTCAATAAAAACATTGATTAATATTAAATAATATTACTTAAAATATCTTATTTATATAGGCAAGGCAAGTTTATTTATATAGCACATTTCATACACAATAGTAATTAAAGATTAAGATTCTTAAAATTCCTGATCAACTGCCTGATCACTAAGTTTTGGTGTGCCCCTGGAAGAAACGGAAGAAATCGAGAGTAAGGTTTGTGATTTTATAGACAATTAAAGATTGTTTATCTTTGTACCTTGGAGCAAATGCGTCTGTTCCTCCTTGTCCACACCACTCTCAGTTTGTCTGGTTGCCTATAAAACAAAAATAAAAGAGTGCTGAGTGGGAGTTTACAAGTTGAATAATGAGTCTTTTACTATTGATAAGGACTTTTACAATAAGACTTTTCAGTGCTTGCTTAAAGTAGCAGGAAGTACATATAAAGCCTATACGAAATGATCTTGAAAAAGCCACTGTGGCGTTGCTTGTTTGTGTATGTGTCTACAAAAAGCTACAGGCAGTGAAACAGATCTTGCGATCTGGTCTCCCAGTGTTACCCAGAGGCAGAAAGGAATCAATAAATGCTGCCAAATGTTTCAAACCCAAAACAAAACAAGAGCACATGATGCAAGGCCTTGCATACAAGACGAATCCAAACTGGGTGAACCTTTTACTCACAAACAAGCACCAAGAACAAATAATTGAGTGAGGCTGATGCATGAAACGTTGTCTTACTAAATAACCAAATGTCAATTTGGTGTCATTTGGGACATGTGGTATCTATTACATTCACTCCCCTACATTGCTACCAATACGGCCAGATGAAAATGTAAACAAGTCAAAGAAAAAAAGCTTTTAAAAAGTTCCTGTGCTGTTTAAGTCTGTTTATTGAGGTCACACAGCACCCTGTAGTCCCATATAAGCCTTATATCTGATATCCAGAACATTATGATCATATATTGCCAGAAAAAATGCAAATCAGTAAGTGTGGAGCTTTAAACACAAATTAATGGAAATCATATTTATCAAGTGTACAGTGTACATGTACACATCTGCTCTGGCACGTTTCCTAAATAAACTTGGCCTTTTGTAGTGAATTGTTCAGATGTGAGCCCATTGTACACCTCTGAGCTGTTCATTGCCATGCTCGCTGCATTAAGAATTGGAGGAAACTCGGCAAGGTCACATGACCGAGCTGACTTTGGCTCACAGCACAAGGGGTGTTGGTCTCTGATCTCACTGTGTTTACAAACAGCTGTTCGCATGTAATAATGGCGACTTATATTTTTGGGTATAAGGGTTGTCATTAAGCATACTGAAGGGGAAAAAAAGATTTGTTGTATACGCCACTGTTCAAAAGTTTTAGATTTTTTTGTCTCTTGTGCTCACCATGGCTGCATTTATTTGATCAAAAATACAGCAAAAACAGTCATATTGTGAAATATTATATTATATAAATAATATATTTTAAAATGCAAATCATTCTTGTGATGTCAAAGTGTCAGTGTCACATAGAAATCATTCTAATATGCTGATTTGTTGCTCATGGAAAATAGTTTTGTGGAAACAGCTTGTTAAAAAACAGCATTTATTTGAAATATATCTTTTTTGTAACTTTATAAATGTCTTTACTGTCACTTTTGATCAATTTAATGCATCATTGAAGAATAAACTACTATTGACCCCAAACTTTTGAACGGTATAGTATTTGCTCTTATGATGTTCCAACACAAAATGAGGATTTGCCCTGTTCATCACACAAAGCTATTACACGGCTTCAAAACATGTTTCCATCCAAAGTTGCAAATTTAACTTATGCGCAAAATTGGAATATGGGTTTAAACCATTTGTGAATAAAGCAGCGTTTCCATCCCATGTGTTCAAGAGAACAAAATTGTCACTTCCTGGGAAAATGGCGCAAAATATATGTAATAAAAATGGAAGTTGCTGCATTACTTGACTTGCATAAATGACGAAACGCAATAAATGCTGTCATGTTATCTTGCATTTGGATGCCTGATGTAATGCAATCATGTGAGACAGTTCTGGTAAGTCATTATACAAAATTTTGGTTGAGGTATTTCAGAAAGATCAAACAGATGCTGTGCAATGAAATTGGTCCACTGGTTAGTCCAGTTATCCAATCACATCCTCTGTTGAGGCAAAGTCATATGAGTTTTTTGTTGCGCATCGAGGGATTTATTCGGTAAATGTGTTTTAATCGCAGTTTATGTGCATGTCTTCTTATCGGATAATTTTTTTTTATCTGACTCAATTGAGCGCATACGTTTTTTATGCGCATTTTTTTAATTTCTGCGCATATTGCCGTTTCCATACATTGTTTTTTTTTAATGCGATATTCCTAAATGCGCATAAAAATAAGTGGATGGAAACATAGCTATTGTAGCGTATGAGTCACATGGACCAGATATTTTTATGGTGCTTTAATGAAGTCCCTATTCATTCTATTTGCATGGAAAACCATGACCAGAATATGAATAGAAATTGCTACTTTTGCATTCCACAGAAGAAGGTCAAACAGGTTTGAAATGGCATGAGTTTCAACGAAGGGAAAATTAATAACATCCCTTTAAAATTCCCGAGAATATGATTCTTAATGAACGTGGTCCAGATGTAAATGTCACAGTACAGCTGGATCATCTATTGTTGTTCACATTGATGTTTGCAAAGGTAATGTGTGTCAGTAGCAGCACGAACCGCTACACAAAAAGAAGCGAGACCCAACTCTTACTCAGGTTACAGCTAGTAATAGCAACAGGGCAGAACGGTCTAAAAGGATAAATTAGGAGGAGAAGAGGGGGAACGTGGGTAGAGTGCGGATGGACGTAAAAATAGACTGCCAGCCTGGTTGGAAAAATGAGTTCTCTTTCTTTCATTTTCTTCCTATAATTCAGTCCTTCTTTTTTCATCACTTTGACATGTAAAGTAACTGTCAGATAAACACACACGTGCTCACATACACACACCCCGTTCAAGTTATATTACCCCATCAGAAGCAACCGCTGTGTCATTTTCAGCTGTCTGATATCTCCAGCTCACACCCTCCTCAGCTGTGGCGTAACATCTACAGACTTTGGCCCACTGTCAGTATATGAAAATCACCCACAAGATCAGACGTGCTCACAGAAATACACATTCTGTAGTTTCTTTTCACCTTTAGAAAAGGTGCTCTACAAAAGAGATTTTAAGAAAGCTGTACTGCGATACACGTTTAGGTCAGCAAAAGAAAGCTCTGGAATTTCTTTCCTCTGTGTTGCAAGAGGATCTAGGACATTGCACATCAGCTGTAAGCTCATTAGGTGATAACAACAATTACGACTGCTCAAGTTTACTATTAACCCAACCTATTTTTTCCAATAACAAAGTTGAAAGTTTGAATATGAGGCCATATTAAATAAGAAAGAATAACTCATTTCTAGAATATAGAATTGGTGAAACTGAGATCATTTAGATCACCAATAAGATGATTCGGGCATTCTATGACAGAGTCGTCATAGTGCTAATCTCAGATAGTGCTTAACTTTAATAGGCAGAAATTACAGAGTGATTCAGCTCTCCTAAAGGCAGATGACAAACCAATGAATAAGGAGGGTTGCTTCATTTGCCAGGCCAAGACTTGTTCATAGAATATTGTCAATAGTTAATATCAGCAAAATAATTAAAACAAATTCTCCAGTCCAACAGAAGCATCAAACATCTTAGCGTATTATGTGTATTGTGCATATAGTCTTGTATATTGTCTTGTACTGTCATTATTACATGACTGCAATGTTGGTGGATGATGCACTCAATATTTCAACTCACTGTTGCACTTGTGTATGGTGTAGTGATGATAAAGTCATTTGATTTGATTGCTTTGATTTAAAGACATCTTTTTGTCTTTGCTATGTACTTGTGATTGAAAAACAGTAACGTTATCATTTTCAAATCCAATCAGACTGAATTCTTTCTGATAATGCTGTCTTTAATCATAGATGAGAACAGATACCTATGCTGTGAGGACCGAAACACTCCCTGTCTGTGTCGACAGCTGTCTCCTGATCAAGACACATGATAGACAGCAGAAATAGAATTGTTTAATTCTCTCACCTCAACACTGTTTATATGAAAAACTTTTTTCAAGAAAAAAAAGAAAAGCAAAATATTGCACAAAACTTAATATTTGAGTTTTGTGTTGGAAAACAGCAATAAAGTAGTTCCCTATTTAAGGGTGAAGTCAAGAGGAATTCAGTGCTCTTTTAAGCTCTCATAATATTATAACCGAAAAATGAAAAGGACAACACCTAAAAAGAAAGGAAAAGCAACACCACTCAATTTGAAACAATGAAACAATTATAACTCCCGCTTATGTGAGTGAGGTAAATTAAAATTAAAAGAAGCAGCAGCAGTTTATTCTGCTTAGATTATCTTGATGGATGTTCATATGATGTTCAGTGTTGACAGCCCGAGTGATGGAGGCGGAAGTAGAGGTGTGTGTGGCTGTCAACGTTCTCCAATGCATTTCAAATACAGTCTTAATATCAAGAGCTGTATTAATTGTTCTATTCACAATCATTTAGATTAGCCTACCGACGTTAAATTAAAATAAGATACAGTGTGTGCGCATTGTACTGTTTCAGTCAGAAGAACCGCCCTTCAGCACTGCGTATTTAGGAAGCACACGCGCTATAACGGAAAAGAAATCATAACTTACCATTTCTTTGTACATTCCAGAACAAGTTCTTGATACGAAGCCACGAACTGAAATTTAGTAGCCTTTTTGCCAACTCTTTGTAATCTTTTCCACACTGAAGTCATTCTTCTGTAGAAAATGCAGTGTCCGCGAATGAAGTCAGGAACATGGAAATTATGTTTTTACCGTCCCGTCACTGAACAAAAAGTAAAAAGCCTGCTGAAATATACGGCTGTCAAATGGCTCGTAAAGTGAAATGTTCCTGCTGAGGAGCACGAGCTGCACCTCATGCGGCTCAGTACCACCGAACTGTCGCCATCGAGTAAAGACCATTTACGGAAACTACTGCATCACGTTACACACCAGAGCGAGAGATTGTCAGTGTATTGCAATTAGTTGCCTTGGAGCAAAAACATTTGTGCGTATAGAATCTTGAGGAATCTTGAGGAACCTTATCGTTTTTGAGTCGTGGAAACTCACGCGATACGAAATTATTCTAAAAAAAGCAGCTGTCTGACCATGAACTGATGAAAGTGGATGAAGAAGTGCAGGAGTTGGTGGGAAGGGTTATGCAAACACGCATATGATGCAGCCTCTATGCAAAAATCTCCCTCATTGTATTCCGTACAGTAGGAAAGGTAATGATGGATCAGGGGTTACATCCAGTCAGCTAGGGGTCAGAAGAGGACGCACTTTATGAATAAGTTTGAATAATTATAAAATCTTAGTTGCAAAATTACAGATAAAGTCCAAAGTGATGTTTTTATGAAAAACAGCTAAAAAAAAACAAACATCTAATTGAATTTATAGTTGCTAAAACTGTACTGCAAATAGGGTGGCGCTACAAAATGAACGCTGTTTGTGGGGTTTGAGAAAGGAATTTTTTAAAAAGAAAATAGAATTGTGGACTTGCAGTATGGCTAATAAAAATAAATAAAATTGGTCTGTGATTTTAGGGCAAAATAATTCAAAGGTAGACATACATGCATTTTTATGATTGTTCATTTATGTTGTCTCCAAACATTTGGGTAGCTTTTACTACATTTTACCAAGTTATGTTGCAATTTGACAATACTTTAGATAGATAGATAGATAGATAGATAGATAGATAGATAGATAGATAGATAGATAGATAGATAGATAGATAGATAGACAGACAGACTGACTGACTGACTGACTGACTGACCGACTGACATTTATTCATTCATATGGGAGTATTTGGCAGCCCATAGAACCATTTGGTAAAATAGGTCTGTGTTCATCGTTCATTGTATTGTCACTTAATTTGGGTCAAATCATCTTCAGATCATATAAATGTACCATATGGGCTGCCATAGACTCCGCTATGGGCTGCTATAGACTCCGTGAGGCTGTCCAGTCCTTGATCACGATGGGTATTTTTAGTGGACATTGACAAGGGGATTTTTCAAGTTACACAGGATCTATTTTAGAAGCCTGGGAGCGAGGGATAAATGGACAGAAGCAGCTGGAGGGATGGAAGGAGTGGTGCCGCTTGCTTGGGTTATGAGGGGGAGCACAAACGTTTGGCTCAGTTGATGACCTAGAATCCAAATCGGTGACCCCCTTAGTCATATTCCTGTGTGACACTAACCTCTTCCTGTCTGGTGTTTCCACTCACTGGCTGCTAACCCCATTATATTTCTGTATTTAAAACAAAAATGAATTTGACATTCCAATTTCAAAATTGTAATGTCAAGGCTATTCAAGGCTATGTGCATTTCAGTAAAGCTCATTAACAATAACTGATCAGCACAGGTGATTACTGACGCGTGAAACTAACTACCAGTGGTTTGTTTTTGAGAGTTGTTGAATATAGTTTGCAGTCTAATTTCAGGAACGCAAATATGAGCCAGCTCATGTAAAACTTAGCAAACAGACTTAAGTCTACTGGGAAACAGTGATTTGTGGCCATGACTATGAGTTTCCAAAATGGGCCCCTCCCTTCACTGGACATCACAAGCTGAGTTTGTATCTGGGTAAGACATGAGCTCACTCATAATACATGCTTACTCACTAGGTGGATCAAGAAATGCCTCATCCTTATAATGACGTGCCGGTGCCACACCACCTTATGGTATAAAAAAAAACAAGGGCCTCATTTATTTGCGAAGAACATGAAGATGACATACTGTTCTCCTTCGACCACATATGCTACTTTTGAAATGTTTGGGGTCAGTACGATTTTTTTTTTTTTTTTTTAAAGAAAGAAAGAAATTATTACTTTAATTCAGCAAGGATGCATTAAATTGATCAAAAGTGACAGGAAAGACATTTATAATGTTAAAGGGTTAGTTCACCCAAAAATGAAAATTCTGTCAGTAATTACTCACCCTCATGTTGTTCCAACCATGTAAGTCTTTCGTTCATCTTCGGAACACAAATTAAGATATTTTTGATGAAATCTGACAGAATTTTGACTCTTCCATAGGCTTCCAGTGTGACCGAAACTCACCGGCCCAGAATAGTTATTAAAACATCGTTAAAATAGTCCAAGTAACTACAGTGGCACTACATTAAGTTTATCATGCGACGAGAATACTTTTTGTGCGCAAAAACAAACAAAAATAACGACTTTATTCCACTTTTCATTTCCTTCTCTCTGGGCCTCGTAGTGTTTTTGCGCTGCGCGTCTGTGTTGCACGTCATCACGCAACACACACATGACCGGCGTCGGCCAATAGTGAGCCTACGTGGTGACGTGTAACACAGACGCGCTGCGCAAAAACACTACGCAAACCAACTAGACATCCAGAGAGAAGGAAATGAATAGTGGAATAATAAAGTCGTTATTTTTGTTTGTTTTTGCGCACAAAAAGTATTCTCGTCGCTTGATATACTTAAGATTGAGCCACTGGAGTCACTTGGACTATATTAACGATCTCTTTAATAACTTTTCTGGGCCAGCAAGTTTCGGTCACACTGGAAGCCTATGGAGGAGTGAAACATGGCTCAGATTTCATCAAAAATATCTTAATTTGTGTTCCGAAGATGAACGAAGGTCTTACGCGGTTGGAACAACATGAGGGTGAGTAATTACTGACAGAATTTTAATTTTTGGGTGAACTAACCCTTTAAGATTTCTATTTCAAATAAATGCTGTTTCTATTTCAAATAAACTTTCTATTAATCAAAGAATCCTAAAGAAAATGTTTTACAGTTTCCACAAAAATATTAAGCAGCACAACTGTTTCTTGAGCATTAAATCAGCATATTAGAATGATTTCTAAAAGATCATATGACAATGAAGACTGTAATTATAGTAATTAATACACATAATACACTAGTAATTATGCTGAAAATTCAACTTTGCCATCACAAGAATAAATTACATTTTAAATTATATTAAAATAGAAAACAGTTATTTAAAATTTTAACAATATCTCACAATATTACTGTTTTTGCTAGTTTTGATTAAAAAGTAGCCTTGATGAGCATACGAAATGTCTTTAAAAAAAAACATTTTAAAAAATCTTACCAACCCCAAACTTTTGAATGGCAAAATGCAAATAAATCCACGTTAGAATGATGGGAATGGTTTTTAAAAACGCTTTCGATATGTCGAAAGTATGTGTAATCATTTCTGCCATAATATTTATGCCTTTAAGATTAATCAAAGGGCAGAAAGTGCATATTTTTCATATTAATGTGATTGAAAAGATAGCAATGTGACCTTTGGTTTGAGCTACTTTTAACAGACATTCCTTGTTGAGATATTGTATCCAACAATATCTTACATCTGTATTTTATTTATAGAGCTTCCTAGAGAAATGCCACATCCTTCACCACTTAATCACTCCATCATGCCAAATATGGGGAGTTTGAGATTGTCTCCTGAAGAAGTATGCAATGTGGAAAGCACAGTGTGTTTCAGCAAGATTTTGGCACATGAGTGGGGCTTGTGGGACAATGACAAATTCTCAGTGCTGTAAGACTGCCCAGAGCTTTGTTCTTGTCTACCTGCACAGACTCAAACATACGACCACTTAGCCTGGAGCACCAGACGGAAACCTTTAATAACTGTTTGCTATTCTTTGGAGGACAGACTCTGACAGCAGCTGTAGTGAGCATGGAGAACCATGACCTCCCCAGATAGCAGAGTTTAGACACTGTGGTTCATCCACCTGCTCAACCCAAATAAATGTCAGAGATTAAACCAATGGCTATTTATAAAATGTAAAATTCTATAGACACATAGACTTCATAAAACCTAAAGCTACTGTTTGCAGTTTAATTTTAGTTATGCAAATATCAGCAAAAAATTGTGGTCATGAGTCATGACTGAGTTTCCAAACATCCCCTCCATTTAAATTAATTTGAATAATAGAAAATGTTACAGTATATTGTTATATATTACATGAAACTTGCTATAGTATATTGCTATTTCTGTCATGACAACTCTCTGAGTGTTTGGCATGGTAATGAAAATGACAATGTTGATATGTTTGGTCTTGGCGGAATAGATCATATGCTGCTGCTGCTGCTGCAGAGAAAGTACAGGACTTGCTACTGCCAATATAAGACATATACGACTTGCTGCTGCTGTACAATATAGCACATGAATTACCTGTAGCAGATCTATACAGGTGGAGCTGGGGAAGGTGGAGGGTTTATAAAAGCGCGCTGCAACTGCTACAGCAAATGCTAACCTTGTCAAAATGCTAAGTCTTTGAAAGTTGAGCAGCGAGCTCATTGCTACTGATACAGGAGGAACCAATCAACTGTCAACCCTATAGTCTATAGCAGGGATAGGCAACTCCGGTCCTAGAGGGCCACTGTCCTGCAGAGTTTAGCTTCAGCCCTGATAAAAACTCAACTGCCTGTATCTATCTAGTAATCCTGAAAACATTGATTGCCTTGTTCAGGTGTGTTTAATTAGGGTTGGAGCTAAACTCTGCTGGACAGTGGCCCTTCAGGACCGGAGTTGCCTATCCCTGGTCTATAGTATAGAGAATCATAGAAGATTGAGTTAAAGGGATACTCCACTTTAAAATGAAAATTCTGTCATCACATACTCACCCTCATGTTGTTTCAAACCTGTATGAATTTCTTTCTTCTGCTGAACAGAAAGGAAGATATTTAGAAGAATATCAGTAACCAGACAGTTTCTGGTCTCATTGACTTCCATAGTATATTTTTTTCCTACTATGGAAGTCAATGAGACCAGAAACTGTCTGGTTACTGACATTCTTCTAAATATCTTCCTTTCTGTTCAGCAGAAGAAAGAAATTCATACAGGTTTGAAACAACATGAGGGTGAGTATATGATGACAGAATTGTCATTTTAAAGTGGAGTATCCCTTTAAGGACCTATCAGCCTGCGCCATCTGGAGTTTTATGACAGAACTTTGTATTTATTAAACTGCTATAGACTTACATATAGACTTGATAAAACCTAAAGCTTAATTTTGATGGAAATTACAAGACATGCCACTGTGTTACTGTAATAATATGAATAATAGTGATGGAACAGTTTTTTTTTTTTTTTTTGTACTGCCTGGCCTGTGTCTGAACTTGTTCCTCCCTTCTCTCCCTAATGCAAAAAAAGCTAGCAGGATTACCTAATAAGCACAAGAGTAGCTGGAACCATTTGTTTATACTTTCTGCGTAATGAGTGAGTGGTTCAGAAAGATCTGAGCGAGTCTCAATCCAAACATTCAAATTTAGTATAATTGTTTTAATCGGATGGCATGTATCTGGTCTGACTCAAAGATAAACATTACAGGAAACGAATCTAGCAATCTTCTTTTGCGCTAAACGGTACCAAGGCAATGGAAAGAAGAGAGGTTTCCCCAAAGAGTTATTTTGTTTACTCTGATGTTGTTTTGAGTCATGATGTAAAGAATATTAATTTACAAACTTTAAGGAAGGAAATGAGTGCCACCTAATGGCTGATGTGTTCATATCTGCACTGGACAGCTGATTTGAACATGTTGAGCATGTATTTTGAGACAATGGTGGATAAAGTATCAGACAACAAAAATATTAGCTAAACTATAAAGGAAACAAACCACTTTTACTGTAGTGCATTCTTGAGACCATCAGCGAAAAGGAAAAGTTTGACATGTTTTATTACTTTTTCATTTAGTACAAAATGCAAGTTTAACTTACTAATGGAAAACAGAGGTGGCAAATAATATTGTATAATAAAATAAACAGTATCTCAAATGCTGGTAAGTAAGAAAATAGACAAGTGATAATACACATCTATATAATATAATGAAATTGTGACTTGATATATCAAAAGAGAGAATAGTAAGGCATGTCTTTAATTAAATTTTTGATGTATACTTCAAAATTTTTGAAGTAGAAAAACATCCTAGACTACACTGTTTCTGGCCATAACATCCTCTTCCTGTCAGTCCACATCCGGTCTTTATGACTTTACAGGAAGTAAAAAGGCAGTTTTCCATGGTTCCCCTGAAAGAAGCTTACAATCACCATTGTAACAGTATCCTACAAAAACAAAAGCCTTGATCATTTTGATGCCTATAGAATCCTTCAAACAATGGAGTCATGTCTGTCACGGTTTATATCGATGAGGATCATGGGAGATCAGATCTATAACTAAGAGAGCGCATGCTTCATTTAAATGGGGATGTGGAAAGAGTCTTTGATCCACTGGTCTCGGGAGTTCTGAGTGGGCTGAGGAAGGGATAACAGCGTCTCCCCGCTCTCCCCTTCATTTTCATCTTCATCTTCCTCCTCTTCATCTTCAGAATAGCCATTTTCGGTGTTGAAGGAGCTCTCGCACAAAGAAGAGGAGATGTCCTGGAAAGCTCCTTTGTATTCCTGTATGGACTCATATAGAGACCACAACTGGCACAGCAAGGACATGTCTAACTGTCGAAGACCAACCTGCAAAAGACACAAGTACATATGGGCTATGCGGAATTACCATACATATTGTAATTACATATTTTATTTACCTCTAATGTACAATTTTTACATTAGAGTGAACACATATTTTACATTACACATATTTTAATTACTTCTAATGTACAAACAATATATGTTCAAACAGCTGTTATGAGTTTGCATTGTAAAAATTTAACATTTTGTGGGGAGAAGACATGTTTTTACATTGCCGTAACTAATCAAAATAAGCTAAGCAATTTTCAACTTTTTTTTTAAGTATTCAAGATTTAACTCATTTTTAATGTCAGTTTAATGCAATATAAGTTGAAATGACTTAAACACCCAAGTTAGTTGTACTTAAAAATGTAAGGCAGCAAATTTTTTGTGTAACGTTGCTTTCAATAAAACTGTCAATGAAAATGTTAAACTTTTATTAAAATACATTTCAAACTAAAATGACTGTCATACAAAAATATTATTGAACATGTTTTTAATTTCTGAATTAAAAGTTGTTTTGAATTTTTTTTTTTTTTTAGCTCAAATCAAACATGTCTAGGTAGGGTAACTGTCCAGAGATTGTATCAAATAATAAATACAAATTCTTGAAAAAAGCTGACAATCTTTTATTAGCCTATGATTTTATATTACTTTCTAATTAGGAATTTTTCTTTAGAAAAATAAAATAAATTAAAACTACAATGAATACGATTATAAATGTACCCTACATTTCTTTTACATTTTCAAAAAAACTTAGCACATATTTTAAACGAGACTTTTAAAATAATCTCTCACATTTGTCTTTGACCCATAAATAGCTGCCAATTTAGCAGATATCCAGTGAAGGTCACACTGGCACATTCAGGCGTTGTCTCGTACCATCTCTTTGCGCAACACGGCCAGCGCTGCGTCAAGGCTCGCTGGTTTACTGCGGCCAAGACAGTCGCTCACTCTGGACTTGCTGATGTCCGCTTGGATGCGTGTCCTCTTGCTGTAGACCTTCTCAATGTCCCTCCACGATCCCCCGCTCGAGTTTAGGATGCCACTCAGTCCTTTGGGTAACGGAGGCAAACCTTCAATGGAACAGACGCTTCCAGCCGGACAATCCGCTGGACTGGACTGAAACCCGTTCATTTCCGATTTCACTGGTTTTGCTTTTAAAATAAAATCCTGGTTTGAAACTTTTCTAGGCCTGGTGTTGTTATTTTTCTAATTTATTTTTTAACACCATTAAAAATATGCAATTGAGATTAGCCTAAATGTACAACCTTTCTATAAAAAGACAAGCTAAAGGTGAGCGCATGACCTTAACTGCAACCAACTGTCACGTCTAAAAACTAACTTCCGGAAAATATAAAGAAAAGTCATATGCGATATTCCTCATATGTAACCGCTGGTCTAAACTAAATTATAACTATAACAGCTCATTTACACCGTATCTCTTCAGGAGGCATTTGATTTTCCGCTCTTCCTTACTTGCATTTCGTCGTAAAGCAGCGCATTTATTCTACTGCTCGAGATGAAAACAAATCCCTACCCTTAGATATAAGCAAAACTGGTCAGGGAACCCTGTTCGGGAGATCAAGGAGCCCCGCTTTGTTTTCGTTTAACGTTTTCTTTTGTCTTGTGCAGCTAAACCTCGCCCACTGAATCTCTCCGCCCAGTGCGCCGTTTGGCCACAGTGAGGCGCTGTTTCTCACTTCCAGCAGTAAACTCAATAAAACCATGGCTGCATCCGACATCGCATCCTTCCCTATATAGTAAGCAAAAAACAGTAGGCTATGTGACACAAGAAATATGTCCGAATTCATAGTACTCATGAAAGAGTAGGCAAAAAGTACCAGGATTACCTACTACTTCGGCAGAGATTCTGAAGTGTGCATATGATGGCCACGGGAGTATTTGGGAATGGCAGTGATGTGATAATGACAGCATAGCGAATGCAGTATCCGGAATACATTTAAGCCACCTTTCCACTGCACATAGTATGACATTACTTCACGACCGCTAAAAATGTATGTTATGCATAGTATGAGTGTCACTGTGTGTAGTAGCCTATACATTTTAAAATAAACACACTCATACTATACAGAACATAATTTTTTTTTAGCGGTCGTGGAGTAATTACTTAGGCTACTCAAAAAAAGTACCTACTCAAGAGAGAATGCAATTTCGGACGCAGCTTATCTGATGTCAATCATGTTATCTCTTTCCCTGTGTAGGCTATATTCTCAATTAATTTTTAAAGACCCCTGTGGTGAAAATCAAGTTTTAATGTTATTTATTTATGAGCCTATGTGGTGTTTTTAATATGCTTTAAGTGCAAATGTGCAAATTCTTAAGTCAACACCATTGCTGAGTATTTTCTCTTTAAAACTGCAGTGAACCAAAGACGGTCTCAAAAACGCGGTTTGAAATCGCTGTTGTTATCTACGTCACAAATATGTTGTAACCAATCACATCAATAATTTAATTTGCATACTCATGATTCCGCCTATACTAAATGAAGCAAGCGTGCAGTTACATTATTTTAAGGCATGGAAAAATGTCATTTTGGTGATCAAAGATGAGTTTTAAGGGTTGCAATTATTGACAACAGGGGGACTTTAAAGGCTTCAGCTGAGCTTTGGTGGCCACAGGGAGGCGCTGTTTCTCAAGTTCAGCAGTAATCGTAATTAAACCATAGCATATCATGTTCTTTCTTTCCTTAAGTATTTTCTTGAATCTAAAATACTTTTTTTTTTAAAGGCTTCATCTGAGATTTGTGTGGGAAAAATTAATATCTAACGGGTCATTGTTACAGACCGTGTTTTTTTGCTTAAAACGCAAAACAGAATAGAGGAATGGAAAAAAAAAAACGTCTGGAGACGTGGAAACTTAGCACCACGTTTTTAGAGTATTGTGTCAGACGCAAGATACAGCAAAAACGCAACCACAAGTGTTTACGCAGAAAACTGATGAAATAGTCGTGCAGTAGAATCAAAAAGGCAATGCCTAGAAACACCCTTTTTTTAAAGTTGAACTTTATTAACGCTAGCACAATGGTCACTTCTGTCTATTGCTTTACAAAGAAGAATGATAGAAAAGCGCCGTAGTGGAAGGCAAAAACAGGTTTTCCCCATTCCATTGCCTGCATCTCACTTTTTCAATGCAAAAACGTGTTTTATGTGACTGGCCCCTTAAGGACCCGTCAGTTTTCTTTCTTTTTTTGCGTTTGAAAACGACAAACGCGGGGCAGCGAAAAAACAACTAAACGTCTGTATAAGTCATTGAGGCTGCTTCATTTCAGTAAACTGAGATCACTACATTCCAAAGTCTTTAAGACATTACAATTTATGCTTCACTAGGAATAACAGTCATTTTTATAATAGTTAATATTCTGAAATAAGACATCCTTAATGACTTGAGACGAAAGCGACCACCGGAGGACGCAGTCTTCGAAATAAGATACAGCTATTATCAAACTTAAGATGCTGCTATTCCTTACGATGGCAAAGCTCATAGCACCAAAATGGTGCCACTGTAGTAACATTGTCACAACGGTCAATTCAGTGCTTTCAGAAAATATGGATTTCATAAAGAAATGGGGAAAAAATCATGAAAAAGAAAAACAGCTTTTGCAGCTAAAGCAATGTATTTCAACACACAACAGTCACATGCTGCTTTGGAACAAACACAACTAAAACATTCCATTGAGTATGTTACTAATATATATATATATATATATATATATATATATATATATATATATATATATATATATATGTATATATACACATATATAAGTGCTGTTCATATTTCATATTATATGTGTGTGTGCTATTACAGCCCTGATTGTAGTTCAGTCTTATGAGAGCTGCAGCTCTTTCAAGCTACGCAGGGATTCGGCACAGCCTCGGATGAGATTGCAGAGCTGGATACTGGCCTCCACTGACGCAGAGTGCTGGAGCTCCTGTGTGGCCCATCTGAGTTTGTGTAGCACTGCCTCCTCTGCGCTCGACAAGGCTGCGTGTTGGAGGGTGTTACCCAAGGACCCTGAAGGAGGTGTAGTCTGGACAGGAGGGTTGGCAGGTGGCAGGAAGTTTGCGCTGGCAGGGGGAGCAGAAACAGGAGTGGACTGTGTGGTGGGAAGGGGACCTCTCAGTCCAGACGCGGCCCCCTCGCAGTGCTCCGGCCGGGGCTGGCCAGTGATGGAGAGAGGGGGTTCGCTGGAGGAGGCTCCGTTAGATTCAGGGAGAGACTGACTCGCAAGCTGACGCTCTCGTACCTGTGACAAGGCTGCCTGGGCATTCAAAGCTGAAAATGAAAGTGAACAAGTTAACAGAGATACACAAGAGTCTAGACTGTACATTCATAAACAATTCAAGAGGCTGCATTCAAACGTACCTGGGTTGTCCTTGTCAACATCGGAGTCCAGCTCTTGACAAGCAACACAGTAATATTTCTTCTGCTTATCTTGCAGCAGAATTGTCTGAAAATATATAGGACAATTCATTGCATTCCTTAATTCATACATATTGTAATAAAAAATAAATAAATATTTTTTATTATAATTTCAGTGGTCTAATCACCTGAGAATGCTAGTACAATGCTTATGTTTCATATATGTATATATATACAATGCTTATGTTGTATATATGTATGTATGTGTATATGTGTATGTATATATATATGTATATATATATATGAAGAGTTCAGATGCAAAAGCCTCTAAATGCCATCTGAAATTTTCTTATAGAATGATCATTTTTATCAAGCTCGTATATTTAAATTCAATAATTTCACTTAAATGGCAATGAAGATTACCTATTAATTATCATTTAAGTGAAATTACTGAACTTAAATATACAAGCTTGATAAAAATGATCATTCTATAAGAAAATTTTAAATGGCATTTAGAGGCTTTTGCATCTGAACTCTTCATATATATATATACATATGTATATATACACACATATATATATATATATATATATATATATATATATATATATATGTATGTATGTGTGTGTGTGTGTGTGTGTGTGTATATATATATATATGTGTGTGTGTGTATGTATGTATGTGTATATATATATATATATATATTTTATACACACAGTCACACACATGTATATAGTGTTTATACATTATGATTATATATATTAACAATAATGACAATAATGTTATGAAGTCACTGATGAGTGAAGGAAAGGTGTTTTACTCTCACCCCACACAGCTCACAGCAATCCCCCAGCATCTTATATCCCTTCAGCAGATAGTCTCCCATCAGCTTGCTGATCTTGTCCTGCCGCTCCCGTCGAGCCTGAATCACCTTCATCTCCGCCTCGGAGGGAGGTTCCCATTCAAAGTCTTCATCTAGATTCATCAAAGCACATGGATTCCTCATGTCTGTACGTGTGTGTGTGTGTGTCATTAATGTACAGATGACAAACAGTCTGCCAGCTAACATCCATGTGTCTGGAGATTTCAGACAGTTACACGACTTTACGTTCGGTTGTCCATAGACTGTATAAAATAAGGTTGTCACTAATAATCATTTATGATAAAGGCATTGTAAAGACCTAGATATTTCGAATAAATTAAAGCTACACACCCATACCGACAGACATTGAAGCGCTAACCTGCTAGCGTGAGATGTTATTTTAGCGCGGCTGCACGTGCACTATTTTAGCACGACGGAAGTAAGTAAAGTGACTGAAGATTATTGAGAGATATAAATAGGGAAGTCAACAACCGAATAAGCAAAATATGACTTTATTCACATTTTACCTGCGTTAAGGGCCATGCTTTCCTCATCAGCCGCCTCACAACACAGATAACGTTTCCTGCTGCTCGAAACATCAGCGGTGAAATGTGTGTGTAAAGTGAAGAGAAAACGGACTGACGCCATCTAGCGAGCTGAATGTAGGTCCTGACTCATGCAGTTTTGTTCTCACTTTTATTGAATATGATTCTTTTACTGTCTATGAATATGACCACATTGAAAATAAAACTAAAACTGGAAATAAAGAAAGTTTTAGGATTTTGATATAGCTTACATAGACACGCATTTTGACAACAGAGAAAAGTTATGATGGAAAGCAAAGAATGATTATCCAATTAAATATTCTGGCATTCATGTTAATTTTTAAACTTTAATATAATTTTTGAATTATTAGAGAATTTTTTAAAATGTAATATATATATATATATATATAAACCTATACACAATTTATTATTATCTTTCTTTACATAAATAAATAAATAAAATGTACAATTTGTATTGGCTTGAGTTGCTAACACTTTACAATAAGGTTCCATTTGTTAACATTATTAACAACATGAACAAAAAAAGTACTTCTAAAGATTTAAGTTGTATCTGTTAATATTATTTCATGAACCTGAGCTGACACGAAATCACAATGAGCAGTTGTATTTTTTTTTATTAATATTAACAAAGATGAATAAATAGTGTAACAAATGTTACATGCTCATTGTTACAATATCTATATAGAACATAAACATCATTTAACTTGTTTTTCTAAGAGTGTGATGTTAACTAATTGAACATTATTGTAAAGTTTAAACTTTTTTTTATTATAATCTTTCTTATTATCTTACTATCATTATTGAATCTGGTGTGTCAGCAGCAGCTAATAAAGACATTTTGAATTTCAAACAACATGAACACAGAATTACAATGTGAATAGTTGCATTTACACATCAGACACACAAAACGTTTTATGATGTCATCAGACCAACACTCAATTGTTCTAATAATAGTCTCTCAGCTGAGTGCCACTATGGCTGGTTTGGGTTTTGCTCGTGCAATCCCAGCGGGGTCCCCTACAGTCTCCTCTCCAAGGACACTGTCCTCTCGCCAGTTTCCACGCCACAGTGTGCTGAGCCAGCGCAAAGTGCTCTCATCCCAGTTTTCTGGAAGCTGCAGCATGAGATACCCTGCTGATATGATGCTGGCTGCTGCTGTCCGCACATGGCTAATGTGCAGAGTTACGGTCACAAATGTATCTACAGCTTGAGAAAGAGAGAGAGGGCAATAGACTTGACCATGGAAAAATATGCAAGATGCAAAAACTGAAATTAAATGCTTTACATGTCCGATCGCTTTGATACAACTAGGCCTCTAGAGTGCAGGAATTATGTATTTTTGTAGGCAAAAACCTGGACAAGAGTTAGGATTTTAGCACTTTCTGTCAAAAGTCAATGGGGTTTTTGAATGGGTTTTTGGTTAAATGCCTGAAATAAGGTTTACACAAGCTCAAGATACTTTCACATTTTATTCTACAACATAAACTATATCATGATGAACAAAACGTATGAGAATCATAAACTTTTGGTGGTCGCAGAGCTTATTTCTGCAATAATCCAAAAGCCAATGGAAAAATCCTATTGGGTCTTTAGTTGAGGGAACCAGGGTGATGCTAACTTCTACAAAAATCACTGCAGCACTCTATTTCACATGTGAGGCTTCAGAAGGTCTATTTTTATGTTTATGCATGTACAAATACATACCTGCACTCGCTGGGATGGTCAAGAGAATTCCCAGAGAAATTAAACAGGGGTACGTAAACATTCCTCCCAGATTTACCAGCACATTGAAAACTTAGGAGAAAACAGGACAAAAATTAGTTAAAAGTTATATGTCAAATAAAAAATCTGACCTATTTTGTTTTGAATATTGAATCATATTATTAATAATATCAGCAATAAATTATGAAATTATAACAGCTTTAATTATTAATAATTAATAATAACAATAATATCATTTAAAATATCATTAAATACAATTAAAATTTTCTAACATCAGAATTTTCTAACTTCAAAACATTAAATGTGTGCAATCATTAATACATAATGGATAGTGGAAAACAAAAGCATAAGTTACCAAGCAGTAGAGAAGCCATGACACAGAGTTTATCCCAGGGGATGTGCTGAGAGGAAGGCCAGTATTCCACATGTGTGAAATAAAGCAATACACACACCCAGGAGTGGAGGACGAAACTACACAGACCCACGCAGGATAGTAACACACTGGCAGGGCCTGGATGGACATTCCCTACACGCTTTCTGAAAAGCACCTGAGACATGAAGCCATCAGTTGATAAAGTAAAACTGCAGAAAAAACAACTACATTTTCAGTCGGTTACGCACTTTTAGGTTTAGATGAATTTCTTAAACTCACACAGTCTTCTATAGTTTTGTTGTGATTAGTAATTTTAAAGGAGTAGTTCACTTTCAGATAAAATTTACTGATAATTTACTCACCCCCATGTCCATGTCTTTCTTTCTTCAGTCGAAAAGAAATTAAGGTTTTTGAGGAAAACATTCCAGGATTTTTTTTTTTTTTTTTTTACATTCTCTTTATAAAATTTTCTACATTGGCACATACACACACACAAAAAAAAAACCTCCAACAAAATTCACTTTGGGAATACAGTGTGCAGACATAACATTCCAGGATTTTTCTCCATATAATGGACTTCAATGGCAACCAACGGTTTGAAGGTCCAAATGTCAGTCTCAATGCAGCTTCAAAGGCTCGACACGATCTCAGCCGAGAAATAAGGGTCTTATCTAGCGAAACGATCGGTCATTTTCTAAAAATAAAATACAAATGATATACTTTTTAACCACAAATGCCCATCTTGTACTACCTCTGAGACGCGCCACGCATTACGTCATCACGTTGGAAAGGTCACGCGTGACGTAGTCGGAAGTACCGACCAAGTGTTTGCAAGTTTGGAATAGTAGGACCGTTCAAAGTTATTGTATGTTGAATGACACATATTTTTATATATTTGTGTCAGTTTATTGTTTAAAATAGTCCTTACGTGTGCATATCCTGGATGTTTAACGATGTGACACGTGACCTTTCCAATGTGATGATGTAATGTGTGGCGCATCTCAGAGATTTTACAAGACCATTTATTTTTTAGAAAATGACCGATCGTTTCGCTAGATAAGACCCTTATTTATCGGCTGGGATCGTGTCGAACCTTTGAAGCTGCATTGAGACTGACATTTGGACCTTCAAACCGTTGGTTGCCATTGAAGTCCATTATATGGAGAAAAATCCTGGAATGTTTTCCTCAAAAACCTTAATTTCTTTTCGACTGAAGAAAGAAAGACATGGACATCTTGGATGATATGGTTGTGAGTAAATTATCAGGAAATTTTCATTTGAAAGTGAACTAATTCTTTAAGAACGTATAATTGTTTCGGTTGTGAATGACTTAACAAATGGGCTAAATAAATGATTCAATGACTCATTCATAACACAAAATTTGTCGCCACCTACTGACACAACTGTATAGTAACTGAATAATGTCACATGGTCAGTCACTAAACGAAAGTGAACGATTCTTAAAGAATCTTTCTGATGAACAAATCTTTTTCGGATTCAAAAGAGTCACATGGGATGAATTAAAATCCCCACCACTATACTGACCTTGAATAAAGCAGAAGTTGAAGCTGAGCCAACTCCCAATGCCACTCCTGTGATTGAGTCGCTGTGAAAACCGTCCCCATAGACCAACATAACAATGCCAGTGATGGACAGGACGGCAGCTACTACCTAAATAGAAATGAAAATAAATAAATATATTGCCTCAATGAATTGCCTTTCACACACACACACACACACACACACACACACGCTATCCTGTTTGATT
Source organism: Rutilus rutilus (assembly GCF_951802725.1). Lineage (NCBI taxonomy): Eukaryota > Metazoa > Chordata > Actinopteri > Cypriniformes > Leuciscidae > Rutilus > Rutilus rutilus. Next base: position 14,226,349 of record NC_140229.1, read on the forward strand.
GCTCACCCTGACACCCATGAAGCGGTCCTTGAGTCCGATCCATGAAAGGAGGAAAGTAAAAGCTTGGCTGCAGCAGAGAACGGCACTTACGTCCACTTTGGATATGCGGCAAAGCGCCAATAAGTACAAATAACCAGATAAACTCCATAGCACGGAGAATGGAGCTGCTCCTTTCAGAACAATCCTTACGGTCAGTTCTTCACCCAGGAACTGACTACATTTTCTGTATGTCAAAAGAGAATAGAAAGATAGGCCTATAAGGCTAGCAGCACGTCACATCAAAATGATCGCACAACACTCTCTATAACTTATTCTTTCAGTAGTGAAATAGGGTAGACTGGGGCAAATATATAGTCACAAGAGCTTTATCTCAGTCATTAATCCAAAACTCCAATAATACAACAAAGCAATAAGCCCCAAGAAGCCGTGGTTTACAGTGAATTTAAAGGCCGTTGTTAGGCACGATGTATTGCTTTTATAAAAAGGTTAATCCATAAAAATACTTATTTTAATATTTATTTTGGTGTATGTTTGTAGAGTAATTTACAACGCAGCTCAACCAATCAGAATCAAGGACTGGAATGATCAGTTTTAAAAATATGTGTTTTCTCTAGCAGAGGGTTTGTAAAACTTAATTCAAAAATTAGGGTTAGGGTTGGAAGTAAATGATCCAAAATGTAAACAATGTACAAAATGCATTACTTTAAATTTGCATGGGTCAAAACAATGTCTCACTATTGGGGCATGTTGTCATAAAAGGTCAGTAAGTCTGAAAAGAACTTTGAGAAATATTAATTGGAGTAAAAACTTGCCCCTGTCCCCCTGTCAATTAATTCAAAGAATGATTTATTTGCATGTAAATTTTCTGCAACAAAAACCAATATCCACAATTTTTTCACTACTAAAGATGAATGTATGCAGTTTTATTAATAGAACGACCTAAACCCCATGTGTAAAAATACAGCTTAGTCAGGACTCTGTGCATGCACAGTACAATTTATAATAAAGCTTTAACCTATCCCCAAATGATAACGCTGAAGGTTTTGCTGTTATACCAACAACTGCCAGCCAGTTTCAGTGATGACTTTGCACTCATTATGGGTTGTTGACCAGGCATAGATTCATTAATAAAGTGGCAATTTGTTTAGCTGTACTAGAAGCTGGGAGGATTAGGGACTGAAAGCAGCTTGCACTAAACAGCTTTCAAAACATTAAGTCAAAATAAGAATGATATACAGTACAATAATGTTTATTATACTTGATTGAATTGCTTTAGCACTCTAAGCAAATTAATACTGCCACACATCCTAACATGAGCAAGTCATGAAGATCATTTAAAACAATCCAGAGTTCATTTGACATGTTTTCTTCTGACCTGAACTCGGTGGTTGGCAACTGCTTCTGTTTCTCCGTGAGAAGATGACACAGATAGTAGAAGGGAAAAAAGAGAATGTTCCAGATGCTACAGAACCAAATGATAAAGAAAGGGGTGGGATGTTTTATCAGAGTTTCTTTAGCGCTGTGAGTACCCCAGGCCCAGGAAACAGCCACACAAGCCCCTAAAATGAGGCCACAGGTCACCCTCCATACAGCTCGGAATGGCCATCGAGTGCAGCAACGTTTAGATGGTCTTTCTTCATCAGATTCATCCTCAACTAAGTTCTGTTCCTGAGGATCCTTCTCACTTGCTAAGAAAAACAAAGACAAGTCATTCAGAGAATTACAATTGTCACCTTTTCCTACTTCTACATTTGATAGATTTCCATACACACTTAAAAATATAGGTTCCAAAAAAGAGTGATGCCATAGAATTAATAACCATTAATTTGGAAATAAAAACAAAATGGAAATAACCATTTTTGGTTCCCCATAGAACCTTTCAGTGAACAGTTCTTAGTGTGAAAAACATTTCCTTGATATTTAGATAAAAACTTTCGCTATAAAGATCCTTTTATGCAATGGAAGTCAGGAGTTATTAAACAATAAAGCACACTAGACAGGACTAGCAAACTTCATCCATCTTGTTTACTCGTTCACTTTCGTTCTCACACACATTACCTCAGAACTCAACACTTCAAAATAGTAGTTACAATATAATTAACTTATGAACACAACAGAGGTTCCATGGATGAGAAAGGTTCCTTATGGACCTTTATGTTTTAGATTGTCCCAATAACTAAATAATATCAAAACTCCAGTAAACTACGGCAGAGCTATAAAAAAAAAAAAACATTACCTGGTGTAGGCAGGTGAAGTGTGATGGGTAGGGGTCCGGAGGAAGGAGATATCTTGGCTGTGAGTTTGTTCATTGTTTGTTGTGCTCTCCTTAAAAAAACCCTAACCCTTAGGTCAGGGTTCTGAGCCCCTCTCTATGAGCTCGGGCTCTCATACCAGTAATATGCTTTAAGTAAACCCACATGCTTAGTGCAGATTACTACAGATCCACCTGTGATTAAAAATCTATGGTTTAACAGCTTACACTTGCTAAATGCTGTTAAATAACAGTCAGTAATGATGGGTACTACAAAGAAAACTGTAAAAAGAGTAAGAGAGAAGTTTTGCATTGACAGTTTTAGTATAATAAAATAGATTTATAGATAGATATTGTAAATGTTATAGTATTAAGTCTCTCAACCCTCATTAACATTACATTGACATCTGATCAATAATCCAGATTTTGGATCATCATTGGACTATAAAAACACTGATGAGATGGTTGTAATTATTAAGAGCAAGATTAGGGCAAGACAATTTGGTTATGTATCTCCAGTCTCTAAACTAGTTCTAGGTGCATAATAATGTTTTTCTGTAGGTGAAAGTGTATTTTCTGACTTGTCCTATTCATGTGTCATGCCATTAAGAAGAGATTTTCAGATCCAGAAAAAGGTAGGCTATAGCTTATTTTGGACACGATAACCTTTTGTGACAACATGCCCCAGTAGCTGTGCATTGATCTGACCAACAAATAATCTGTCTGTAAATCATCGAACAACAGCAGTTTGCTACTTCCCTATTTCATCAGTTGTCAGTTTATCAACTCTCTAAAGTTTAAATGGTAAAACTTTACAAGGTCTCATTTGTTGAAGCATTAACTATAAACTAATTATGAGCAATAAACAGCATTAATTAACCTTTGTTAATGTTAGTTAATATAAATGTTCACATGCATGATAGTTCACAGTGCATTAACTAATGTTATACATCTTTTGATCTTCAAAATGTATTAGTAAATGTTGAGATTGACATTAACTAAGATTGATAAATGAAGCAGAAGTATTGTTCAGTAATGTTAACGAATGAAACCCTTTAAACTATATTCACACGTTTACCATTTAGTGTTTTATAATTTATACCAATCCATATAAACACACATGTCAATGAAGGTTTTGGGGGTATTCTATTTGATTTAATGCATGAATTCCATACATGACAAAACAAACATTACACAAAGTCACATGAGCTGCTTAGATTTAAATGACTAGACTCTAGGCAAGACAAGTTAACACAAGCATACATACTGGATAGTGATCAAACTCCATACATTTTGAAATTCCTCACTCAGACACACTTTGTAACCTATGGGCTAATGTATAGGAAATATGATGACCATCAGGGAGCACTTTCACCAAGAAGAGGTTATTCCTGGACTGAGTACCTCAAAGCAACCATTCACCCCACACATTTGTCTTCAAGTTGGATTTATGCTTTAAACTGTCATTTTATTGCCATCAGTATGACCTAGCGACTTTGCTAAGTGATATTGATGTGCTTTCTTTGTTGCGAGATACTCCTTTCATTGTCTTAGATGCCTTCTTTGCTTAATGGGGAGACATGTGACTTTTTCCTGTGCTGTCTCGCTGTGAGGGAATGTACTCATGGGTAACGTCTGTCCTGTGGAATCTTACAGGGGCATTCAGTCTGTTATAATCAGAGAGGGAGACAAAGAAATTGGGTGAGATACTTCACGGCAAAAAACAGACCACATTTGGCCATGGCAAGAATGAAGAGAAAAGAGGGTGCTTGTTTACCTTTGGGTCTGGGGTGCATCAGGGTCAGAGGCAGCTCTACTGTCACATCACTGTAAGGAGAAAACAAAAGGTTAGATAACGGCCATTTCTGATTTCCCATAATGCATTTAAATTGTTTTCTAATTTTTGACTTACCTTGCTGTCAGTCCTCCAAGCAGACTGCAAAAAGTACAAATTATATATCATTTTAGTTAACATATTGTTACAATAATAATAATTATTGTGTGTGTGTGTGTGTGTGTGTGTGTGTGTGTGCATCTAAATATATGTATTATTATTAATGAAACAGTAATTTATTTATTATTGTGAGTTTAGCATAAACTGGAGAGATATCTCAAAGAAAGCAATCCTTACCCTCCACCTGATACCATGAGGTTAACTTTGATCTTGTAGGACACCAGAATTCCCAAAACTTCCTTATCCATTCCTGCCCTTATTCTGAAGAAAGGACGGAAAAGTAAATTAATAATTAGCAGAGTTCACAGTATAGTATCATAGCGAATGTGCTGTATTAGGAGCAATTCATTACAGCCCACAAATATTTTAGATTTCATTTTTTTATAACTGGATTATGCGTAAGTTTATTCATTTCTATTGGGCGTTCTGTAAAACTCTGTTTGAAGATGAAACAAACACTCACATAGTGGTTGAGGCCAAATTGGTGTCTTCATCTTTAAGCCTGCCATCCAGTGCCAGGCCACGCTTCTCCTTGTTTTCTGACAGCAAAGGAGTGATCGCAAGGGATTTTTCAAAATTCGCACTCCCTTCTATAGTTTCCCTGTAGAAAAAAAATGGAATCATATAGGTTAGATAACTTACAACTGATCATTGAAGAGAGACATGCATATCACAGTCAAAGAAAATGACACTCACCCAAACTCTTCACTCAGCACATTCTTGGTGTATTTGTCGGCTGAGTAGAGAACGACGTCTGTGGTTTGGTCAACTATGAAAGTAATGGATACAACATCAGTTCATTCAAATATACTGCTATATTTATTATACCCGCCAATGGAATGCTTGACTATATATATGTGATTGATTTAAGTTTTATATATATATATATAAAACTTAAATCAATCATCCTAAAATAACTTAAATCAATATTTGATGTCCATTTATTGATTTATTTGGAAGTAGTCATGTAATACGATAATATACAGTCAACTGGTCATTATAGCAAAAGAAGTATGGTACAATAACCCTGTCAGGGGTTATACTTTGTAATATCGACAGGATTACTCTACATTACACATACAACTTGTGAATCACTTGAAATTGCTTTTGATCAATCTCACCTGTAATCTTTATTTTTTTCACAACTTTGTTTGTCTCGTTCTTGACCTTAATGTTGATGGGGATGGGATCACCATGGTAGTAGATCTGTCATCAATGGGGAAAAAAACACATGAATTTCTTCTTGATTTGGTAAATATCAAAGCATACAGTGCATCATAGTTTACGCACATCCTTGGCCAGAGAAGCTTCCAGATGAACAGGCTTATCAGACATCATAAAGCTCTTGCAGATCTCAGATTTCTGTCCAGATCCTGTGTTATCAGGAGCGAACTGGATTTTACGAATGATAAGGCGGCAAGTGTCCCTAGGAGAGGCGACAGAAAAAAAATATTTGTAAAAATTGTTAACAGAGGTAAAATGTGCGAAAAAACCTATAACACACTCACTTCTTGTCGATTTTCTCATCGGGGTCATCAGCTGATTTGGCCACGTAGGCCTTGACCTCAAAGTCAACACCGCAAGCCTGCAAAAACAGAGCCATGAGCAAGTCCATTCAGCGCATTTCCATTTGATGATAATATATTGAATTCGCTCTCATTTCATTTCACCTTTCCACTGTCATCTGGGCCAGGCTGAAGCGTAACAGAGCAGGGGAGGTTGGTAGGGATCTGAAAGAAAAAGACAGTTCATTTTAATTTGTCACATCATGAGGAAATGTTCTGTGACAAATGGTGTACAAATGATATTTCTTATTTATAAGGAGTGTGTAAAATGATTACTCCTAATCATTGTCTGTATTATTTTGCTGAGTTATTCACAGCGTAAATGAATTATTCTGTTGTTGGTGCTGGCTGATGACTTACATTAAAAGTGAAGGGATGGCCCTGCTCTCCAGCTTTCTTTAGGAGAGTGTTGTGCATCTCTGTCAGGGTGGGTTTGTGTCCTGCATCAGGATATAGCTGTATGTGCTGAATCCAGATGTCTTTTCTGAAGGAAAGCCCAATCACATCCAGGTCTTCACGACCATAACGGAAAGCGCAGGCCAGCTGGATCCAAACTGCATGAAGCATCATTAAGCATTGTTTTTTATTTGTTCTATTGTCTTAAATTCATTTTCATCCTTTTTTAGAAAAAATAACATAATCATATAATTTTAAGTATGAATATATATATATATATATATTTTTTTTTTATTAAAAAAACCTTAATGACAATACCTTTTCTGTCCTCAAGGTCTGCAGGGTCGATTTTCACTACACCCTCTGTTTAGAATAAGAAACAATTCATATTTAGTTGTTGGATATTACCTGTTGTCTGTGTTTCAAAAATAAATGCAAGCAGTTTCTTACCAACAGTGTCAACTGAGTCAATATGGTCAACATAGTCTCTCTTCCCCAGGTAGAGAGTGAGCTAAAACATAAACAGTGCATTACACTAATTTATTTCCATGTAATGAAATATGAAAATTCAAGCATGAATCTGTAACAATAAATTGAGGAATTCAATTCAGAATCAACTGAAAAATCTTAAGTTCAGTTAAGTCGTACCTGGCCATTTCCACTGGTCTTTTTGTAAACTCTGAAAGCACAAAAAAGAAAAATGTGAAAAAGGAACAGTAAGATGCATGGTTGATGGTGTAGTAAACACTGATAAAACAAGATGAAATTAGTAAGTGTTACAAAAATGTAACTCTGTATTGCCTGTAATTGCAGATGGTGTCAAAGAGGAGTGAGCAGGGATAACTTGTCCTATTAAGTCTACCTCATACCTCAGCAGCAATATATTTGAGTTTGCAGGTTTGACCTTTTTGCCCTAAGCGTTCATCACGTTGTTAAAGCTTAGTATTTTAAGACACTTTAAGGCCATGGCCTGAATTACCCTTTGCTAGTAATCCAGGCTTCATGAATGGAGGCAGCTTGTTTACTCCAAAGAGGATGCCTGGTAATTGATTGTGACTGCCGGCTTATGACACGTTCATGCTGGACTCAAATCAATGTTCCAAATTGATGAGATCTATTCTAAACTTTCAAGAACTCCTCATTGTGGCAAGTAAAGTAATTGTTTTTTTCTCTCTTACTATGTGATGCTTCTGTAATTTTTGCCATCCTGCCCTGCCCTGCCCTGCCCTATCCTATCCTACTTAGACATGACATATAGTGGTTTGTTAATTTTTGATTTCTCAAATGATTTAAAATATATATATATATATATTTTTGTGATTTGAACTTTGGATTGACCCTTTGCCATTTCTTAGACATAACCCGACGGGCCAATATCTAATAAGTAGCCTACATAAAATTGGAAAGTGACAACAACAAAAAAAAGCATGCAATATTAATAGAAAATATAAAAAGAATATAAAAATGAGCTACTCCAAACTAAGCACTTGGTACATACTATGGTGAAAAATCCAGAAATGTTAGAGTTCAGCAGGTTGCTATACATAATTTGCTTTTTCGGCTTTCTCCAAATCTTTAATAAATTGGTTTGGTATTGAAAACACGACAAGTCTAATGCTAAATAAACCAGTAAAATGTATTTAGAACTTTTTTTTGTTTGTGAGCAGTGTGACAAATCTCAAAGGTGAAAGCAAAAATGAAAGAATACTTACTTGTCTGCCATTGTACAAAGATTTTCCTGAAATAAATGAAATAGGAAGGTGAATTTCATGAAGAGTGTTTTTTTTTTTTGACAAATTGCTCTCACTGCATGAGTGTTTATGTGTGTGTGTCTCCCCATTCTTTATTGCAAGACATGATGTGTGTTTGTGGATGTAGTGATAAAAGCAGAGCAGATGTTACTCTTATTTTTCTCTCAAACAAATCTTGGCACAGAGATAAGCTGTACGGCATTGCTCATCCAGTGAACTCAGATGTAACCCTCTCTAGATATGCAAACGTATGGGCTTTAAGCTTATTTCTAAATGCAAATTGCATGGACAGGATACATATTTGACTAAAACTAACATGAAGATAAATCATACAGGTTGTGAGCACAGGTGAGCACCTTGTATAGGCCTACGTTTCAAATAAAAATCATCAAAATAAAAAAGAGCTACTAAGAAGCTGTCAAAGACTGTGCATATGGCCTTTATAAATGCAAAAGAACCATGTGGAGACTTTTTTTGCACAAATCTAATGCGTCTAATGTCTCTCAGCTGTAAAGCTCCAATGCACATTATGAGGTTCTTAATGCTCGTCATTGTCCAATATCAATTTAGCTGATTGAGTGACACGTCACAGGAAGACAGTCCGAATGCAATCAAATATTGGTTGTACACATAGTCTAAATGAATATTCATTCACAAGGCCCTGCTGATAATCTAAAGAGGGCTAAATTAACTCAAAGAAGTAAATTTAATATAATAAAGACAATAATGTCCTGCTTTCTTTTGTTGGATGATAGGAAGAATTGTTACCAGAATACCTGTTACTGAAATCTTTGATGTAAAGTCATTGAGTTCTTACCTGTTGATTGTTAGGGCGATCTGCTCCCTCTCTCTGGTAATCCGCAGCCCGTCTGGTGTAGTCAGAGAGTGCGGATGAGAGTCAGAGGCGCAGGGTTTTATACTCGGACCTTTGCTCTGATGGCTTGTGCTCCTCTGATTTAGATGCCGTTGTCTTTCTGTCAATCCAATTAAACACTTAAAATGCTATTTAGGGCTACGCAATGTTTATAAATAGAAATAAAAATGGGGAATTACATCAAAGAAATACTGGAAGCTTGCAATGGTTTAGTCTGAAATGTATGTAGTTTGTGAAAATGAAAACAAGAGAAGATAATTATGAAAACAAGAGAATTATGACAGAGTACTGTGACTGGATTGGGACAAGATTATGCATCTCAATTAGTCAGATTTACAATTGACTTGAAGCAATAATATATATATATTTTTACTCTGCTTTACTCACCTTTCAAATTCTAAACAAGAAAAAAAAAAAGAAAAAAAAAAGTGGACAATTTAGCATGAGGAGAGAGCCAATAAAATATGGTCTAACCAGACGTGAATGTTAGATTGTACAGTAGCATCTAAATAAATTATGGTATAATATAATATAATATAATATAATATAATATAATATAATATAATATAATATAATATAATATAATATAATATAATATAATATAATATAATATAATATAATATAATATAATATAATATAATATAATATAATATTCATGTCAGGACCTCCTCTGAGTATTTTAGATGCCCAGTAATACGATTTGGTAGACAAAACAAAGTGGAAGGCCTAAACATAGACCATTCACCCTGTACCTTAATATAGAACTGCACATATTTTTGTACACAATTTTAGATAGAAAACAGTGTGTATATATTGTAGGATAATCATTTATTTGTTCTTTTTCAAGGACACAACATGAATGTTGGCTGCTTCATCATCAACATCATCATTCCTTGAAAAATCAAGGAAACCCAAAAAGAAAGACAATAGTATAGGGATAAAACATTAGTCTTGCTGCTCCAGATGGCCAACAGGCTTGTAAAACCAGTGACCACATGGGCACATAAGCCTTTCCTTATATGAAAGCTTTTTGTGTTGAATGATGTTCCTTAAATAGTTTTCTGTATTATTTTAATTATATACTTTTAATCTCCACACATTAAAGGTGCTTCCTTGCACAAAATGTGTATGTAAGCTTATTAAGAAATCCCAATTTGCACAACCCCAGGTAAATCTCTTAACGTCACTGTTCACTGAGATGGCTTTTCCTTCCATCTGTTCCCTCCTATCAGGTACTGGCAGTCCAATGACATTGTGTTTATGAAAAAGCTCTTTACCAATCCCAGGAGTTCAGAAAGAGGAATCAGATGGCGTGTGTTTCGCCAGTGCAAGAATTGGCACCATAAGGACATTGAGCGTAATCCACTTATTGCTAAGAATTTACTTAAATAGCTACAGTCGAGTCAAAACATTAAGTTAAGAATCTTTATTTTTAAAACATATTGAACAGCATCAAATTATCAAAGCATTCTTTAATAAAAGGTGTGATAGGTTAATTGATTCACTTAAACCTTAATTATATTAGGGACATTTTGATTGCAATGATGTAACTAAAGAAAACTGCATAAGCATTACATAATTAACAAGTCAGTAACACCTTAGTCCCTAACTTATAATATCTAAGGTCCATTTTTAGTTCAAAGTGTGAAGACTTAGGATTTAATCCAAAGGTAATTACAGAAGAGCTCAGGGGCGTCTGTAATTACACTTTAGGGAGGGAGTGGGCAGGCTTGTTGAGAAAGAGGTAAAGCCCAGGTAACAAAGTGTCAAAGACTGTAGTGCACACATAAATAATTACTTATTTCTAAATGAGAGAATAATCACAGAAAATATATTAGAATCCTTCTGAAAAATAATTCAAGTCATTTTTCACGGCTTGTATCCTTCATAAACTATTTTTTTTTATTCTAAACTTATCTGACTTTTCTAACCAGCTACAGACCCTTTTCAAACGTGCTTGAAATAATAGAGCAGATTTGTCTTCGAATTTAATTAACTTTGAGTAATGATCCAAAGCTATGTTAATGAATGACTTAAAGTGGATCTACAAATATATACAACGTTATACACACAAGACGGCATCTGGATGATCACTGTTCTATAACAGATATAACACTAACACCATACCATACTGGTTAATGTACAGTTTGGTTCTGGTGCTGTTTACCCACAGTTGGCACAGATTGTTTCAAAGTTTAATCTCTCTTAATCTGTCTACACTCCCACTTTGTCCATAATGGGATTGTGTTGACTGAACACACAGGATGGATTCCTTCTTTATTAGAAAGTGCTCGCAGTTCTCTGTGACAAAACCAATGTCACTCAAATGAAGTAAAGACCTATGAACTCCTGACCTTTTGTAAATGCCCAAAGATCCCAAAAATCTGGATGGCGCTCAGCTCTTTCCTGGCATGTTTTCAGCATGGCTTCCATTGTGATTAAGCTTTTTAATCTTTGTTGGACATTCAGTGAACAACCTGTTCCCTTTTGAGAACGTCCACTTTGTATTGCGTAGCTATACGCAGTGGGAAAACTCCTTTTTCTCCAAAAAACTAAAGCCAATATTTAAAAAAGCAGTGCAGCTGCACAGCGAGCACAGAGCAGGGCATCTAGCTCGCTTATTGGCTGTGCTGCAGCAACTGCACGAACCTATGGCGAGGCGGCTGAGACACGCGAACCAATTGGGTCGCTTTTGCGCCCAGGGTTAGAACCCACCAGAATGGGCGTGGTTAATGCCTATATAAGCGGATCATTTCGCCATAGAATCAGATTTAATCTCCTTCAGCATACACCTTCTTCGCTGATCTTCGAGCCTTCACCGTCGACGAGCCCCTGCAGCGGAACGAGCGACCTCATCAGCGGACGCAGCACCTTCAACTCAACGCCGCCTTCCCCTGAATCGCTGTTAACCTGCGGCCTCCCGGCGAAAATAAGCCATATCCTATTTCTAAAACTCTGTGTGTTCACCGCAGCGACACTTTGAGAAAAAGAGCAAATTTCACAGCGTTGTTACAAATGTTACAAACTCTGATTGCGCTTTGTGCAGAGCCCCTCTGCATGAAACCGACAGACACAACGAGTGCGCCCCATGCCTGGGACTCGCCCCACGCAGAGACTGCACTCAACAAGGATGGCTGCCCGCACTGCGAGAGCTTGCCCATTTCCATCCTGCGCTAGCAGTTAGCTCTACTTTTGGACGGCGACCTGCCCCTCGCGCTCACCCACTTCCAGCCCCCCTCGAGCCACGACGGAAGAAGCGACTGGGTCAAAGGATACCTGAACCGAGCGAGCCCACGCCGGCCTAGTCCCTGCGTGCCTCGCTCTCTCCTTGCAAAACTCCCTCACCGGTGCTGTTTTCGCAGACGCATCTATGCCCCTCCTCTCAAGCGGCAGGACTCATCTTGTTCGGCGCATCTGAGGAAGAAGGTGATGACAGCCTTTCCCTGGCTGTATCTGAGGGAGACAACTGGCCGGTCTTGACGGTTGACACTATCCACTATCGACGGCGCTGAAGAGAAGGGGTACAACGGGTTGCCCCCCCTAGAGGAAGCTGTGGCAGCACATCTCTGCCCACCCACCTCTAGCGGATGGAGAACCAAGACAGCCCACCCATCCAAGCCCTGCCGAACGACATCAGCCCTGGCCGGTCGAGCTTAGACCGCCGCCAGCCAGGCTGCATCGGCTTTGTAAACCATGGCAATCCTCCAGGTGTTTCAGGCCAAGCTCCTCCACTCTATGAACGAGGCTGGCCCGGACCCTGAGGCCTTTGGGGACTTGCGAAGCGCCACTGACTTAGCCCTGCGTGCCACCAAAGCCACCGCCCAGGCGATCGGAAGAGGTATGGCCAGTTTGGTTGTGCTGGAGCGCCACCTCTAGCTGAACTTGACGGAGATTAAGGATGCGAACTGAAGCGCTTTTCTCGACGCCCCAGTCTCCAACACCGGCCTCTTCGGTCCTGCGGTGAAGGGATTCTCAGAGCGCTTCACGGAGGCGCAGAAATCGTCGCAGGCCATGCAACATTTTTTGCCAAAATGTTCGAGCTCGGCTTTGTTTTAAACAACAACAAAAAACTGTATTATTCTAGCTTCGTACATTCCTTTTTTATCAACACTTGAATATGGGTAAGTTTAATAAAAAAAAGCAACACTGAGCAAATTTTTATGTCAAAGCCTACATCCAGATCGGATTCAGAACAAGGATCAAAACATAGATGAAGTAGATTGAATCCATCAACACCCCCAAAACTTCACAGTCCTGTAGCTCGTCCTGGGTTGGCATTTCATTCAGTAACATTAGGCAGTGATTTGCTATTTAATGTTGATGGTCGCGTTAGTTCACCTGTGTTTTTATCAGGAGAGTCTGTACTCTTTCAGAAGATGCTTAATAGCGTCAGAAGAGCAGGAGACCTCCAAGACGGAACAGAAGAGGAGGAGCTGACGGAATTGAGGAGCACCAGGGTGGAGCAGAGGAGCACCATGGTGGAGCAGAAGCAGGTGGAGCAGAAGTCCCCTAAGGTGGGACTGAAGGAGTCCCCTAAGGTGGGACTGAAGAATTCCCCCATGGCTGTTCTAAAGACCATGTTGGAGCCTGGACCATGACGGTACTGTCAGTGCTGGATACTACGGCAACACTGAAACAGAGCACAGAGAGATTATTGACGGCCTCAGTGGCCGTAACAGATAGGATAGATAGTCCATAATCAGTCTGCTTGGTCGTGACTAGGCAGACAAATAGTTCAAGAACAGCCTTCTTGGCAGATAGTGGACAAGCAAAGAGTTTATGGATGGCGTCCTTAACAGGGCCGACTGAGAGTTCAGATTCGGGCTCCTTGGCCTTGAAAGGGCAGACAGAGTTCACGAGCGGGCGCCACTACCTCAGGAGGAGCTGTAGCGGTTGCCATCGCCACCGCCTACTGGGGAGGAGCTGTAGAAAGTATGTGTTGCCCAAACACACAATATGGTGGTAGCCATCACAAACAGTGCAGAAGACAGTGGAAGTAACTTTGGGACCATCTGACTCGAGATGAGACCACCGGACTTGAGTGCGCTGAGACCACTGTGTTCTGTGACCACTTTCACTCTCATTCTGAAAGTCCAGAACAAAGATTTAAAAGCTTAATCACAGTGGCAATAAAGCCATGGCCCATGGAACATGCCAGGAACGTGCTGAGCACCATCCAGATCTTTGGGATCCTTAACATTTACTAAGGTCAAACTTCATAGGCCTGTCCTTAATTTCAATGACTGCACTTTCTAATGTACAAGTAAGTGTAGTGTATGGCTTTCTGTCTTCTCCATTTTAATGGCTATATGGTTATCAATCTCATCAGAGACATTCACACTTCTCACTCTAAAACATTAAAAATGGAAGTGGATCCGTGGACCATAGATCTATCAGGTATAGTGATCCGCTCCTGGCTCTGAGATGGACTGGGCAGCTTGCTTTGGCTCGGGGGAAGCTGGTTATATGTAACTATAACTATAATTATTTTATATATAACTGTAGAAACAAACAAGGAGATAATCAGTAACGGAGTAGGCAAAACAGGAACAGAATAACAGAATAGAAGTCCGCAATCGTGACAGTAACATGTATGTTTTGTTTTGTTCTGTTTTATTATTATGGTGTTTTGGTTACCCTGTTTGCCTGTCTGCCTGCCTGTGTTTCCTGTTTTGCTCTGCCTTGGTCAGACGTTGCTCTGCCTGCGCCACGGACTTACGGGCCTTCAGCTATGTTTCGTTCCTCTGCCCCTTCGGCTCCGTTGGGCTCCACCTTGCTCCTCAGTCCCACCAGCTCCACGTCAGTCCTCTGGCACCCTGGCTCCACTTCAGATGCTCGTCTCTGCGGCCCCGCCTTGGCCTTCATTGCCATTGGTGGCTCCCGGTCTCGTTGGCCCTCCGTCTGCAGCCTGGTCTCCTCTTCCATCAGCTCCATCTCCGTCAGTCATCCCCTTGGTGTCATCAGCCAAATCTTCACCATGGCTCCTCCCTCCCTCGACTTCACCGTGGGTCATCGTCCTGGCTGCGCTTTGGGTCCCCACCTGACTCCTCCTGCTCCTAGCTCCTCCAAACAACACAATGCACCGCCCTGGTCTCTTGCCACCAGCGCAACTTGGTTCTAGCCTTTTGCCTGCTCGACGTCCCCCTCCAGAGCCCCTACCCTCCCTCCTCAGTTAGACTGTTACGGTGCAAGGACCTACCTTCCTGGAGGAACGTGTATGTTCTGTTTTGCACTTCACTGCAGCAATGCGTGACACACAGGAATAAATTACATTTTAAAATATATTAAAATATTCACATTTATTTGTATAGAAATCTGTTGTTTTCATTTTCAATAATATTTTGCAATATTACTGTTTTTACTGTTTTTGATCAAATAAATGCAGCCTTGGTGAGCATGAGAGGCTTTGAAAAATAAAATGTTTTAATGTTTCCAAACTTTTGACTGGTACTATTATGGACATCTAAACCATGAATATGTTATATTACTACTATAATTAGGTTGATTTAGTCATATTAAATGGGATTTTAACCAAATAAGATAAAATCAGTTCATTTATAAATTATGTTAAATGTGTAATTGATTCATTTCTTATATTTGTATTAATTTTATTATTTATATTTATTCTATATTTATTAATTTATTATAAATGTAACATAATATCACACACACACAGTATTCATAATTTATTTATATATTTTTATTATTTATTTATCATTTTTGTATCACATTTTTAAAACAGGCCTATATTTTTATAATTATCGTTTGTGAGTGAGGTAATGATGAGGTGTTAGGTAGGAAGAAGGTATTTGGCCGAGTGCTTATCGACCTCTGTCCATGGTGCTGGATTTGATAACTCTGATTTGACTTACTCTTACTCTGATTCGAGTAAATCACACAAAAATGTGGTTTCATGGATTGATTTTGTTACGTGTCATTTTATAGGTGTGACAGTAATGAGCAGATAAGTGCGGTCAAGGTGTCGTCGCCACTGCAGCATCCGCTCTGCGACTGCTCGCTGCTTCTGCTGCTGCTCACAGTCCCGCAGACAAAGTGATGGAGGGAGGGAAGTTGTGAGGCTAAAAAGTGGGTCTACAGCCCCACGAAACGCGCAAATTAGAAACAATGGCGGAGGCTAATCCACTCAGGGGACTGCCCCGGATCCAGAGGGCTGCGGTAAGATGGATTCTTCTCTGTTTTGGACCGGGTTTTTACTGCAGAACTGACACACGCTATGCGGGCGCTGGGTGGGAGTCGTATGCTTTATATAGAAACTATAAATTAGATCACGCGCGCGTTTGTAATGTTAACTGTTAGTTATTAGCCTACTGTGATCATTATTGCAGTCAGCATTGGTTTGGTTTACATTTGAATAGTTATGTGCAATGATCGCCACGTTTTTAAACACCTGACCACGCTTTTAACTCCAATGTGGATTATGACTAACGCAATAATAATAGGCTACATTATAGACTTTTTTGGCTGTGCATATGTTTTATTGCAACATTGTTAACATATAAGTGGACATTTTAACCTCTGATGATTATGGGAGTCTAGCACAGCAATTTGAGTGAAAAGTGTGAGTGTCTCTGATGAAGTTTATTGATCATCAGTCTGTCAAAAAGGGAGAAGACAGAAAGCCTACACTTTCTTGTCAGCATTAGTAGGGTAACAGTCAACAAATTCAGCCTTGGATTTCCATTGACATTGATTGTCTTCATAGGGTCTGAAAAAAGTGCATAGTAGTTGCTTGTAGTCAGACTGAATTTCCTGCTTTAATCAGCAAGAAATGTGTTACAAAAAGCAATTGTTTTTTGCTTTGTAAAGGCTTTAAAAAACACACATTTTAATTCTAAATTGAGCTCTGTTCTTATTACTGTAACTTTTCTGTGATTACTTAATTACAATTTAAATATGTGCATCCACAGGGACATGTGGGTGTCTGACCTAGATTTCTATACATCTATGAACACATTAGAAGTGGGAAGATGATATACAAGCAGCCACATTGCTGTTTATGATTATATTACCATATTATTACTCTTTAAATCATCCTGAATTATGTGATAGGAAAGAAGTTGAACATGTACTGAAATTGATGAAATATCACATCTCTTCTTCAGATGTCATTCCCTGGACATTTGCATTTAGTTCTAGTGCTGAGGCCCAAAACCCATCTTCAGACCACTGGAACAGACCTCGGTTTCCGCTTCAGTCAGGACGACTTTGCGCTCAAGATGCCGGTAAGAGCTGATGAGAATCCTCTGTGGTACAAAACAATAGGTTTTTTTTTATGTATAGTGATGAGATGCATACCTGAAGTCTTGAACAGCAAAACAAACATCAA
This sequence comes from Rutilus rutilus, assembly GCF_951802725.1. NCBI lineage: Eukaryota > Metazoa > Chordata > Actinopteri > Cypriniformes > Leuciscidae > Rutilus > Rutilus rutilus. The sequence goes on from NC_140229.1 coordinate 14,243,487, forward strand.
GTTGTAACTATAATATTGAGACCAGTCATTCGTTTTAATCCCCACTCATAATGTGGGAAAACATTTGCATCCATTTTTATTCAATCTTTATTTAACAAGGCTGTTAAAAGGCCATTCCACCCTTACGAGGTTAGTCTGCTTAACGAATGGATTATTAATCGCATTTAATTTAATTTTAATTAAATATAATGTGCTTAATTAATTCCCTAGCTATTTTCTGCCTTATTCAGATGATTATGCTGAGCTCCTTGTCAGACCTGCTTCGCTTCATTGATGAAAATCAGCTGAATACTGAGTTTGGTGGTAACCTGGAGCAATGCCATAGTGACTGGATAGTTCTGCGAACGGTAAGCTTTCTGATTTCAAGAAAGGAATGCTGTAACAAGAAATGCCATTATATGCTCACAAAATGGAATTAAATTGCAAAATATATGCATAGTATGTGTCATTATTTAATGCTGATAAGAGAAATAAATCAATTGCTAAAGGATATCTGTTTACTTCCTATTAATTCATTTAGATTTGCAACTATAAATATATTTATATCTGATTTTAGATAAGGAGGCTTTGAACTGTGTTTGCAATAACTGCTGAGTAATGCATATTTCTGTCTGTGCTGCCTCCTCCAGGCCATAGAGAGTTTTGCAGTGACAGTGAAGGAGATCGCTCAACTACTGCAGACATTCGGCACAGAGCTGTCTGAGATTGAGCTGCCTGATGACGCCAGTGGCATTGAGTACCTACTCAGATCACACACTGACAAATACAGACAGATGAAGGTATGGAGATGAGTCTCACAATTGAGTGGGCCTATTGTGCACATAAACAGTGGGGTGAATCCCAGACTTTCAATGTGGTTTCAGAATTGGGAAATATATTAAATATAAAACACAATGACTGTGTTTGGGGGAAAAAAAAGTAACATTTTTTAATAATTATTTAAGTTATGATTGAATAAGACATATGATTTGAAAACTACTACAGGATGACATTAGGTCAGTTATGAGGGATGGACGTCAGCTGCTCTCAAACCTCGAGGCCTCAAAAGCAATGGAAGGTGCTGCAGCAGAAGACAGAGACATCAGCCAAGACAAAGAAAGAGTGCAGAGGTAGCCTTCATACAGTATTACTCACCACCAGCAGAGTAAATCATTGTCAGCTCTTTCGGGTTGCTGAATAACTCTCCAAGGAGTCTTTATGTTTTTCGGGTAATCAAAATCATACAGTCTTTATTGCCTCTTTTAATTTTTATCCTCCTAGTATTGGATTGGTTGAGGCCCATTCAACTTCCTCTAGTTCACAATGTATTTTTGTGCCAATCATCAAAATGAACTTCAGCTTAGGCTCTTTGTGTAAAATTCAGGTAGGCTCTTTGTGTAAAAAAAAATCATCATGTTCCATTTGTTTATTGCAGGCTTGTGGCACAGTTACGGGACATGGAAATGGCTTTTGATGGCTTTTTTGAGAAGCACCACCTAAAGCTTCAACAATACCTTCAACTCCTCCAATACGAGCTGAGCTTCCATGAGGTACAGACCAGTGTTGGAGTAATGAGCTAAAAGTGTACTAACTTAACTACTTTAACAACACTGCTTTTGTAGTAACAAGCTTTTCCAACTATTCACAGTAATGCACAACCAAATGCTACATCGCTGTTTTGAATGTCATTGTACTTCGCATGCTACTTTGATCAAGTCTGCTACTGAGAGCTGAGGTTTAACACGATCTTTCGGGTCTCTCTATCATACTGTATGTAACGCTGGAAAGTTACTGTTAGTGAAAGTTAGCGATTCTGTTGGTCCTAAAGTCAGTGTACTCGCTGCTTTCATAAGATGCGCTGGAAGTCATTCTAGTAAACTGGTTTGTCTGAAATGGTCTACTTTCTCATTTGCAGCAATGGAAAGTCTGATTCATTCTACTGAATCGGTTAGTCTTAAATGATCCTTGGATAGTGTGTAATGTTGCTGTTTGAGCATAAACAACATCTGCAAAGTTAAAAGTTCAAAGCAAAGGGAGAAATAGTTCTCTTACGAGAGGTTCTCTCGTATTGCGTAAGCTAGCTTACGCTGCGGGAAAGTCTCCTTTCACGAGATACTGAAGCCAAAAATTATCCTAATTTTTTAAACTTTGTCAACGCAGTGCGGCAGCCTGCAGACCTAGGGCAAGCGAGTCGCGTGCCCATTGGCTGCTCTGCGGCAACTGCAGCAGCCTATGGCTGAGCCTTGCGCGTGACGTCACGTCCAATGAGCGCGCTTGGCGCGCTTAGTGCGTCACAGCCCGTCATTAGGGGTGTGGCTTAGAGTATATAAGCAAGGAACAGAGGCTGCTTCGCTGATTTCTGTCTCTTCAGCGAAGCTCTTCGCATCGCTGATCTCCGAGGAAGCCGCCGTTGAATCCAGCGACCAGCACGCCGAGGATCTCAGCCTGAGGACGCCGGCCGCTCGCCGCCTTCAGCCTTCCCTGCCTGCTGCGCCATCCGGCCTTATATCCTTTTCTGCTCTGTTTTGTGTGTGTGTGTGTGTCCGCCGCGACACACTTGCATCTAAAAGAGCGCGAGGCGTTGTTTCAAATGCCTCGCACATCCTGTGGCTCGTGCAGAGCCTCGCTCAGCGACGGAGACCGCCACGTGCTGTGCGCTCTCTGCCTGGGTTTTGACCACGCTGTTCGCGCTCTCTCCGAGGGCGGCTGCGAACAGTGTGAAGATTTACCGATGTCGACCCTACGGGCTCGACTCGCTAAATTCGAAGACACTCCATCTTCTCCGGCCGCTTCTTCCGGGCCACGAAAGAAAAAACGTCGCTCTCAAAGGCCGCCGGAACTGGACGCTACAGCTGAGCGCTCGCCGGAACCTCTCCCGCGAGCCTCGCTCTCTCCTTCCCCCCCACCCTTCTCCGACGCGCAGCGGCCGGCCACTGCCCGCACTGCCGTCGCCCTGGGGGATGATGCAGATGATGCCGCTGACAGCTGCTCTCTGCTCGCGTCTGACAGCGAGGAGTGGTCGGGCTCTCACCGCTCCGCCCCCTCTACTATGGAGTCTTCTCGAACCCGCGCTAGTGTTGACGCAGAGCTTCTCCGCCTCCTCACTTTAGCGGTCGAGAGAATGGGACTGGATTGGTCTCCACCTAAGGAGCCGGAGCCCAATCGCCTTGACGGGTTTTTTCTGCCTAGCCGCCGCCCTGCGCCTGCCTCTAGGTCAGCACCCTTCCTGCCTGAGCTCCACGCCGAGCTCTCTAAGTCCTGGAACGCTCCGTTCTCCACCAGACTCCGCTCGCCAGTCTCCTCGGCTCTCTCCCAGGTGGACGGAGCCGCCGAGAACGGCTATAACGGCATCCCCGCCGTTGAGGATGCTGTGGCAACGCACCTTTGCCCGCCGTCTGCTAGATGGCGCTCAAAGTCTGCCCTGCCGTCTAAAGCCTGCAGGACCACCTCAGCTCTCGCCGGCCGCGCTTTCGCCGCCTCCGGCCAGGCTGCTTCCGCCCTGCACTCAATGGCTATTCTTCAGATCCTTCAAGCCGACCTCCTCCGTGAACTGGACGAGAAGGGCTCGGATCAGTCTGCCTTTACCGATCTCCGCAGCGCTACGGATCTCGCGCTGCGCGCTACCAAGACCGCTGCTCAAGCCATCGGCAGATCCATGGCCGCGCTCACCGTCATCGACAGACATCTATGGTTGACGCTCGCGGACATGAGTGAGTCAGAGCGCGCTGTGTTTCTGAACGCACCACTCTCGCCCACCGGCCTCTTTGGCCCTGCGGTCAGCGGAATTGTGGATCGGTTCTCTGAGGTACAGAAGGCGTCGCAGGCGATGGACCTCTTCCTGCCCCGCCGTTCGAGCTCAGCCACAGGCCGCCCTCAAACTCAGCCTCCTGTGCGCAGCTCTAACCAGCGCTCTTCCAGGCCCCCCAACGCTTCGCAGCGGCGCCAGGGCAATCGCCCCAGGTCGCGCTCGACCAGCCGTCACAGACCGCCGCCCCCACGGGGCCCGCGGTCCAAGATCGCGTTGAAGCCCGAGCCCGCGAAGTCCTCCTAGCATCCGCAAGGAGGAAAAGATGGTTGAGTCCCGCTACGGCCGGACCGCCATCAAAACGCACAGCTCTGTCAGTCCCCTATGTTCAGGCTACTGCAGCAGCACACACCGCAGCCAACGAGCCAGTAATTACACTCGCTCGCCTGCACACAAACGCCGTTTTCACGGCGACCCAGATAAATCTCAAAAAGAGTATAAGTGCTTTAAGTGTAGAAAATGTGCCCACACCCATGTGCTCACTGCTTCACACAAGTGCAATCCCCATGGTAACGCGCCCAGAGCGCTCTCTCATAAAGCGGCCTCACACCGCTCGAGCACTAAATGTAGTAAAAGTGCCCACACTTCCGTGCTCACAACTACTCGCTGCTCGCTCTGTCACTCAGTTACCTCAAATTGCTACGGCTCAAGCCGCAGGGGTTTTAAGTGTAGAAAAAGTGCCCACTCCCGTGTGCTCACTGCCTCACACAGACCAGGTTCCCATGGCAACGCGTCCAGAGCGCTATCTCTTAAAGCGGAAACTTTCCGCTCGAGCATCAAGTGTAGGAAATGTGCCCACAGCCCTGTGCTCACACCTGCCCACTGCCCGCTCTGCCAGACAGGTTGCAAACCTCATAAAGCCCCCAAACACTGGCCGTGTCATAAGTGCATATCCCGCGCCAGCTCACGAGCACGCGCGCCCACTTTCAGACACCATAATCCCCACGCCGCCCTCGCGCCTGGGTTGTTTGACAGCAGTTCACGCTCCATCGTCCAAGATCGAGCTACTAAATTCTGCACAGTCGGCCAGCCCTGTTCTTCTGCCCTCGTGTCCGAGCATCGGCGGCGCGCGCGCCGCCCCGTCTTCTCTGATACAGGTTCCCCATCCCGCGCAACGCGGCGATCTGAACCCAGAGACCATTCGACCCCTAGCTATGCATGCAAAAGCATGGGAGGCTATTCAGGGCGCGTCAGAATGGGTGCTCAACACCATAAGACACGGTTATTCGCTCCAATTTGCTCGTCGCCCTCCGCGCTTTCTAGCGCAGACGGAAACGAAAGTGAGTTTGGAAACAGCACATCTGCTTCAAGCAGAGATAACAAAGCTGCTGCGAAAAGGGGCCATAGAACAGGTGCATCCTTCTCTGAGCGAGTCAGGCTTTTACAGCCGTTACTTCCTCGTTCCCAAGAAGGACGGAGCATTAAGACCTATTTTAGATCTGAGACATCTGAACAAAGCCCTCATGAGACGGCCGTTCAGGATGATTACAACCAGACAGATCCTCGCGCAAATTCGCCCAGGAGACTGGTTTATCTCTCTCGATCTGAAGGACGCTTATTTCCAGATCCAGATAACTCCCCGTCACAGGCCATTTTTGAGATTCGCCTTCGACGGTCGAGCTTATCAATACACAGTCCTGCCGTTCGGCCTGTCTTTAGCACCCCGTACATTTACGAAATGCATGGACACGGCTCTCGCTCCCCTGAGGAGTCAGGGAATGCGAATTCTGAACTACTTGGACGATTGGCTCGTTCTAGCGCAGTCAGAGACAGAACTTGTGTCTCACAGAACAGCGCTACTCGACCACCTGGAGGTTTTGGGTCTAGCGGTCAACTGGACAAAGAGCTCGCTCTCGCCCCGGCAGTCGATTTCCTTTCTCGGAATAGAACTGGACTCGGTGGCGATGACGGCCAGATTGACGGAGCAGCGCGCGCGCCGCATCCAGCGCCTCGCTGCATCCTTCAAAGAAGGCAACCGGGTTCCCCTGAAGGCATTTCAGCGCATTCTGGGGCATATGGCCTCAGCTGCAGCAGTGCTTCAGTTGGGTTTACTGCGCATGCGCCCGCTTCAACGCTGGCTGAGAACGCGCGTATCCCATCGAGCCTGGGCGACCGGCGGCTCGCTAATCAGAGTGACTCAGGTCTGTGTCTCAGCCCTGCAGCCCTGGCTAGCAGCCGAATGGTATCACACGGGAGTGAATATGGGAGTGGTCTCACACCGGAAAGTTGTCTCTACAGATGCGTCCAACCTAGGTTGGGGAGCGCTCTTCGAAGGCAGACCGGTCTTTGGCCACTGGTCAGACCAGGAGAATCTCCTACACATAAACTGTCTAGAGATGCTCGCGGTCGAGAAAGCGCTCATGCACTTCCTCCCTTTCCTCCGTGGTCACCATGTTCTAGTCCGCACGGACAACACTTCAGTAGTGGCCTATGTGAACCGCCAGGGCGGTGTCAGATCAAAGCAACTCTGCGCCCTGACGGAACGCCTCCTCGTATGGGCTCAGCACTCTCTGCGCTCTCTGAGAGCATCGCATGTGCCTGGCCATCTGAACGAGGGCCCCGACAGACTGTCCAGGGACAACGTTCCCCCTGGGGAGTGGTCTCTACACCCTCAAACAGTCCAGTCGCTGTGGCGCCGCTTTGGCAGAGCGAAAGTCGACCTCTTTGCGTCAATAGACAACGCACACTGCCCAGCGTTCTTTTCAAAGAGCGAGGACGCGCTGGCCCAGTCTTGGCCCAGCGGCCCGCTATATGCGTTTCCGCCAGTCTCTCTGCTGCCTCAGGTCATCGAGAGAGTCAGGAAAGCGCGCCACACAGTGCTCCTCATAGCCCCGTTCTGGGAGAACCAAGCTTGGTTCCCGGAACTCATACAATTGGCAGACTCAGCCCCCTGGCCGATTCCGGTGCGGAGAGACCTTCTCTCTCAAGCCCGCGGCTCGATTTGGCATCCCCACCCAGAGCACTGGTCTCTGCATGCGTGGAGCCTCAACAACTACATGCTGATCTACCAGAAGGGGTGATGAACACGATCATACAATCTAGAGCCCCCTCCACGAGGCGGCTCTACACGTCTAAATGGTCTGTGTTTAACAAATGGTGCACTACCAAAGGGCTCAATCCACAGACATGTGGGGTCTCACAAGTATTGTGTTTCCTTCAAGAGCTACTGGACGCGGGCAGGTCCCCCTCCACGCTCAAAGTCTATGTCGCGGCCATTTCAGCGCTCTCTGTGTCAGAGCCGGGCCGCGCATTAGGAAGGAACGAGTTGGTCATCCGCTTCCTTAGAGGAGCGAGGAGGATGAACCCCCCGCGACCCCCTTCGGTTCCTATGTGGGATCTTTCACTGGTCTTAGACGCACTGAAAGCACATCCCTTTGAACCCTTAGAAACTGTGGATATGAAATACCTCACGCTCAAAACCGTTTTTCTGATAGCACTGTCTTCAGTAAAACGTGTGGGAGACCTTCACGCGTTATCCACTAACGCTGCGTGCCTCGAGTTCGGACCTAATGACTCTAAAGTTATTCTCAGACCGAGGCATGGGTACGTCCCAAAAATTTTGGGCACTCCCTTCAGAGCGCAGGTCATTTCCCTTTCAGCCCTGCCGATTACTGGCTGCGAGGCAGATAGTCACCTCCTCTGCCCAGTTAGGGCGCTGAGAAGCTATATTTCGCGCTCCGCCGCCTTCAGGCGTTCAGAGCAGCTTTTTGTTTCGTTTGGTGGGCGCACCAAGGGTCTCGCCGCCTCGAAGCACACTCTGTCCAGATGGATAGTCGATGCTATCGCAGCTGCTTACGCATCTAAAACCTGCAGTGCCCCTTGGGCATTCGGGCACACTCCACCAGAGGCATGGCCTCATCGTGGGCGTGGTCCAGTGGGATTCCCATTCATGACATTTGTGCAGCGGCGGGCTGGGCCTCCCCCTCCACATTTGTTAGGTTTTACAACCTGGATGTTCCCGCTTTGCAGGCCAAAGTGCTATCAGTCTAAGTCTCGCGTAAGCCAGCCCACTGTCTGTGCGCGGGCTACGCTGCTGATTTAGCTCTACTGGTTGAGCTACACTGTATGGAAGTGTTAGTTGGACCGGCTGTGCCGCTCCCTGCCCCATATTATGTGCTTGTGTACTGTGGTATCTGGCCGCCCAGCTCCGTTTCGCGTTCCCTGGGCTTCCCACGGGATTCATTCAGGATGCTGGGCGCGCGCACGGCGTTGACAAAGGTGTTCCCGCAGCGTAAGCTAGCTTACGCAATACGAGAGAACCTCTCGTAAGAGAACGTACTCGGTTACTAACGTAACCTCTGTTCTCTCTAGAGAGGGAACGAGTATTGCGTAACCCGCCGTGCTCTCGCCACGAGCTCATTTTCGCTTCATGCGACAGAAACCAGCGAAGCAGCCTCTGTTCCTTGCTTATATACTCTAAGCCACACCCCTAATGACGGGCTGTGACGCACTAAGCGCGCCAAGCGCGCTCATTGGACGTGACGTCACGCGCAAGGCTCAGCCATAGGCTGCTGCAGTTGCCGCAGAGCAGCCAATGGGCACGCGACTCGTTTGCCCTAGGTCTGCAGGCTGCCGCACTGCGTTGACAAAGTTTAAAAAATTAGGATAATTTTTGGCTTCAGTATCTCGTGAAAGGAGACTTTCCCGCAGCGTAAGCTAGCTTACGCAATACTCGTTCCCTCTCTAGAGAGAACAGAGGTTACGTTAGTAACCGAGTACGTTTTTTTAAGGACTACAACAAAAGGCTGGTAGGGATTACTCAACATTCCTCCTGGGTTAGTGACATCACTAACCCTAAAATTTACATAAACCCCGCCCCCGGGAACACACAGTCCATGTTGAGAAGAGGAAGAGTTGTTGTAGTAGAGCACTTTTGTGAGTCTGCTCAAGCTGTCGCATTCGTCTTTTCACATTTATTGCAATACAGTACGTTACACAAATGCAATAGCATGTCACTCTTACAACAGTTCCCACACGAGCGATTTATAGATTATCATGACAGAATATGCTAACTAAAGACTTGAAGATAGTTAACTCGACATCAGCAACATAAATTCATCAACTAACCATTCAGAAACGTCCTGTTGCATTCTACATGTTGTCACTTCTTCTTGAGTCTCTCCATCATTGTCCGACTCCGGTTTGAACATAAAAGGCAGAACAGTTTTCTGTCATTTTAGTGCTTGTCTGCGTGAGGTAATCGGAGCTGCTAACACACATGAGATGTTGAAGCTCCGCCCTCTGTGCCAGGAGCAGCAGCTCATTTGCATTTAAAGGGACACACGAAACGATGCGTTTTTACTGACCCTCAAAAAGGGACAATTTTAGCATGCTGTAAAAAATTATCTGTGGGGTATTTTGAGATAAAACTTAACATACACTCTCTGGGGACAACAGAGACTTATTTTACATATTGTAAAAAGGGGCATTATACCACCCCTTTAATACTCATCATCAGACATCCAGCTGTCTGTGCTCGTGCTTCGGATGTGTGCACTCAGAAAAACATATATCAGAAGTTTAGACTGAGATGGCTTTAAAGGTGAACTAAGTAACTTTTTTTACCTTAACTGAACAGCTTCGGAGTCATTGGAATGGTTATATTACTTATTTCGGGTTGAATGGTGGTCGTTTCGCACCCCCCTGGTGCCCGTGAGCGGAAAAAACGCACTTGCAACTTTGAGCCGGCGGGCCACCGGCCGCCGCGTCAGGAAGTCTTGCGTGATATCAGGTCTCGCGATGTAAACAATTGCTTTACGGCCAAAAGAAATCTGCTATAATGCTGTCATTATTGCGCTCCCTCACGCTGTTCGAACCCGAATGAAGAAGACGTTTTAAAGAATGTCCCATCTGCTTTGATGACGTTGATCTACTAGCCTCTGGTGTTTGAGAATCACCAACGAGTTTTTACAACAGTGTTGTTAAATATCTATTCCGAAGCTGTGGGGGGAGCTCTAGAGAGAAACCTGCGAGCAAAAAGCGAGAATACAGCGAAGAAATCCCGAAGCTACTGAGTGCTGCTTTTAAATGCATGCAGATAATAAACTGTCATGATGATGAAGAACTGCAATGTCTTTGAGCGTGACCGTGATAGAGATGATAATCAAAAGCAAACAGATGTTTTAGTTTTTGGCAGAGTATTGAGGCAAGAGTTATACAGGCTCCGCCCTCTTCTTCTGCAGCTCATTTGCATTTAAAGATACATGCACGAAAACAGCATGTTTTTCCTTCCTCTCAAAAATGAAAATGATCTGTGGGGTAGTTTGAGCTGAAACTTCACAGACACATTCTGGGGACAACTGAGACTTATATTACATCTTGTAAAAAGGGCATAATAAGTCCCCTTTAACAGCTGTGGAAAAAAACACTTTTGAAATTTTACCAATGCCAAAATCCTCTATAATATTGTTGTGAAATCTTGAAATCTTGAATGAATGCAATATGAAATATCTGTCTTAAATGCATTTTAAAAAAAAAAATATTTTGTCTTTGGGCATAGATGGAGGCCATTCTGGAGAAACTCAGTACGCAGGAGAAAGCAATTGCATCTGTGGGGACAACAGTGGCCCAGACGGAGCAGCTGCTCAAAGACCTCGAGATGCTGGAGACCACAGCAGAGGTTTAACATTTTAATGATTAAACTATTTGACCTCTTCTTTTCTTTTTTTTCCTTTTTTTTTTTACTAGTAATCATTCATAGAAAATGAAACCTTTTTGAAACTGTGCTTCAGTTTAAATGCATCGCACACCACAAATGTTGACTGATGCTGATGTTGAGAGCTGATAAGGTGAAACATCTTTTGACCTGTATTTTAACTGATATACACAAGTGTCTGATTAATAGCTCTGCTGTTCTTGCAGGATGAAATGGGCCATGCTCAGATTATCATTCTACATGGGCACCAGCTTGCAACAAGTCATCACTACGCTCTTGCCCTAATAGTTCAGCGCTGCAATGAACTGAGGCATCACTGTGACACTCTCACAACAGCTCTGCGTGCCAAGCGGGCATCTCTCACACGCATACGGGACCTGCTGTTGCGGTTGGAGGAGGTATTAAATGCAAATGCAAGAACCTTGTAATACTGTATATGCATTTTATGCAAAGCACATACAGACTTTGCATATCTCTGTATGGGCAGACTGTGCGTTGGTGTGATGAGGGGGCCTATTTGATGGCTAACCAGCTGCTGGATAAGTTTCAATCCAAAGAGGGGGCGCAGGTAGCCCTGCGGGATATTGAGAAACTGATGGAGACAGCGCCCTCAGTCCTGCAGTCTAACCCGGGCTTCCTCAGTCTGGAGTTTGAGGCAATACTCACACCACAGCTGCAGGTACTGACACACATAGAGCACAAATATACCCTTTGAGACCAGTAGTGAAAATGCCCCTCTTATTCTACAGTATGTCCTTAATAATTTTCTATTGATCAAGTGCCTATTTTAAGTTCACCCCCTTTTGCTTTCATGCTAGTCTCAGATAGAGGCTGTCACAGAGAAGGTATCAACAGTACAGGGAATGATCCAGAGCAGACAGGCCTGTCTGAGAAAACTGGCTGATATTCAGGTCAGACCCATCCAGCTTGTCGCTCCAAGGCCTGAGAACTCGCCACGCTGCAAATCCCCTCTGTTCTCTCCTAAACACAGTATGTTTATCGATTTCAACTGCATTTGCTCATGGTGAACAATTGCCATCGGTCTGACTGTATCCTGTCTTTTTCTAAGGTTTTGATGTGAACTCCAGTTTAAGGTTTTCTTTTGATCTTGCACTCCCTGGTAAAAGGGCCTCACGGAAAGGTCCCAGCACAAAGAAGGTTTGGCTGACCGTCCTTGTTCGTCTCAAAATCATACAAAGCGCACCGGTTCTACTCGTTGCTGACAGCTTTAGGAACTTTTTCCTGGTTCTTGTACTGTAGATAGAGGTGATGCACGACTACGAGGAGAACCGCAGCTGTCTGTCCTACGGCCCCGATGGAGTTGAGAACCCTGACCAGCACAAACGGTGAGCATTTATGCAATATCTTGACAAAAAATATATGTTCACGAATCATGAATTCCTTCTGAAGCTCCTCTTTTTGTCTGTCTCTCACCAGTCTCTTTCCCTTTCTGTCCTCATCTCTTTCTTCCCCTCTCTCCTTTGTTACTGCCCATGCATCCCTCGCCTCTACAGTCACGTAATGAAGGAGTTGATTGAGACGGAGAGAATCTACGTGGAGGAGCTGCTGTCTGTTTTGCTGGTAATGTCTTGACCAAATGACCTTTAAATAATTGGTCTGTGCTTTGTTCTCCCACATCCCATTTCCATAACAGCTGTGATATAGCTGATGATCTTTGGATGCAATCATTTTGAATTCACATCTTTCCTTTCACACTGTAGTTTATAGTGTCACGGTGAGTCAGAGCCGGGTCACGTACATGCACGTTTTCTGATGTTTTCTGTACAACCATTGGTAGAGACTGCCATATAAAAAGAAAGTAAACTGTGATGGCTCTGATCACTTGGCACAATGATTAAGGGTGCAACAGAAATGAAAAGTGTACTATTATAGTGTAAGGGGATTTACAGTCAAAGACCAAGAACCAAAAATTATTAATTAAGACAAGAGTCAGAATTATAATAAATTAAAGATAAGTTTTACTAAAGATAGTTTGCAGTTTCATCAGCAGAAGTCAGCTTCAAGACTCAATGGAGTTCATAGGCCGCCCCGCTTACAGTTACAAAGATCACAGCAGTTATACCCTTCACCAAGGTCTAAGCTACGTCCTTGCTTCAGGTTGAATGATTCTGATTGGCTAAGAAATAGATAAACGTAGTAATTTCCACACATATACAGATAGACTGAGGTATATCTCCATGTATTATGCAGCTGACACTCGGACCCTGAAGTTAGGCACGTCGTGACCTTCCAGGTCGCAGATTTGGGTTGCTGGGCACCAGCCTGTCCAGAACAACAACTCAGTCAATCTCCAATAATGCCAGTGGTTCCTTAACCTGTAAACATAAAGTCTAACACACGCACCGACACACAGCTTTTCCAAGGTTGGATTTGGCCAGGCTCTAACTATGAACAGGAGAGTCTTCTCAAAACATCAAGATAATACGTTCTTTCTCTCAAAGAGAGGACACTTTAATTTAACTGGAAAGTAAGGCTTTAACTGAGAAATGGTCCCTTAAACTATAGACTTCAATGACCATAGTTGTCAGGGTACCCACGAAAAACAGATGTATGTATTGACATGTTAAAGACCTTTCTCAAACAAAACATCTTTCCCTATTTGATTTCTGGAAGCCAGACATACAGACATTAGAGAATACATGAAAAGAACATTTCAGCAATCACACTGGTAACTTTTATAACAAAGTAAAATCTCACAAGCCAGTCATTCAACTCATTTGATATTTAGAAGGAAAAATACTGATTAATACCTTGATTATAATCACTCATTAGATATACCTTTAAGCAGCAGTAGATTCCAGATTTTCACCTTCAAGAGCTAATAAATAATTATTTGAAATTCATATATTTTTTCCTGTTCCTGGGTGAAAGGGTTATAGGGCGGAGATGGATAACCCATCTCTCTCTAATATACTGCCATCTGTACTGCGAAACAAGAAAGAAGAGCTGTTTGGAAATCTGCCTGAGATCTATAAATTCCACAGCAGGTGAGAAATATGCCCACACACATGGATAAATAAACACACATTCATGCTGATCCTGTCTTCGTTGTGCAGGATATTCCTGCAGGACCTCGAGAGCTGCTTACAGTCCCCAGAGAGAGTGGGAGCACGCTTTCTGGAAAGGGTGAGAAATTCTGTGTCATACCTATGTAAAGGCATTTCAACTAAGTGCTTTTTCTTTGACATTTCTATTCATCAAAGAATCCTGAAGAAAAAAGTATCAAATTGTTCACAAAAATATTAAGCAGTGCAACATTGATAATAATAAGAACGATTTCTTGAGCAACAAATCAGCATATTAGAATGATTTCTGAAGGATCATGTGACACCGAAGACTGGAGTTATGATGCTGAACATCACAGGAATAAATTACATTTTGAAATATATTGAAACTTTTATTAAAAACTTAAAACTGTAACAATATTACAATGTTATTTCACAATATTACTGATTACTGTTTTTACTGTACTTTGATCAAATACATGCAGGCATTAGACTATACACACACACACACACACACACTGTAAATATAATTCAACAAACCTATGTATCTTTAATGACATATCATAAAGTATGAACAATTGTTCAGTAATGATACTGACACAAAACACATTCATTTTGATATGGACATGACTGAAAATAATGATAACTTGCTGTTTAGTAAGTGACTTATACAGTACGTTGATTCAGTCACACTGACTGAAACGTTTTTTTTTAGTTTTTTTTAGTTTATTAAAATAACCTGCTCAAAAGAGTAATTCACGGTGGACTTAAACTACACCAGTCATGTTGTATATCTTTGATTCACTAAAAAGAACTGACTCGTAAGAATCATTGGTTCGCAAATTGTTTGTTCGTGACTAGACTTGTCACGTTGGACGTTGTTTTTGCATGCAGGCTCTGATGACATCTCAACAGAAAGACATTTTTTGCCATCAATTTTTGGTACACTGCCTTTTATTTCATCTCATTCAATAGACTGTGAACTCACATTCACAATTCAGGTAAATATGATTTATTCTGCTGCGGTGCTGAAGATTCAGTAGTGACGCCTTAGAAAAGTAGTATAGGAACCACTGATCTATACCCTATAACAGTTCTCTTGTAATGATTTTTTTTGCAGAAAGAATATTTTCAGGTCTACGAGCGCTACTGCCATAACAAACCTCGCTCGGATGCCCTCTGGAGGCAGTGTTCTGATTCAGTCTTCATCCAGGTATTGATATGGATATTCTTTTTGGAATGCACACAACCATTCAATAACAATTGATTAAAATTATTACAATAAACAGCACTCACAGATATCTATAGGCATGGATAGTAAGTAGTGGGATGGTTTAAATCCTGTTATGAATTTTAAATCTTTTATTTTACTAATTTTATTTTCTGTTTTCTTATTTAGGAGTGCAAAAGGAAGTTGGATCATAAACTAGGGCTGGACTCATATTTGCTGAAACCTGTTCAACGTTTAACCAAGTACCAGCTTCTTCTGAAGGTGCTTAACCAAACCAAAACAAACCAAATCCAAAATTCCACATTTCCCCCAGTATTTTCACTAAGTGCTTCCTTTCTCTTTGATTAGGAACTACTAAAGCACAGCTCAAACTCACAGTATGCATCTGAGCTGCAGGGGGCGCTAAATGCCATGCTGGATCTCCTCAAGTCCGTCAATGACTCCATGCATCAAATTGCCATCACAGGTTATGAGGTGTGGCCAACAAATGAGAATGGAGACAGGCGGATTATTAAAGTGTGCCTATTATGCTATTTTAAAGGTTCCTAATTTTGTTTTGAAGGTCTCCAACAATATGTTTACATGCATCCAAGGTCAAAAAACAGCATCACCTTTTTTCTCACAGTGTCTGAAACGGTTTGATCAAGGATTCTGTCTTTGTACTCCCTGGCTTTCTGTGAGCCTACTCTGCTCACCCTTTGATTGGTCAGATGGCTCAGTCTGTTGTGACTGGTCTTCCGCTTAAAGGGATACTCCACTTTTTTTGGAAATAGGCTCCCGCGGAGTTAAACAGTTGAGTTTTACCATTTTCGAATCCATTCAGCCGATCTCCGGGTCTGGCAGTACCACTTTTAGCATAGCTTAGCATAGATCATCCGTCCTTCGGATGAGACGTTAAACCGAGGTCCTGACTCTCTGTGGTCATTAAAAATCCCATGGCACTTCTCGTAAAGAGTAGGGGTGTAACCCCGGTGTCCTGGCCACATTCCACCCATTGGCCCTTACCAATCATGGCCTCCTAATAATCCCCTTCCATTGAATTGGCTCTATCACTCTCTCTCCTCTCCACCTATAGCTGGTGTGTGGTGAGCGCACTGGCGCCGTTGTACTGTGGCTGCCGTCGCATCATCCAAGTGGATGCTACACACTGGTGGTGGTTGAGGAGAGATTCCCTGATATGATTGTAAAGCGCTTTGGGTGTACAGTAGTACATATGAAAGCGCTATATAAATGCCTCATTCTATTCTATTCTATTCTATTCTATCATTGTATCGGACCATTAGCATCTTTCTAAAAAAAATGACCAAAGAGTTTCGATATTTTTCCTATTTAAAACTTGACTCTTCTGTAGTTACATCGTGTACTAAGACCGACTGAAAATGTAAAGTTGCGGTTTTCTAGGCTGATATGGCTAGGAACTATACTCTCATTCTTGCGTAATAATCAAGAAACGTTGCTGCCGTACTATGAGTGCAGCAGGCGTAATGATATGACGCAGCACCTGAAAATAGGTCTAATAGGGTTAATAGGTTAGACAAACTTAGTCCCGGTCACGTTGGAAGTTACCGAGCTGGGGACTATTTTCAGGCGCTGCGTCATATCATTACGCCTGCTGCACTCATAGTACGGCAGCAACGTTTCTTGATTATTACGCAGGAATGAGAGAACTTTTCATTTTCCGTCGGTCTTAGTACACGATGTAACTACAGAAGAGTCAAGTTTTAAATAGGAAAAATATTGAAACTCTTTGGTCATTTTTTTGAGAGAGATGCTAATGGTCTTGTCCGATTCAATGATCTATGCTAAGCTATGCTAAAAGTGGTACCGCCAGACCCGGAGTTCGGCTGAATGGATTCGAAAACGGTAAAACTCAACTGTTTAACTCTGGGGGAGTTGTAAAATGAGCCTATTTCCAAAAAAAGTGGAGTATCCCTTTAAAGCGCGTGTCAGAAACGAAACGCCCATTACCATATATGAATTTCAGCTCCGGAGGCTTCCTCAGCACTGCATACTCAGTGATAGAAACAGTAACGATGCTGTCGGTTTTACTGTAACAGTCTCATCCTTTGGAAGTGCATGCAAAGTTGATTAGCACTCACAGTGCAGAAAGCAGCGTCTTCACGTCATGTCAACAACCCGAACCAAACTCTTTCAGGCCTCTGCTACAACTAGTGTTTGAGGTCGGGTCAAAGTAGACGTTGTTCGCAGACGGCCATTGAAGACAACATGCTGGCATTATGCTCAGTTGTTACAAAACTACGTAGGTTCAGGTTCATTCCTGACGACTCATTTCAGGCAGTTCAGAAGCGGTTCTTTCTGTTGGGAGACAATAACTCAATTTATCGTGCGCTTTGGTCTTTGAAACATTCAGACCTTTTACATTCACAAACAGCTACATGAAAGGTATCCGAAAAAGCATAATGGGGCATTTTAATGTTTAATGTTATCGTGACCGACAGTTGATGCAATATGTTTTTGTTATTAGAATATGGCCTGCAGTTAACTTTCAAACGTGTTTCTATTTGCATTCCCTCATTTGTCTTTTACGTGTTCTTTGAATCCAGGGTGAATTGAGTGACCTGGGCCGCGTCCTTATGCAGGGCTCCTTCAACGTCTGGATCAACCATAGGAAAGGCCCAACGCGCATGAAGGACATAGCTCGCTTTAAACCCATGCAAAGGCATCTATTCCTTCATGAAAGAGCTCTGCTTTTCTGCAAGAAGAGAGAGGAGAATGGAGAGGGACATGATCGGACAGCCTCGTACAGCTTCAAACACTGCCTGATGGTGAGAGAGAGTGAGAGGCCGTCCTATTTGGCATTTAAATATTTAATTGGACAGAATGCATGACTACTTTTGAATGACCATTAGTGTAGAAAGATGATTTTGGCAGCCAGATGGTGCAGTTACAACATCCACCATGCAGCTAACCAGCCAACTTTGACCTACTTTCTACACTTAAACCCATTTTTGAGCTTGTTGTGTTGCACTGATGTTGGAGTTAAGCACCTATTTGTTTATTCCAGCCCTATTTTAAGTGTGCTCAAAAAGATTTTTATGAAAGGGATTTTAGGCTTAACTCAAATTTCATTGGCAGTTTAAAAACCCACAAGGTTATTAAAATACTCCATTACTGAATTTCCAAGTGAGGTCTTTGACTCCTCTGTTTCATTTGCAGATGAGTGCTGTTGGTATCACAGAAAACGTCAAAGGGGATGTAAAGAAGTTTGAAATTTGGTACAACGGAAAAGAGGAGGTGTATGTTGTTCAGGTGAGTCATTTTATCAAGGTTAAAACTCCACAGAATGCAATGGATAAAAAGTTACAAGGGCCTCTGTCATCACTTATTAACGCCTCCTCAATACCTCCTCACAGTGAATGTTAATGTCAAGTCCTGAACGCAAATTTGTTTGTAGAACTTGCAAAACTAAATAATACTGTATGTGGGTTTTTAGATATACTGTACTTGAGAATAACTAATTAGCCATTTTTTATTCAGATTTCACATACGCTGCAGTCCAGAAGTTGTGAAATTACATTTAAAGTATGGGATTCAAAAGAAATTTGAAAACTGGAAATAAGTAAAAAGTTTTTGGTTTTAATAAAAGGGAAAAAAGAAAGAAAAGAAATGTATGATGTGTTTAGTTAATTACTGAAATCGTTGTGATGATTATATAGCTTGTAATAAAAAATAAATAAATAATAGAATAAAGTATTTAAAATGTTATATTAAAAAATCAGAAAAGATATATAAATAATATAGCATTATATAAATAAATACATATATATACAGTATTTAAAATAATTTTTTTTAAATAAATATATATATATAAAAAAAAGTATCTATATTTTGTAGCCTAATTGTTTTATTTTGCAGGCTCCAACAGTAGATGTGAAGATTGCATGGCTCACTGAGATTAGAAAAATTCTCAACAATCAGCAAAAGATTGACAAAGGTTCCTACTTTGCATCTTCGTTTATGTTAATATCAGTTAATATTGGTCTTGATTAAATCAGTCGTGCTTGGTGGGTCAAACTCTGCCTTCTCTTTCTCAGGTGATGCTCACCTGGATAGTGAGCAGTCATTATTTTCACCCTTGGGCGACAGGTGATCCTCACTGTATTCCCATAACCCCTCACATTGTTTTTGCAATCTCTTCCATAGCATGGATGTAAAATGTGTAAATCAACATTTGCATATGAAAGGATCTGAAACTTAGCACTTTAAACTTAGGTTTTATCTTCATAATTCATAATTCATAATTTATCATCACCTTCATAAATACTGTTTGCTTTGAGCCCATTTGCATGATGGATATAGTAATCTGTATCATACTGGCATGAAAAACACTCTTGATCTCCTCATTTTTGAAAACTACTCGATGGAAACATTGGGCTTGGACTTTGGAGAACCAAATGTAAAATGCTATTAGCAAATGACTGTTTAATAAGCATTATGAACTATTTTCAAACATTTAGGGCCCTATTTTAACGATCTGAAACGCAAGTATCAAGTGCGAAACGCAAGTAACTTTGTGGGCGGGTCTTGGGCGCTGTTGCTATTATACCGGCGGGATAAATGACTCTTGCGCCCAACGCAAATCTAAAATGGGTTGGTCTGAAGTAGCTTCATTATTCATAGGTGTGGTTTGGGCGTAACGTGAAATAAACCAATCAGATCGTCATCTCACATTCCCTTTAAGAGCAGGCGCGCTTGTTCCATGGCGGATTGCTATTATAACGGCGGATTTGCCAGGCGCACGCCAGGAGCGGTTCACAGCCGAGGAGACCGACGTTCTCGTCAGGGCCGTAAAACACAGAGAAGTGACATTGTATGGGATGGAAGAAACCCACCCAAAAAAGCTACGGTTAAACAGGCGTATAATAATTTGGGTAAATGTGTAAGCTAGATTTATGCCTATTTTTTCACATCTTCATGGACACAACAATGATTTCCCTCGTGTGTTAATATTTTTCCTTGTAATAATGTATGGTTTTCTAAAAATGAGAACTGCTGCGTCTGTGTGTAGATGAGATAAGCAAAGTGCATGCGCACTTTACATTGCATGCGCACATGCTACATTGATTATGGCCAAGCATGCGCCCTTAAAATAGCATACGAATAACATGCGCAACGCGCCATGTTTTTCCTGGTCAGTGGCGGAATTGTTTTCTAAACCTGGAAAATAGCACCAGGGAACGTTTGCGCCGGAAAACGCCTCCTCTTTGCGCTGAACCGCCCTGGGAGCGCAAGTTCATTTAATAATTTACCGACATGCGTCTGTCGAGGGAAAAGTCCGCTGTGCGCGGGTGCAAAATAGGAATGATACATGCGTCGAAGTACAAAGTCAATTGCGCTGGGTGCAAGATAGGGCCCTTAGTGTGAAGTTGAAGAAGTTCTAAGAAGCATTGAATCCTATTAATTTATCTAAATCCAGTTTAAATGTAATGTTAGTCTAGTCATGGGCTAATTAATTGGCTAATGTGCAAGTTTTGATTATTTTGATGTAACATTTAGGATACATTTTTGATGTGACAGACATATACTTCACCCTAAATGAATGCAATGTATATTTGTAATAAATAATAATTGTGTATTTATATAAATAAGTTATTTGCAGCACATGGTACTTTATATTTGGTTTTTCAAAACAATTTATTTGAATGTCATGTTGTTCAACAGAACAGGATTGGAGTCAATATCATGTCAACTCAGCTATTATTGAATATTTACTGAAATTTAATTGACTGACTTGAAATTACTCACACCATTAAAACCGAGTTTACTTGCCATTTATTTTTACATGTTGGCAACTGACCGCAGTCCTGTTCAAGAGTATCCTGTTTGTGACGACGTTTGATGGTTGTTGTTGTGTTTTTTTGATGCCCTTGTTTCTGTTCGGTTCATCGGTTGGTGGGGTCAGTGTGAGGCATATGTCCGTGTGCATGCCCTGGAGTTCCACACAGATCACTGGCTGCTCAGGTTGTTTTGATGTCCTTCCTCACAGCAAGCTCCAGGGGGCGTCCGTCAGCTCAGAAGAGGCCGATTCAGGCCGCGTGAGTCCGGTTCTGACAGACCCAGTCCTCGTTTCTCCACGTCCACGTCCCCCTCACAACAACCGTCGCAGTGAGTCAGAGGCCGTGGGAAGGCCATTTTCATTGGAATTATATCTGGTTGATAAGGCGCAGAAAAATTTACTATGCTATCGAACTCAATGGGTTTTTGGAATGGGATTTTTAATGTAATATGTAAATTGTGGCACATTTATATGTATGAAATTGAATCACGTAATTGCAATGCATGAAAGATTTACAATCCATATGGTGGGAATGTCATTATGGTTTGGCTGGTTGTGGGTTGCAGGCTGGCCTGGGACTTCTCAGTCAGTGGACATCTGTGAGGGTCTGGAAGACTGGACCACTGACATCTCAAACATCTCCGACTCTGATGAAGATGACGATGTGCTGCTGGTGAGCTTTGACCTTAAGATCTCGCTCAGATTCACAGTTATTTGGGGGGAACTTTTAATTGTCTAATCAAGTTTCAGCAATGAAGGATTTTGGGTTTATATTGTCTAAATGATTTGCTTTAACCTTATTTTATGCTGGCTTGCATGTTTTTTAGGTTCCTGGAAGGTATAGAGCAATGGTGGATCACTTAAAGTGCGGCAAGGATGACGTTATCGTCAAATGTGGTGATGTCATTCACGTGCTGCAGGAGAGTGCTATGGGGCTTTGGTGAGAGTCATTTTCCATTTTTAATTTATGCTTAAGTTGCGATTAGTCTTTTCTTTCCTATTGTGACGTAAATCTGAGTTAAATGGCTTCTCAAACAAGAAAAAATGTAGGTCAGAGTAAGCCAGATAAGGTTGACGATTTCCAGCCCAAAAGCTCTGCAAAAATATTCACAGCCAAAAGAATGTGATATAATTCAATTGTCATGGCAACCAAGGTTTATGAGGACCATTTACCTCCTTGAAAACTAAATAATGATGACAAAATAAAATTATAAAAATTAATCAATTTCCCTGCCAGGAGAACAATACAACAGGAACACGGATTAAGAAACTAACAAACTTTAACCCCTGCACACACCATAAAAGCCGAAAATGTGTCATTTGTGTTAAAAAAATTAACAACAATAATAATAATGCACTTTCCTTTGTGATCCGCTTTGACTTCAAAAAGAACTACAGTGCATCTCTCTTGAAGTGCACATTGTAGAACATAAAGCAGAGCTTTGAACAGTCAAAATGTATTAATCGTTGATTTAAATCTCTTTCAGCTTACGAGTCTAGACAGTTTAAAAGTTGCAGATGTCCAAAACTAGTCCCATATTCAATTTCTCTCAGAGTTATGGTTATATTTACGAAGAGCGTTCGAGTCATCTCCCACCACAGGTGTAATCCATATTTTTAGAGGGTCACTCTCCCACTCTTTACTGTAGCTACAACTTATGCAACTTTGAAATAGCAATTACTTGAATATACAGCTACAAGTTCAAAATCTGACCTCTTATTGAGCTAAAAACCCGTCACTCATGAATCATCACATCTGCCTGCTATCGCTCTTGATTGGCTAAAAGTGCAGGCTCAGCCGCAACATCAACACCAACCCAGATTTTGTCCTCCTGCTTAAACCAATTTTTACCCACATAATCAAATACAAAACTGCCCGGTTGGGTGGAAATCTGCCCTATGTAGCAACGCTGAGAGGGTGGGACTTGATTCTGTCCATCGTGAATTGATTGGATGGTTGTGGTTTGCTATTGCTGTGATGTCATGTGAGTGACAGGTTGTCCCACCCTTATGCATCATCAGAGAAGAGAAGAGATGTTGCTGCAAGAGGGAAGGAAGTTATTTGGTTAAAAAATTACAGAGGCACATGAATTTAAACAAATTTAATGATGTGCATGGATAAATAATTTTGAATAAATACTGTAATATTCAAAAAAAACAAGATTTGTCCCTTTTGATTTCATGGTGACTTTAAGTGCACCAAAAAATATAAGCCATGGTCTGATGTTACAGTTCTGGTCGATGTTGATAAGCTGATAATTTTCATGTTATTGTTTATAACTATTAAATGGCCAATATTAAAATACTATTTTGTCTAAATAAATAAAAACTAAATAAAAAACTAAACTTAAAATCAGTAGTTTTAAATGCTACTTGTGAATTTAGGCATCACAACATTATATGATTAGTATAAAATGGATATTCATTTTGAGATTACACTTAACAGTCTATATACATAAATTGGACAATATATTCAAATCTTTTAATATCTTCCATTAACCGATATGGTACCAAATACTGATATATTGCGCATACAACGCCACCAACACGTTCTTGCCTACTTAAGACTTAATAATTATTAACCCCCATTTATTTGGCTCCAAAATGCTGACATCATTTTGCATTATCTTCTGGAATATATATAACATTGATTCATTGCCCTCAGGACGAGAACATATTAAATAATTCTGGATCAATAGTTACGCAACAAGCATCACTCTAATTAACAAGTTAATGATTAATATCATGCTGTAATTCCCCACAGGCATGTTAAGAATTTGACTCGTGGAGGTGAAGGAAAACTCCCTGTAGATACACTTCTGAGAATGCTGGAAGATGCAGGCAGAAGTCCCTCCATTAGGTCGGGCAGTGGACTTGTGGTGAGTGAACTGTACAGGCCTAATGATTTTTGTCTCCTCCTGCTTAGTGTAAGTGTAATTGATGTTGGAAACAGTACCTTTATCATTAAGACTATACTCTAAAATGCAGCTTATACATAAATTAACGTTCATTAAAAATATGTTGAATATTTTATTTTAAAGGGGTCATGACATGCATTTTAATATTTTAATGTTTTTTGAGGTTCACTTGTAATGTTAAAGTTTTTTGGCAAAATTACTAAAACAAACAAATATATATGTGGAAAACCAATTATATTCGACCTTCATTCTGAACCTCTTTCTGAAATTACCTGTTTTAAAGCGGCGGCTCCTTTAAAGGGATAGTTCACCCAAAAATGAAAATGCTGTCCTCATTTACTCACTCTCGTGTTGTTCCAAACCTGTATGATTTCCTTTCTTCTGCTGAACACAAAAGAAGATATTTTAAAGAAGGTTGACAATTAAACATTTGCTGGTCCCCATTGACTTCCATAGTATTTTTTTTTCCTACTATGGAAGTCAATGGGGTCCATCAGTCGTTTGGTTACCGACTTTCTTCAAAATATCTTCTTTTGTGTTCAGCAGAAGAAAGAAAGTCATACAGGTTTGGAACAACATGAGGGTGAGTAAATGAGGACAGCATTTTCATTTTTGGGTGAACTATCCCTTTAAGGCTTATCAGTAAACGGCAACTGTTATGATTGGCTAACGTCATTGCATAGGAAACAATACAAACGCCCAATCGCTATTGTATGTGAGTAAATGTTTTGAAAACATAACTGTCATCAAAGCATTATAAAATCATTTACTTATGGATGGTTTGTGATGCAGCTGCTGTCAGATCCAATACAGTTAGCTGCTTCATCTTTCAACAAAAGTTTCTTTGCGAACTCTCCATTACACTGGTGCCTCGTTTACAAAACAAATAGCTACAAACAAACATATAAGTCTCCGACGTGATCCAGTATGCCATTAAAATAAACCATCCAATTGTTTCCGATGCTGGTATCCATCTGAAGTCTGCATAGAGACGCAAATGAGCTGTTTACTGCTGTTTGACTGGACGCGTCAAAGCGAACTTTCTTTCACTTTTCAAATTGCTTTCACTTTTCGTCTGTATACTGTATCCAGTGTAGACAGCATCAGTAATTACAATGGGTTCTATTTGACACAACATGACACTCACATCCAGTGTAAGCAAATGTCAGCCGTTAAAAGGGGTGGTTGATTATGATTTCACTTATCTAACTTTAGTTAGTGTGTAATGTTGCTGTTTGAGCATAAACAACATCTGCAAAGTTATGATGCTCAAAGTTCAAAACAAAGGGAGATATTTTCTTTTAAAGAAATCGTTTTTTAAGGACTACAACAAACGGCTGGTAGGGACTACACGATATTCCTCCCGTGTTAGTGACATCACAAACCCTACAATTTACATAAACCCCACCCCCAGGAATGCAATTTATAGATTATCAAGACAGAATATGCTAATCAATGACTAGAAGATAACTACACATAAGCTACATAAATTCATCAACTAACCATTCAGAAATGCTGTCTTCATGTTGTCACTTCTTCTCGGGTCTCTCCATCACTGTCTGACTCCGGTTTGAACATAAAAAGCTAAACGTTTTTGAAATTTTCAGTGCATGTCAGTGTGAGGTAAAAGGACACGAGCTGTTAAAGCTCCGCCCCCTGTGCCAGGAGCAGCAGCTCATTTGCATTTAAAGGGACAGACACAAAAACAGTGGTATTTTGAGCTAAAACTTCACATACACACTCTGGGGACATCAAAAACTTATTTTACATCTTGAGAAAAGGGCATTATACCACCCCTTTAAGTGACTGAATGCCAGTAGGCATGGTGTGATGATGTATAACTATTTGTCAATGTCTTGCTCTTGAGACAGTCATATGTATTTGCCCATGTGACGTCACAGATCTCCCAATATCAAAACAAGCCGTTTTTTGCTTAATTAAATAAATGCTTTGTTTATAATGAGGAGGATGTTTTAAGCTATGAAACTTGCATGATGTATTACTGGTACAAAGACCTCTTATATTTCAAAAGATGGAAGGTGAATTTCTCATGTCATGACCCCTTTAAAGAGACAAACTGATTCTTTTTATCAGACTTGAGCATACTGTGCTGTACTGCAGTAGAATTTTTTCTTTCTCTGAAACACTTTGGTGTTGTCTCATAGATACAGGAGATATAAACAGCAGGAAGCCCAGCAACACCTAAGTACATAAACCACATGTACAAAAAGCTCCCACCATGTGACAACCCTAAAGGCCATTACTGTCATTCAAGACTGAGCCCAGTCACGCCAGAACGACGCACACAAACAAACACAAAGTCAGGAGAACAGAGCCGCCTAGTCAAGAGAAAGTTTCCATCTGCCATCAGTGGGGATTGTGGATTATGTCGGATTTAAAGACAAAAAGAGACACCACCTACAACAATACAGTGTGGAAATAAAAGGAGCTTTGCGAAGCACAAACGTTACACTGATCCACTTCATCCCTGGAAGGTACCATCACCATACTGTGCCATAACACATGATATGAAACATGTATTTGTGTAGGTAGCACAGTATTTAAGTGTATTTTAAAACAGGAAGGTTTATAGCATGGCGTGTACACTTGACCTGTGAGAATAGCAAACTTTTTATCTCTCTCCTCAGATGGGTACAGTGGTTAGACACTTGTTTCAAAAAAGCCATTTAATGCTGGAATAGATACCAGCGCTAGTGAATGAAAGATGAAAGCTCACATCAGTAACTAGTCTATGTGCCAAAACCTAACATTCCTTTTTCAAAGAGTATTAGGTTCTTTTTTTATTATTCTGACTTTGCTTTTGGCATCAGTATTTCAGAAATATCTCAGAGAAACGTGCAGGAGATTATGTGAGGTGAAAACTTATAAATCACTATTCAGCAATGTGATTGCTTTATTGCTTCACTGTTATGCTCCAAAACATGCTGCTCATCTTCAGATGATCCTGCGTTTATATTCATATTTACTTTAAGTCAGATTAAATACGGCTGTTCTGGGCTATTTAGCACATCTTTTTAGTTTTCAAAGTAGTTTTACTGTAGAAATGGCATAACTCATTTGTTGATCTTTTGTTTTTCAGCACATTCACCATATTTGAGTTTTTGTCATTGAAATAAAAAATGTGCTTGGTGGTATTCATCAAAATGCCCACTGTAAGCTTGTCCATTCCATTATAATTTTTTTACTTTCTCCCTGTCCCTTCCTGCATTTACAATGTGCACTTAACTTTGTTACCCGCTTAGAAACCATTGAGGTGAATATGCAATATGTCATCTATTAGTTAGCCTCATTAAAAACTACAGTGAATAAATACACAACCGTTCAAAAGCTTGGGGTTTTAAATATTAACTTCATCCAATTCAACTGATTAAAAGTGGCAGTCAGGACACTGATAATGATTTATATTGTAAATAAATGTTGTTCTTTTGAACTTTCTATTCATCAAAGAATGTATCCATATATCAGAGTTTACGGTTTCCACAAAGATATTAAGCAACCAGCACAACTGTTTTTAATACTGATAATAATAAGTAATGTTTCTTGAACACCAAATCAGCATATTAGAATAATTTCAGAAGGATATCTGAAGACTGGAATAATGATGCTGTAAATTCAGTTTGGCCATCACAGGAATAAATTACATTATAAAATATATTAAAACAGTTGTTTTAAATTATAACAATATTTTACAATGTTGCTATTTGTATGGTATTGACCAAATAAAAAAACAGCCCTGGTGAGCTTTCAAAAAAATCTATCAAAATATTTTACCGACCCCACACTTTTGAAAGGTAGTGTACACGTGCATGTCATAAAGTTAAAAGGGGGAAGAAGAAAAACAGATGTGGTCTGAATGAGTTTCATGTGTACTTCAGTTTGAAGGACACGTCTTAAAGCCATACAGCAATAGGTGTATAATATGTACAGAGTTAGTAAGAAGAAAGTGGTACTGTATATCATGTATGAAAATAATTTCACTAGATGTACAAGCACAAAGTATAAGATGGTAAACTATATATTTTCTTGATTGTTACAGTATGTTTGTTGAATGATGACTAGTAAATATTATCTGTAGAAATGACTGTGAGCTCTAAATGATTCCAATGTGTATTTTTCTTCCAAACAAACCTGGAAAATGGCCTCATCTAATTCAAACTGTGTTGACCAACACTGGACATTTGTCCTGTTCTGATCCCAGTAATGTTACTTATCCAGTACATATATCTTGAGATGCGGGTGTAGATGCCATACTTTCCCTTTTTGGCGCACTCTTCACCCCAGCTGACGATGCCCGTGAGAAACCATGTGTTCTGATAGCGGGTGGCATGGGGTCCTCCGCTGTCTCCCTGACAGGAATCCTTGTGTACCGTACTGTAACCGGCACAGAACATGAAGCGGGAGATGGCGTCAGTGCTGCTGCTTTTGCACTCTGTCCGGTCCACGTAGGGGAGCTCTACTTTCTGAAGTGTTTTGGATTCGATGCCCCCGAACTGTAGCCTTCCCCAGCCGCTCACCAGGGAGTTTTGCGCGCTCCTGAGCAGGTTCTCTGTGAAGTCTTTAGAGCCCAGGCAGATGGGCAGGACGTAGTCTGAGAATTTAACGGGTCCCTTGAGCTTTAACAGGGCGATGTCATGATTGTAAAGACTGTGTTGGGAGTTGTAACGTGGGTGGATATGGTACTCCGCTATGCCGTGGTCACTCTCTTTTCCCTCCTTCTTTGAGAAGTCATGTTCCCCTAAAGAAATATAGCAAATCATTTACAAGATGCATGACGTCAGATTTGCCCTGAAAGACAAAACTGTTGATTGTTAAGAGTCTCTTAAATTAAATAAAAAGCAATGATAATAAATTAAATAATTATTGTTTTATATATATATATATATGAAATAAAACAATAATAAATGAATAATAATAAAACAAATAATATATAAACAGATAACATAGTAGTAGTAGTAGTAGTAAAAACAATAATGATTTTCTTGCTTTATATGTACAACTGCATATAAAAAATAAATAACATTATATAACCAAATAGCAATAACAACTTTGTGACAGTGTAGTTCTCTCACCCACTCTGATGAAGAAAGATCCCACCTTTCCTTCAACACAGTGGGCAGCTGTAATGACCCATTCTTCACTGAGAAGAGAGCCTCCACAAAATACAATCTTATTCACCTTTGCCAAAAAAACCACCTGTCAGAGAAAAAGAAAGATTGATATTAACATTTTTCCTCTATAAGGTTTTGTTCTGTGGATTTTTCGACACAAACCAGTAATTATGCCAGCCCTGCTTCATAAGACGAGGAGCAATCTCATGAATGTTTTATCTACACACACACACAATTCATCTCTTCAATACCTGCCAGGGAATCTCCCCTGGTGTTGCCTCATTGCCTCCTACAATGCGATGGCCAATGTTTGTTGCATTTTTGATAGTTGGTTGAGTGGGAAAGAAAGCCCAGGAGGAGTTGTTGTCCAGTGTAGGTTGAAGTGTGCCAGTGCTGTTCACTTCAGGGGCATCTGTAGGACTGGACTCTGTCATATTGTGTTCGGTTGTATTGACGTGATTGATGGATTGATTTTGATTTTCATTCTCAGCACTGATAAGGGATCTTGAGTTAAGAGTTTCAGCAATAATCTTACTGAGACGTCCACATGGGTATTGCCCTATAAAAATGCAAGTAGATGAATCAAGAGCCAGATTTAAAAACAAAGATCATGACTTTACAATGAAGTTTTCTCCAAACTTTTATAATGGATCCCCATTCACCTCTTCTGCTTCTCAGCGCAGACATGCATTAATCCACTTTCTAATCAACAAACCAACCCAAGCGTCTGCTAAAACATGCAATCAAATTCCTTTGAATGTAAATGGTATTCAAAATACACTACTGTAGTAGATGAAAGGTCATACTGCACAGTATAAGTAAAGCTTTGAGCTTGAAATACAGTATATGTCCCAGTGACAATACAGTGGCTTAATGCAGATAAATGGCATGTCATAATTGGGAATAGATTCCAGTACCTGTAGGTTCACATGTCCTGCTGTCCAGAGCCAATCTGTAACCCGCGGCACAGTCACACACTGCTCCATAAATTTTATCCACAGTGCAGAAGTGCATGCAGCCTCCATTATTTACATTACACTGTTTTGCCATCTCTGCACCAGACCAACCCATGAAAAACAACATAAGGTTTAGCAGAGGAAGACCTTAAGATTAACTATAGCAGGTTAAGAATTTCTACTAACGAGATAAAAAGGTGTATATTTGTATACATTTTATGATGCTTTCTTTTAAATATATATCTGAATGTGTGTGTGTGTGTATATATATATATATATATATATATATATATATATATATATATATATATATATACACATATATATATATTCACTTTTTTAATATATATATATTTTTTTATTATAAATTTTTTTTATCATATATATACACATTTATATATAGGCTATACAGTATACTGTATGTATTATTCATATATATAAAAAACAAAATAAATGTAATTTATTTTAATAAACAAAATATCTAATTTTTTTTTTTTTTTTTATATATATTAACACATACGTATGTATATATATATATATATATATATTTTTTTTTTTATCAAAATAAACACTATAACTAAAACTATAAAATAAGACAAAATATTTTGGCATATTTGTTTATAAATTATGTTGTCTGAACTAGAAGATACAATGTCAAATCTTGTAGATTATGAGCTCATCACGGATCTTACCTAACTCACAGTTCTTCCCACTAAAGCGTGCTGGACACCAGCAGGTGTATGTGCTCATACCATCATCACATTTCCCACCGTTCTGACAGGGATTCGACTCACACTGGTCTCCATCTGAAAGAGGAGAGGCCATGATCATTATATTATCAATACATTCTGTTATGTTAATGTAATGTAAAATTAACACACACTATGGACAAAATAAAGGATAGAAAGATACAAAAACGTTTTACACAGCACATACATCAACATTCGTACTCACCTATATAATTCCTCCAGAATTTCATCTGAAACAGAGTTTGGAAAGGTTTAAACTCATAAAGAGAGAGTCCTAAAAAAAAAATTCTTAGGAGATAAATGTGTTTATGCTACTCACGGTTTGCTCCTGGTCTTCAAAGACCTCTCTGACCTCCTCTAGATCGCAGCGCTCTTCATAACATTCCCTTTCCAAGTTAGCCTTCATCACTAACTCCTCCAATCCTGTGTTATAGCGTTTTTGTCTCTTCAGAAGAGACCCCGCCAGCTCCCTCGGCAGAAACACTGAAGCTACATACGCAACAGAGACACACTGAGAAATCACAAACGCCAAGGTCTGTTTCTAGGGCACAGATGAAGTAGTCTACAAGCAAGTCTACAGAAGATTTGGCAAGAGAATGTTGTTTTACTTTGAAAGGCTTTTTATGCTGAATTTGAACAGCTATTGAAGTCTGAGGCAAATACTTCATTTCAGTTCCACCATGATAGGAATGATGTCACAATTCATTTTTGGTTTCTTTTATGTTTTCTCACAACACAAAACATTAGAAGGCGTATGTTATATGATATATATATATAGCCTATATATATATATATGATTTTCAGGAACATACATAAACAAGATTATAATAATGTTAACATACCTTCAGACATTAGCCATGTTTCAAGCAGCAAAGTGCATATCAAAATAATGTGATAAATCTTCACCATTTTCTCTTTGATGATTTCCCTTCAGGCAGAAATCTTTCTCAGCATTCAAAATACTTTCATGATCTATTCCAAAGTTCAGGACATATCTGTTTGCACTTCATGCAAACAGATATCTCATCCGGTGGGTGTTTTTTTTTTTTTTTTTTTGTCTGCACCTGTAGTTTTCCTTGCATTTTACCATATATGCAGTTTGTAGTGTCATGAGAAAGCATCCCAGTGTTTGAATAATGCATTTTGTCACACTTCAGATTTCATAACATAAAAGTATGAAAACATAATATGTGGATTATATAGCCTAATCCCTGTGGATGATTATATTTGTATGGATAACCAATCACATTCCTGAGTCATTTCTGTCCCCACCCCCCGCCTGCTGATTCAAAGAACTCGGTTCAGACTTGGGACCCAGCAAATATTGACAAGATTTGGCTGACTAACACTGGCCTCATAACTGATGTCCATGGCTGCTATTAAGAAACAACAAACACCGACATTATGTGCTAAGAGTTGAGATGTACTATTTTGGCATGCAACTACACCTTCTATGACATAAACTCTTTAGTCGAAAAAATATACAGTCTGTATAGCATGTTTGTGCAACGTGTTCTCCTTTAGTGATTTATAGTGAATAAGCCAAAATAAATTTCCCAACAGAAACTAGGCCTACATGAATTTTTGTGTGACAGTATCTTGTGCTAAACATATAAGAAACCGGACAGACCTAGTTTAAAAGTTTTAAATATTTATAGTGCTCATATCCGACAATCCAACTTTAAAAAAAAAAGAGCCTCATCTTTTTTATGTAACAGGATTTGTGACTTCTCTCTGGCAGTCAAACAGGAAGTTTAAACTACATAATTAATGCTGCTCTTGGATGGGTGAATGAAATGGGAATTAAGGCTTTCTGGAGGTCAACTTTTTCTTTGGCATCTTAATAGATCATTCTAGGTATTCAATATGTAAAGATTTGATCTCAAACAATATTTTCACTCCATAGTTAGCCTACCTTTTCAGGCGAAAACGATTTAGAAAATTAAACAGGATGCCTTACTGAACATCCAGTGGGCTACTAATGTAAGTTATTTATTTAGAAAATGAATGAATGAAATTAACTAACAGCCTACTTGGTAGCCTAATGCCTCCACAATAACTGCATATTTTAACAACGACTTTTTGCCAAATTAAGCAAGTATAGCGTAAATGATAGCGAGCTAACGATAGGCCTAACGTTACCTGTTCAACTAATATAGGCATTTTCGTTTGTTTGTTTTTTAAATCATAGGTTAGGGTTAGGACCGACCTGTAGCTGCTCTTTAAACAAAACCAGCATGTCAATCAAAGAATGCGGTGAGTTCAATTAATGAATGGTCTTGCGTAAATCTACGTAATGTTTGTCAACTCGAGAGCATTCTGACTCTTCTGACTGAAGGGCGACGTCATGCGTCACGTGGTGAAGTTTGGGGACTGGGCTTCACAACGCGACCTCAATAGTTGCGTAGCGAGGGTGATACACCGCCATGTGGTCTGATTAATGATGTGTCAAAGCACATCATGAGCGCACGAATTGTAATATTGCAGACTGCAAACTGAACGACACTAAAACAGCTTGGGAAGTGGCCTTTCACGTCTTAATTTTATCTGAAGACTGTTGTGACAGTTTTTCCACGCCTTGCTTTTGCTGCCTTGTCTTTTGTCATAAGGAACAAAGCGTTATGCACTCCTGCCAGAAAATATAATAACGACCAGCAAACGGTAAGGATTCAGCAACATTACAATGCACTGACTAAATTGTTCATTAAATAGGCTTACATTAAATTAATGTAATTATCTGATGAGTGTGATTGTAAAAACATACAGAATTGATTTATTCTGGATAATGTAGAGTATTCTTGGATTGAAAATAAATTAAAAACATAATTAAAAAGACATTATACAATGGGAAATCGTTATGAACTGAGCTCTGGTTCCTTTAAGGAGGGGTTGGCCACTGTTAAATAGAAGAGCCAGTTTTAAATGATCGGACCGATTTGGTATCATCTGGAATTCTTCATCAAAACTGGGATCTATGAGCGGGAAAGCATTACTAAAGACGAAAGAAGATAAGGATGCAAACAAGGGTAAGACATCGCATTATTTTACTTAAGCCTTTTTTCCTCTCCATGTATTGACATAAATTTGGTTGTTTATAATTACGCGGAAAAGGCGCACGTTGGAAGCCATTGATAGTTCTGGTTATGCAGACGGTTACAATTAATGGGCCGCTGAAAGCATATTACACTGAAAATCATTAAAAATTGATTCCCTCGTCGCTATAACCGATCTATTAGGCATCTACAAAGAGAGTAACTTAACATTAAATTATAAAAAAAATAAATGTTAGCGATT
Source organism: Rutilus rutilus (assembly GCF_951802725.1). Taxonomy (NCBI): domain Eukaryota; kingdom Metazoa; phylum Chordata; class Actinopteri; order Cypriniformes; family Leuciscidae; genus Rutilus; species Rutilus rutilus. The sequence continues at coordinate 14,277,026 of NC_140229.1, forward strand.
AAGCTTAAGGATACGCATAACCAACAAGTGTGATGTTTATTTTGCGATCATATTTGCGGTGATGCGGTCACTTTAAATCTACTTTAACAGCTGAGCGCGCGCGCTTCACGAGAAGCAAAAATAGCTTTCCAGTCCTCTCACGGTTTGCCTAAAAACAACAAACGCTTCTTTTGATAGCAAGAAAACAATTATATATGTATTTATTTATTTTTTCTAGAGCGTGAAATACTATCCGCGCTTCAGTTCACGGATGTAGGCTGGGTACCTATTGCCATGGAGACAAAGAGGCGCAGAGGCTGCCTCATAAAAAATACATAACAAGCTGTATAAAGCAGATGTATTCTGTTTTTAGTGTCTACAGTGGTTCTTTCACTGGACATACATTGCATAACATTTTATATAAGGTCAACAAGCATTAAAGTGCATGCCTGATTTTTTGCGTAAATATGTGTGTTGTGTGGTTGGGTCATAAGTAATAAAGCTTCACAAACCCCTAGGAGGGAGCTGTAAATGCCAGTGCCGAGGATTATGTTTGATTAAACTGTTATGAAAAACTCATTAAAGTTTATTAAGTCATGGAAAAGCGAGGACCAATCTACACATCTACACTGAGGCCATGTTAAATGAGGGGTCATTAAAAGACACTGCTTTTAATTATATTTAATAGACCTTTGGGGATCCAGCCTAAATGAGAGATTAATCTTGTGTTGAGTTTTAATTGAACACACCGTTCATTTAGAACACCTTCATTAATTCTGGTCACTGTATGTCACCACTTGCGTCCATGTTTTTAGTTTTACTTCAAAGATACATTTTTACACTTAACAATAACGTTCCATTTATGAGCATTAGTTAGAAAAATACTAATACTATACTACACCCAGTTTCACAGATAAATCTTAAGCTATAGTCCCAGACTAAAATGCATGTTTGAGCTGTTTTAACTGAAAGCAGCTTGCACATCTTAAAATATGTCAGTGTAATTGTTTTGTCTCAAGATGCACACCAGTAATGTTTTTTTTCTAAGGCACGTTTATAAAACCTACTTAAATGTCCTAATTGAACTAAGGACTAAAGCATTTATTAATCTAACTTAATGTTAATTTGATCATTTACTAATATATTACGAAAATCAAAAGTTGTATTCATTAATATTATTATTATTTTATTATTATTATTAATGGACCTGAGCATGAACAAACAATGAACAGTTGTATTGTCATTAATTGATGTTATCAAAGATTAATAAATACGGTAACAAATGGATTGCTCATTTTTAGTTAATGTTAGTCAATCCATTAACTAATTTTAACCAAGTGTTACCGATGCATCATATGCTGTGTTAAAACTAACAACATTGATTTTCTATGTTGAAGCCTCAGTGATTTACACTTTGCAACCTCATAAAAGTGTCAGTGACAAGAATTCATCATACCTGATCTACTATATATACCCACATGTGTAAACAAATAATAATAAAAACATAAACATTTTCTAAAATGTAATTACAGGTAGGCTATATGTGACCCTGAATCACAAAACCAGTCATAAGTCGCGCGGGTATATTTGTGGCAATAGCCAACAATACACTGTATGGGTCAAAATTATCAATTTTAATTGTATGCCAAAGATCATAAGGATATTAAGTAAAGATCATGTTCCATGAAGACATTTAGTAAATATATAAAACATTTATTTTTGTGAGTGAATGCAGCAAAATCGCGAACATGAATGGACAACTTTAAAGGCAATTTTCTCAATGTTTAGATTTTTTTGTACCTTCAGATTCCAGATTTACTAATAGTTGTATCTCAGCCAAATATTGTCATATCCTAACAAACCATACATCAATGGAAAGATTATTTATTCAGCTTTCAGATGATGTATCTATTTCAAAAAAGTGAGAAAATACATTATTTTGGACCATTTGAAAAATATGTATTTTTTAGATACTGTGATGTGTTTAGCTTAGTAACTAATTTGTTTGTATATTTGTCATTATTGAAAACACTACAGTTTAAGTTAATAGTTTAAGAAATAGTGAAGAAGATATAGTGTGGTTATCACTAAGTCCAAGGCTTTACCACCAGATGTCAGTATCATCTTTCCAAATGATTTGGTCTCTTTCGGCCTGTGTTGTACGTGCACTGCTGCATGCGTCAGTATAGTGTAAATATGATTTCTATATTTTATCCTACCAGAATTTTTTCTAATACTTGTCGTTCTGTCACTTGTTGAAGTATACACAGTTCAAGATGGCAAGGAGTACATTCTGTTGCGGGCGGAGTCAACTCAGTCTCTTGCTGTAGATCAGAAAGAAAACTCACCCTTTCATAGTAAATGTCAAGAGCTCTTTTGCTGTCCATTCTGGAAAATCTTCGCTCTAAAGAAAAAAGAAAACGATGAAGGTTTGTCGAGATGAGAGGTGTATCGGTTCTGCCTGCCTAGCACCTTCAATGTTAATTTCACGAAAAAATAACCACAGACTATAGCCATAATATTGTTTTTATTATCAAATCCCACCAACATACAACCTAACCCACCGGAAGTAGCATGCGTTGTAAACGTTTAACATCGCAACGCATGCTATTATTTCAGTGCACGACGTACCAGTGCTGAATTAACTGTTTTATGTTCTTTCGGTTGGACTTTCTGTCTCTGAATAGTAAGGGAATGTTTTCACGTCTAGGCCAGCACAAGTTCTTGTTACTCCTGCATGTATACACTGACCCGACTGTATTTCAGACCCAGGTCTGATTTATTGTGCACTTAAGGAACGCTTGGGTATGATGATGAGCCCAATGTTCTCTCTCAGCCCATTTCACATGTTTTAGCGCCATCTTGTGGTGTATTTTAAGATCAGCTTCATCGGGGTGGGGTTGTTTTCGCCTTCTCGTCTGAAATGTGGCTGAAAATATAAGCACATCCAGTCATTAAAAAATAACCCAAAGAGATTTTTATGCCTTTGTGCCATACAAAGACTACAACTTTGTTTTCTCATCATAACAAGATCTGCTTAAACTACGAGGTTACTTATAGCCCTAATAAATTAGTTTGAGGCTTTATGGTTATGTTATTGCCAGGCTAATTCAATTCAGTTCCTAGATACAGAAACAACTGCAGTATATGTGTTAATAGCAGCACAGAAAATATAGAATGTAGATAAAAAGTGCTCCAGCTCAGGGTCCCTTAACTGTAAAGACATCAAGAATAGATAGAAGTCACTATCACCAGAGATTTGATGTGCATGAGTAATATAGAGACTGCATAAACATAATAGGATTACATAAAACACTTGTGTATGACAGTGACTTTGATATGATCTTAAACTCACATTGGATTAGTTGCATTTGATGAGCAGGAAAATATGCTTGGTTGTGTCACATGTTGGCCCAACACACAACAGGAAGGAAGGCCAGACTAATTCGATTCCCCTTGTTTGAGAAAAAAATTCTGTTTCCTCATTACCCTGATATCTCATTAGTCTCTCTCTCTCTCTCTCTCTCTGCTGTTCTGGACTGTTCCTAAACTCTGCATGGTTTTCAGAGCTTGTAAGCCAGCCAGATCTCTGACACTTTTATTTATCAAGAATAATATTTAGAAGTTCTGCTTTGTTTCCAAATGGGTTTTATTCATTGGCCATTGGAATCAATATACTGCAATCTGTTATTGACTATAAGATGAATATATAGAGCATATAGGGCTACATTTAAGTAAGTCCTCAGGTTTGTGATTAGGATTCATTCACAAAGGTTTGAGGGTGTTTGCTCGCTCTACCCTCTTCTCTCCTCCTCTTCTTGCTGTGAATGACCCTGAAGAGAATATTAGAGTTGGCATTATCTCCAGTGCATCTGATGAATCATTGATAAGGCGCCCTAAACACATAGTGGTCTGTGTAATAGGCGATAATGATCTGCTATGATCGCCGGGCTGTGCTCTTTTAATGGACAGAATACTCATGAGAATTAGTTGAAAGTTCGCAACGCCCTTTTTCTTGCTTTGAACACTGTGAAGAAGTGCGAAAGAATAAAAGTCATCCCTGGATGCCTCTGAGAGTAGGATGGCATTTCCCTTGAGAAGATCTGTATCAGGTACACTTTTAGATATCTGAAGATATCCAGTCTGGGGGCTTTCTTTAAAAGGAGTTTGACAAATGAATGAGATATGCATTTATGTGGATGGTGTGTTTGGGGTTTATTTGCTTGGCGTGGGTCTTCGGTGCTGTCCATGGTGCTGAAATCCACCAGTTCAACTGAACATCAGCTTGAGTGGCTCGGAAGAGCTTTCGAGTTGTTTCATCAAAGGAGGATTGCTGTTTTAAAAAACAAACCATTTTGAAAACTTGTATATTCGCTCTGGAAAATAATGTATTTTTCTGTTGTTCTTCAATGTAGTTGGCACCATCCATCCTTATACACTGTAATGTTTTGTTAGGTAATTTAAAAATGTGTTTGATGGGGTAACATCATCTTCATTGAAAAATATTATATAACCTATTATTTAACCTTATTTAACTTTACCTTATACAGTAAGAGTATTTTATGTAATATTATATATATATGTGTAAGATAAGTTGCTGAGGAGTTTTTGATATTTTATAAGTACAAAGCATGAATTTCCTTTAGTTAAATTTATATTTAAAAAGAAAAAAATAGTTACATATTAGTGAAATAGTTTTTTATGAATAAAAAGAATCTCATTTAATTAATGAGGAAAGATACATTCCCAGAATTCCCCGTTCGAACAATCTTTTGTTTATTATTTAAAAAACAGTTTTACTGCATTATTTTAATGACACGTAGGCTGTGTCGCACTGATGGTGTATGTTATTATTAGTTGCTGCAGAGGACAATTTTTATTAATTTTAAGTCGTTATGCGGCCTTATCAGTGTATTTTGCAGTAACAAACATATCGGAATACCACAAATTAGTTGATAAATTAACATTATAAATGATGCAGTTGTCATTGTAATGCTTCATTTAAATAATTGTATTTTACGGTAAAGTTCTAGCAACCACAGTTTTTTTTTTTGTAAACTCTTTAAAATAAAGGTTCCAAAAATGGGTTTTCGCAGCAATGCCATAAAAGAACCGTATTTGGTTCCCCAAATTAAACTTTCAGTGAGCAGTTCTTAAAAGAACAATTGTTTTTCTGACTTTTTTTCCCTATAAAGAACCTTTTTTTTTGCAATGGAAAGGTTCCACGGCTGTTTAAGGTTCTTTATGAAACCATCAGTGCCAATAGAGAACCTTTATTTTTAAGAGTGTATAAATGGTATAAATAAAACCTATTAATGAGTTGGATTAAATGTGGCACAAAGGCCACTCCTCATTTCAGGAGGCTCTAATGTTGCCTGTTTATACACGGCGGCTTGTTGAAGACCACAGTCACGTCTCTGGGGCCGTGCTGAAGCTGTGCTGCTGCAGGAGAACGAGCTGCTGCTGCTGCTGCAATACAACCCACTGTTGAAAAGAGAGCAGGCAGTCTGAAATCTCCGCAATACTGGATGTGGATATTTTTCTTTCATGGATCATTTTCCTGACACCAGAGTTTAGATGCCGTTTCCTACGCCTTTGAAATTCTATATTTTGGGCGGTCTTTGGGGAACGGGGACGGGGAATCTGTTGAGTACCTATGCAGATCTCCACTGCTGAAAACGAGAGCGCATCTGCAGGGGAAGACGATTAATCTACTCAACTTCAATTAAAGGCTGCATTATTGAAAGGCGGGGACCTCTTGCTGACAATTTTTCAGCACAATCCCCCACCCACCTCCTCGTTCTCACATAAAGACACTATTTAATTATTTCCTCAGACGCGGTGTGTTAACAGGTGCCCATTTTTCTGAATAAGCGCATGGCTTAGTAAAGCTTTGGATCATGGCACAATGGCACGCGTTTTTCTCTCAAACAAACGCGCAACAAAAAGGCAACATTTTCTAGAAGACAGCTTTTTTCCCCGGAGAGAAGAAGAGGAGCTGCCGTCCGGGATCTGCTGCACCATGGCAGGGCACAACAGCCGACGCTGAATGAAGCGGCTGTACAGGCTTCAAACCAAGTGATTTGTCAATAAAAAAAAAATGCTCTTTCTTCTGGAATGACCATTACGCAGTCCGTCATGGAGTATTGATTTTTCTTCCTCAGTGACAATGTTCTGAGCACACAGGACTTTAATATACACAACATATGGTCATTTTTAATCTGGGACGCGTCGCTACAACAAAACGCCAAACTGGCTACAGCCGCAGCGATCGCCAGCTCCCTCATTCGGCAGAAGAGGCAAGCGAGGGAGCGGGAGAAAGCCAATGCCAACCGATGCGCCAGCAGCCCCAACAAGAGCATAGGCAACTGCGAGAAGCCCAGCAGGCTCAACTTATTCTCACGCGTCAAACTCTTCGGCTCAAAGAAACGCAAGAGAAGACGGCCAGGTCTGATGTTATGTGTGTTCTTTTTATCAGACTTTACCCATGTCCATCAATCATCGTCATCATCCTCATCATAGTTAATACACTGCTCTATATTTAACTCCTTTACTGTACTAAGATCCGCTGCGCAGAGTAACAAGACAAGGATTTCACAGTCCACTGCTTTTGAACACTGGCTTCTCTCTGAGCTAGAGCTGATGTTGCAATATCACCAGGTCACACTGCTCCTCACTTCTTCTAATCTACACTATATCATGCAGTCTGAATCAGATTGGGCTAAACAGAGATCTGTGGCACTCTTTGGGTTATGCTGACTTTCATTTGATGGATTGCTATTGCCGATATTGAACATTTGTTGTTAATATGCTGTTGATATGATCACTGGCTGGTCTTTTACTATATTCAGCGTTTTATACTTTTTATTCAGCAATAAATAATAAATGATCTTCTTTATGAATTAATATAGTGGGTTTTTGGTTGGTAGGTTGGGTTTTTTGTTGGGTCACAGAAAATGTGCTTCATGAGGTAACATGCAGATTAACTAAAAATAAACCTTTTATTTTTATTTCAAAAATGATATACTCTGTTGAGATATTAATGCTCAAAGCATTGAAGATACAACCACTTTCAAGAGAAATCAGTACAAAACTAAATTAGAAATGCAATTTATTGTTAATAATAAATAGTAACAGACATAACAGAAACAAATAAACAGTAACTACTTACTTGACTACTATTGGTTTAAGTGTCAGATCAATTAGATATATATCTTAAATGTAACTGGTTAGGTGGGGAAATGGGAATTACTATAATTAATTGTCTAGAAAATTGTGACTAAAATGAAGTATTTTACAGCATCATCAAATATCAATAGCACAGAATTGGTCAACATTAATGGGATTTGTGCTCTCGTTGCTCTTTTTTTGTTGCATTTTCTCTTGTATACAATGAGGAAATAAAGTTTTGTAACTCATACATTAGCCAGAATCAGAATATTACAGAAATGCATGTTATATAAGCCATAGTTATCTATCACCTGAACACCGAGGCATGCTTGGCAAATCCCTGGGTCCTGTTGGCACCAGCACTCACTATGTTTTCACAATTCCCATTTTATGGTTTTCCAACAGTAATTTCTTGGATTTCACTTTCTTGGATGTTCTCTTCTTCTTCTCATGTAATGTGCTGTTGCATGTCCTCCCTTTCCCCCCTTCCTCCTAATATGTGTTGTATCAATTTTACAGAGCCTCAGCTCAAGGGGATAGTCACCAAGCTCTACAGTCGACAAGGCTTTCATTTACAACTCCAAGCTGATGGGACCATCAATGGTACAAAGGAGGAAGATAATAGCTATGGTCTGTTCACTACGCGAAACATGTTAAAACACGACCAAGCCTACACGCTTCTTTCCCATGGGTTCAATTCTGTTTTGTTGTACTGTAACTTCACAGCTATTTTCAACCTCATCCCTGTTGGGCTGCGGGTGGTGGCTATACAAGGCGTTCAGACCAAGCTCTACCTGGCCATGAACAACGAAGGCTACCTGTACACCTCTGTAAGTATGATGATCCCTTCATACTGCATCTTTGTGAGTCCCTCCTACACATTGTGGGCTCTTCTGAGTTCAGGGCAGTAGTAAACATCCCACATTTCGTCTCTGCCGCTCTTATTGGAGTTAAATCTATGTCTTAGACAGCATCATGGATGCCTGAGGACCCGAGCTGTTAACTTAAAGGTTGCAGGTTGGATTCCAGACAGCGGGCGATCGATAGACTGAAGAGATAATGAGATCCAACTCCTGCCCAAACACCATCTGCCTCTCTTATTTATCGCAGCACTGTATCGTGATCATATTCAAAGAAGAGATGGTGGCATATTTAGACATTCTTGTTAGCACCTCGCATCCACACAAAGATAATTCACACTTCGTATAATTGCTTTGTATTTGGACTAGAATAGAACGCTCTTGGGAGATGATGCATCATCATACTCAAGGTTTTCTGCCCGATATCTACTCCGCAGTTTTTAAATATGGAGAAATCACTATAATGCTCTAATGGATATTCTGTTTTGCGAGTGCCTCCCTCGCCTCTTTTTCTTTTGATTAAATGTGCTGTGGCGACATGAATAATTTAGTGCCGTGCCAATAAGTGCTTCTGTCAATTCAAAATGGACATTTTGCGCATACATTGCTGGCATTAAAATGCTAAAGATTTGGGTTTGTGTTTTCATTGTGCAGGAACAGTTTACTCTGTACCTTTGCATTTCAACTGTGTGTGGGTTCACATCTGACTGCCCACAGGAATAACTCAAACTCGCACCTATGGTCATGCTGGTATACACGTATCTCCTTGTTGATTTTGAGTGGTTGTTTTCCCCTGGATGAATGTATTGATCTGCAGGAATGAGTTTCGGGCCTCAGGAGCTTAATCGTAATCAATCTGAACCGCAAACTGGACGGGGCGGCGTGCTACCATGTTTAGACCACTTATTACAGTTCCAATCAGTGGAATTTACCTCCAGGTTTACAGACAAATCATGATGAGGTGTTGTGTGGATTTTGATGGAGGCTGGTCTGGACCATCTTCAGCTAAAATTTGTCTGCTCTCGCTTTCTTTATCTCCCTTGCACACTATTTTTTTTTCCCTCTCTCTTATGCAAATACTCCTCCACAAACATGTAAGAATAATTCTCTCTGTCTCTTATATCTCTGTTGTCTTCTCTGCCTGTTTCACTCTCACAGGAACACTTCACGCCAGAGTGCAAATTTAAAGAGTCAGTGTTTGAGAACTATTACGTGACCTACTCATCAATGATCTATCGGCAGCAGCAGTCGGGCCGAGGCTGGTACCTGGGTCTCAACAAAGAGGGTCAAGTCATGAAGGGCAATCATGTTAAGAAGACCAAGCCGGCTGCACACTTCATCCCCAAACCTCTCAAAGGTTCGTTTAAGTGTCCCCTGCACCGATCGCCAGGCTGATAGCTTTCTAAAAATATCTTCTTTAGATTGAGGATATATTGGCTGATTGTAGCACAAGCATTCAAGTAGATTTTCAGGTCGTATCTGCAGTCGTTTGGTGTTATTGCTTTATGAAAAGATGAAAATGCATGTGTGTTGGAAGCGCATGCTTGTATTGTACAGTTATATGGCATAACCTTGGTGTGCATAAGGGATGTCTGTGCTATTAAACTGGTTAAACCAGTATAAGCGCTGTAAACATGTTGACAGTTTAACAAACTTTATCTAACTTGCTCAGCAAATTCTGTTTAGGGTGCATGATAGTTACCATATGTTTTATCAGACATTTTATCGGACGCTGACTTAAAGTTAATCTTTAAAAACATCATGGGCTGGTTTCACAGACAGGGCTTAGCCTTAGACTATGCCAGGATAGCATAGGACATTTAAGTAGCTTTTATAAATGTGCCTTAGAAAAAACACATTACTGGTGAGCATCTTTAGACAAAACAATGGCACTGACATATTTTAAGATACGTCAGTGCAAGTTGCTTTCAGTTAAACAGCTCAAACAGTTTAGTCTGGGACAAAATTTTAGTCTGCATTTTAGTCTAGGGCTAGGCTTAAACCTTGATTCAGATAATCCGGTAACACTTTACAATACGGGTGCACTAATATGCATTCATTCATGCTTATGCACAGATAATCATGTGTTAGTGTATGACTCATGAAGAACTAAAACATTAATTAATGATTACTGCATCAGTAACTAATAAAGATTCTAATTGATTACTAGATTGAGTAATATATGAATTGTTATTAATTAAATGTGTCATAATGTATTAATTCCAACTAATAGTGTAAATTAATGCGTTAATTACCACAGTCATGTACTTCAACTTCGAATTGTCTTCTTTAATTAATCATTAGCTAATGATTTGCAAATGTATCATTATGTTATGACTTTACTTGTTGAGGCACATTAACTAATTGTTAAGTAATATGCCATTTTGGTTTTGACATCCACGCTAAGCCATGGATTTCAATTTCTAACCATCTACAACCATTAACTATTTATTAGTTATTGGCCAAAATAAGAAAATAATTATTGCATTAACTAGAATCTTAATATCAATCCCTTAATCTTAAAACATCGCTCTCCCATTGAGCTAATAGAGTAAACAGACCATAAAATTAGTAGTATAGCATAGTTAAGTATAGGCACAGTGGCACACCTTATTTTACTCCTTGAAGAAATCATTTTTCCTCCCTAAATTAAAGTGGTGCCTTTCTTTCTCAGAACTGGCTAAATCTGAGGGGAAATCAAAACCTGCAGCTGCTTGTGCACAGTCAGAAGTGAAGCTAAGATGACTAGACATTAGTCTGCTTGAAATGAGCACGGGTGCTCCATGCAGTTGGATTTAAAACAAAGTTATGTTATGTTATATTAGGAAAATGTTCAGAGCAAAATTATTCTTTTACTGCAATCAGGTGTTTTTGTGCTGAATAGGGTACTTACCTGGAACTTGTCAAATGATGATTTTCCGTTCCGACAAACAGACCGGAAGTCATTCATTTCTAATTGAGAGTATAATATGGGAGCTGAGTGAGTTTCCGATCATATATGGGTATGTGGAATTTTCGGTTCCGTTTTGATCTTGTTGAAATATTTGGACTTTTGCGGCTAGACCGTATGTGACCACCCAATCAGAATTCTAATTCTAATCAAAACTATGAGCACAAATGAGAATTACCAATATTTCTCCACCAAAACGTATTTCTTTAAAACGCCATTTCTTTTAAATGAGCGGTTATGAATAATTATGTCAGAAATAATTATATTATAATCATTAAATAATTATTTACATTGCTAACATATTTTTCTTTCAAACATATTGACGGTCAGTTGTTTTGTGTGGATTTATTCATACAATATTTATTCATACATTTATTCATTCATTCATTTTACCATGGTGAATAAGTGGAGGACGCAGGACGGCTACTTCACAGCCAGTTTGAAAGTTCCGTGTGACTGCCAAAAATGCGACAAACTTATGCAAATATCAGAGATGGGGTAGGAAATACTCTGAAAGTGTTCAACGTTACATTGCTGTTCAGCGCGGAACATACAGACTGCAAACAATTGTGAATCAGCAGTTTTTATGTTCTTATAAAGAGGTATATATACTGTATATACACTCACCTAAAGGAGTATTAGGAACACCATACTAATACTGTGTTTGACCCCCTTTTTTTGGCATTTAAACGATGCCCAATTGGCACTAAGGGGCCTAAAGTGTGCCAAGAAAACATCCCCCACACCATTACACCACCACCACCAGCCTGCACAGTGGTAACAAGGCATGATGGATCCATGTTCTCATTCTGTTTACGCCAAATTCTGACTCTACCATCTGAATGTCTGAACAGAAATCGAGACTCATCAGACCAGGCAACATTTTTCCAGTCTTCAACTGTCCAATTTTGGTGAGCTCGTGCAAATTGTAGCCTCTTTTTCCTATTTGTAGTGGAGATGAGTGGTACCCGGTGGGGTCTTCTGCTGTTGTAGCCCATCCGCCTCAAGGCTGTGCGTGTTGTGGCTTCACAAATGCTTTGCTGCATACCTCGGTTGTAACGAGTGGTTATTTCAGTCAAAGTTGCTCTTCTATCAGCTTGAATCAGTCGGCCCATTCTCTTCTGACCTCTAGCATCAACAAGGCATTTTCGCCCACAGGACTGCCGCATACTGGATGTTTTTCCCTTTTCACACCATTCTTTGTAAACCCTAGAAATGGTTGTGCGTGAAAATCCCAGTAACTGAGCAGATTGTGAAATACTCAGACCGGCCCGTCTGGCACCAACAACCATGCCACGCTCAAAATTGCTTAAATCACCTTTCTTTCCCATTCTGACATTCAGTTTGGAGTTCAGGAGATTGTCTTGACCAGGACCACACCCCTAAATGCATTGGTTGATTAGATAATTGCATTAATGAGAAATTGAACAGGTGTTCCTAATAATCCTTTAGGTGAGTGTATGTGTGTGTGTGTGTGTGTGTGTGTGTGTGAAGTATGTTCCAACATTTTATGTTATTTGTTGTTTTTCATTTTATTCTTTTTATTATATTCTGTTTTCAAAATATTTCTTCCTCAACTTAAAGGTAAAAGTAAAGGAACCCTTAAGGATTTTGAACCCTTACATTTCTTGTGATTCCCATCCCTAGTGCTGTGTAGACACTAATAGAAGGTATTGATTTACTAATAAAGAGACAAGCTTGCTAGAACCTGAACATGAGATTCATGAGGCCTGTTACTTGTGTCTCCCCATTATAGTTGCTATGTACAGAGAGCCGTCGCTCCATGAACTGACTGAGTTCTCCCGCTCCGGAAGTGGTACTCCGACCAAGAGCCGCAGCGCCTCGGCCATGCTCAACGGTGGCAAGACTCTGAGCCAGAATGAGTCGACATAACCTGCTGCTGTACAGCTGCTGGACTCTACCATCAACTAAACAGCACAAATGCGTTTACAAGAGTGCGGTGAAACCCTTAGCTGGTCGCTAGCTAGTGTTTCCTGAAATCACTGTGATGAGAACTGAAGTGCAAACCTACACTGTACAATCTTCTGCAGGTCAACCTCCTGAGACAAACAAACCAAGCCATCTTACTGATGTAGGGGTCTGCCTCCATTTGCGGTCGATCCCCGTTTCCGTGTGTAGCATAAAGAGCTGTGGTTCTCCCCCGTGGCGTTGTCGCAGAATCTTCTAGAACACCTACTTTTGTGTTTTGCTCCATTTCTTCTAGGGATGCCAACTCCATAGTGCTGAGTCAACTACAATATGACAATAGCAGCTTTTGCGACCCATTTATCGGTATATAGAGGCAGAAATCCCAAAGGTTTTGGACATATGATACAAGTATTTCAGCTCAGCTTTTTTGAGGCAGCGGTTCATTGTTGTGAGCTTTTTAGACAAGCCGGTTTGCTCCTCTCTTCTCTTTTTCTGTCTTATCAGCTCCCCCCCCCCCCCCCCCCCCACACCCCACACCCCCACCCACACATTGTTATTCTGCAAATTAAACAGATTTAGGGTTCGGTCTGTCTGCACACCAAAGATGCCATTAGTCTCTTTGTATTGAGGTAAGTCAATCTGTGTAATTTCAGCTCCCTCAGACTGCTGGTTGAGAAAACCACTGGAGTGAATGTCATTTAGTTAGAGGAAATGTATTCAGGATAGATAAAAGCTACTCGCTGTGCGTCCCTGCTTTTTTTTTTTTTGTCTGTTTATGCCTTCCTTTACTTCCCTTCTAATTTAAGAACCCAGCATCTTGGAGAAGTGTCAAATCAGAAAATGTTTAAATTATTGATTAACATCAACCCGGTAAGATTTCCGTTACGTAAAAACAGGGCAAGCTTTTTTCCACTCCTCTTTTTGCTAAACAAAAATGTAATGAAAACCAAGCAAGAGGAAGCTTCCATTGCTTCAACAGGGCTAAATCAGCATAAGGAAATAACTTGTGTATGAAACTTAATTCCTATAGTTCTTCTTTCTTGTCTTCAGTGGTCAGGCAGTAGCCCCTGGTTATAATTTTGATCAAAATCCTCTTCTGTTATATGTATGTATGTATGTATGTGTGTATGAAGCATATTTAATGCATGGGGGACAATGGACGCTGCATGTTGTGTAGCTATGTATATTAACTACAATATGGAACCATGTGCTCTAATGGATACTGGAGTCAAATACAAATGTATATAAGTGCATTTTATCCTGCTACTGCTACGTTTATTATATGTTGTACATTTAAGAAGCTGCACTGAATAAAATGTTTTGTATGTTCAGAGCACTCATGACGTTTCATAATAATGATAATAATTTGTTAGATTTATATAGCGCTTTACATATGGAGGGGGGGGGGGGGGGGGGTATCCTCAACCACCACCAATGTGCAGCATCCGCCTGATGATGCGACGGCAGCCATATTGTCCCAGAATGCCCACCACACACCAGCTTAATAGTAGAGAGAATTATGGTGTTAAGTGACTCTTCTTCAAAACAATATTAACAAAGTAAATATAAGAGTAACTGTATGTCGTGACAACCCTACATTAAAAAGCAAAACATTTACATATACAGATCCTCAGAAATCTTTGAATGAAGCATATTCATACTGAAATGAAATATAAATATGGAAATATGCATTAAATATGTAATATAAAAAAATGAAAGAAATACAAATTTAAGTATAAAATAAATACAAATTATCTTGGCATACTAAACCTGATATTTGTGTTTATGAGTGTTAGGAACAAAAGAGGTATCTCTTTTATGGCAGATATAATAACCCCAAAAATCTTAAATAAAATATATTTTCTCTTAATATTTTGCTTATACCTCGAATGTGACCAATATATCCCATTGCAAACTAATGTTAAAATGATCAAGGGTGACCTTAGTTTTAAACATATGGTACAAAAAGTGCAATTATAAGACGGCTCTCTTAAATACTTGATTCTGATTGGCTAATCACTGCAGATCATAAAGACTGGCTGACTGTATATTATTGTTTGCATTTATAATAACATAATTTAGTTAAAGTAACATACTGGGCTGAAGTTATCAGTAATATTAACTGAACAATATAATGACAACAGTAGCAAATGACAAAAAGTGTCTTTAATTACATGATGAATTCGTAGTTATGTACCAGTTTGTCAGTGCAAATCACACCCTTTACATATGCAGACTGTGACATTCAGAACTCCTCAGGAATGTACTCAATGTTCATTTTGGCACTGCACTGCATAAATAGTCTGAATTTAAACCATAGGCTAAGTCGTGAATAAACATCAGGTCAGCAAGCACAGTTTGATTTTTAAGTAGATAGTTCTACCTGTATTTATATTCATGAATTCATATTGATGAAGTCACCATGAATGAAGAAATTGATTTTGTTGTGCGTTGCTGGAGTCACTGGAGTGGTGTAATGAAACCTTGATAACCTATGAGGAGGCCATTGGAAAACCATCTACTGTTGTTTAATGTACTATAAATGGCCATCCAATTCAACTCTATTTAATTCAAATAATATGATCAAACCATTAAATAATGTATATAGGGATATTTTAATGGAAAAGCACTGAAAATAAAGAAGGCAAATTGGCCTTGCTTGATTGTGTTTTCGAGACGTTTAAAACGCAATCGAGCATTTGAGACAGACCAATAGTTTAAAGCAGCAGAGGAAAATGAAATGACAGAAAATAGCTTCAACTTTAATTGTTTTTGGCTGTTAAATACTAAAGGAAAAAAAAAAACCCATCAAAACAAATGTGATTCATTGACTCCAAAATATAGGAAAACTGATACACTCATTCAAGCACACAGGCCGGTCACTTCAAGAATACATAATGTGCCTCAATAAGCTCCTTGGGCAAATCTGGGATGGTTACATCATCACTAAGGCCATCAAGTCCTACTTTAATATTTCATAACCTGAAATGAATTTTTAATGAACTGGGCTTTCGTTCCCAATAAACCCAGTGAGATGGGATTATTTGCCCCTGGGAAAGGTGCTAAAGACTTTACATTCATTAACAGTCTTATGATTAAAATAGCATTACATGTGGTGGAGGGGATGTGACATCACCTGATTGGTAGCCAGATGGTGCCTGAACGAGAAGCACAAACTGACTGATATGGAAGAGTGATGTGGGATGGATAGATGTGTAGATACTGATGAAAGGAAATGAGATGGAGGAGTAAAGTTATGATGGACAGCTCAGTGCTGATCTGCCGTTTTAAAATCTGATTCCGAGAGCAGCACTCAGGAAATTGTGCTCGGTGTTGCACCAGTATGCAAATAATGAACGGAGGGAGACCAGACAAAGGTGAGTATAGGCTGAATTGCATGTATGGCTGAGCAGCCCCAGCTTTGTGCAGTCATGCATGGTCACTCTAACTCTACCACAGTCAACCTGGACTCTATAAAGGAAAGGCACGGCTCAGTGAGCATCAACTTCTTAAAATAATTGTATCGGCTATACTGTGGGAAATATCAAGTTCTACGGACTTCTTACATAATACTGGCAAACCTGCAGATACTAGAAAGTATAGTTGCAGGTCTGTGTTTATAGTTACAGTATAGCAGTGTGCTGGAGCAGATTTAAGCGTGAAGTTCCCATCTGTTTTGGTGTGTGCTCTGATGTTTGGTGCAAGTACTCTGATGTTGATGGAGTGCAGAAGAAAGGTGGGGCTGACAGCCTGTATCATCACTGGTTGCCATGGAACCAGGGAGGATTGGCCTTTTAAAGGTTATGGGACTCTTTAAAACCCATACACACACACACACACACACACATATATATATATATATATATATTATTTTTTGCTGATGAATGAGTGCATCTATGCTTTAGATTCAATATAGTCATATTTTATTCTGTCATAAAAGCTTTGAGCCAGGCCATCAGGAGAATCTGAAGGCTTAGGGCTTCTATCTTATAAATGGAGAGAGCAGGTTAAAAATGCATGTAAGCTCTGTAAAAAAAAACAACAACCTTGCATTGTTTGTGGGTTTGCTTTATGCATCTTTTAAAGTGTCCCTATTATGCTATTTAAAGTTTCCTAATGTTGTTTTGGAGTCTCCTACAACAGGTTTACATGCATCAAAGTAAAAAAAAACTGTTTCATTTTCTCATTTGCACATCACCACATTTTCAATGACTCAATCTCTCTAAATCCCTCCTTTCCGCGAGTTACTCTGCTCTGATTGGCCAGACAGCTCAGTCTGTTGTGATTCGTCTACTGTGTACAGCGCGCGTCGAAAACAAAAACGGCCATTGCCATAACAACGTCAGCTCTGCTTGTCCTGAGGCTTCGTACACCGCAAACTAAACATAGTAGCAAACTATGACGTCGATTTTACCATATCAATCCGAGCGCGAGTGCGATGATGAAACATTGAAAGAACTAGTAATTCAACCCGAACCTCCATCACAAGGACAACTGGAGCAGGACGTTTCTCAGTGACACACTAACGTTACTCAGTTTGAGGTACATTATGAGATGTTGCAACTGTAATTTCTAACCATCAGCATTATGAGCAAAACTATGTCCATCAACAAACCGATTATTTTACTTGTAAGTTACTTAATTATTTATCAATTTTTTTGCGTGAACATGTGGAAACTGTATCAATAACAGTGCTTATTAGCCAACGTGAATGACTGATGTAACAGTGGTAAGACAAATCTTGCTCCATGCTTAATCTTTCCTCAAAGTAGTGAGAACGATAAACAATCTGCATTAATAGACACAGTTTTGATTAGCAGAAGTATTTCAGTAAGACAGTAATAATGTGAGTTAACCAGTAAGCAGGATACCCACACAGTATAAAACTCAAAACTAAGTATTTTGAACACCATCTTTCAAGAGCAAGCGGTTTGCGAATCCTGCATTGAACATCCCGCCAGCAAAATAAAGGAAACACAGCAAGAGTTTAGGATTATATTGTTGTGCATCGTTGTAATGATGAACATGCTCGTCCTTGGGCAGTGAAAAACACTGGCTTTACCGTCACATTGTAGAGCACAGCGTCTTCTCGACATGATGCTATCCAGTATCCACAGGAATCAGCTGCAGGTTTGAGGTTCAAGTTTTCCCTTGTGTCTGCGCACGCAATAAGTGGGCGGGCAATATGCTAATGTTTCGTCTTGACTTCACAACGAAACGGCTTATGACTCGTTTGAAAAATGATTCATTTCATTGACTCAGAGTTGACTCTTACTTTTGAAAGACAATAACTATATATGGTGCACTTTCAGATTTTAAACTTGCAGGATGTTTTCATTCACTTAAAGCTGTGTTACACTACATGAAAGGTCATTTTCAAAAATCCATAATAAGGGCACTTTAAAAGCTTGGCAATGTACAGCTTCTTGTCTCAAACTCTTCTCTTGGGATTTATACACGCATACATACAATCATGCACATATGGTGGAAGACACCTCAATGTTAGCCTGGCTCCGCCCTCCTGCGTACTTCCACTCAATTTTATTTCCGGTCAAAATTTTTATTTTTGGCGGTCCAATCAGCGAACAGAGGGAGTGGCTGAGAACGATGACGTTGAGGTCGTGCGCTAGTTTGAGTTGTAGGGTTACGTCACGACCAAAGGTTAGCGATTGGTTATGGCAGATCCAGAGTGACTCTGGGCAGATCCAATAGTTTTAAACTTCAACAGAGTACCCACCTACAAGGAAGTTAACGCTTGTCAATGGAGAGAGGCCAGACTCTCTGTACAAATGAAATGTACGAGAGTCTGGTAGAACCAGGCTACCTCAATGTAGCCCCGTCGCCAGTATCTTTTTTTCCCAAGGTGAAAAAAAGCTTACAATGGACTATCAGTGCAAATATGACAACAACATTTTGTGACAATTTAATATCTAAACAGTTGGGAATACTCTATCTAGGTCCATACAGGGTTTAAAGTAGACATGAAACAGAAGTTGCGATAGTCTTTTCTTCCTTATTGTTATGAAGCGGCTTCACACATGAGAAAAATGTAGGGCGAGACTTTATTTTGTCCATCGGGAATTGATTGGATGGTTGGATTGTTGGATGGTTGTTTGCTTTTGCAGTGATCTCAAGTGAATGATGTCTTGTTGTCTTGCCCTTGCACCAGTAAACAAGTAATCAGAGAAGAGAAGAGTATGTGAGTACTTCTAGCACGCCACAATGAACATAGCGCAAGCCACGCTGTCTGATTCAAACGGCTCATTTGAACTGGTTTCTTCTTAATGAGTCAGTAGCAGTAATAACATTAAATGGCATGGCATCTTATGCACAAAAAAACATGGAACATGTCATTTTGTCATGTCATGCATGAGCCCCAGTGAAATACCGATGTACCCTAGCAAAAAACTTGTCTGACAACGGAGATTATCATATATTGACCTGATAATGACTTTCCAAGATAATATTTTAGCAATAATGTCATGCAACTCAATGAAGCAACTCTTTACTGCGCATGCAGCTTGTGAACAAGCAACACATTTTGTACTGCTTGTAAAGAAAATTTATCCAAAACAGTTAAAAATCTAAATATGGGGACACTTTTAATGGGTTTCCTACTTATGAAAGGCTAGAAACGCTTCTTGTAAAAATGATTGACGTAACGATCTTGAACTTGTTTAAAATAGTGAAAATCAACACAACATCTGTAGTGATAAAAGCAAACCAAACACCCATGCACGTATAATTCACACATACAACACTTTTTACTGCATGGGCTTGTGTAATATCACCATATCTTTCATAAATAGAATCCAAGGACACCTCCATAAGACTGACAGTGATTTATAGATTTCTCAGACTCTGTGTTTGGCTCAAGGTTTGAGCGCTGATGTGTGTATGAGCTCGGCTTTGGCACTCATTTCAACTTGATCGATCAGAAAACAGTCTGATTTCAAGGATAATACTGATCTCTAGAGCAAAGATGACAGTTTGATGATGCCATTTGACTTGATGATGTCATTCTATCAAAATTGGAACAGAGTGAACTAGAGACCAAATGGAAAGCAGTTGAACATGAATACAAATGGGAGAATGCAAAAGCCTTTTAAAGAAATATAGACAGGAACCTCCTATTCATTAAACCACAGGGTTGCGGTTTGTAATTATAAGAGGTCCATGCATCATTTTCTGCCTAAGCCGTGTTTACCACTGTGCTGAGATTGAAATACTGCCATAGATTATCTGACATGACAGGCCAAATTAATGTCTGTCGGTAATCATGCATGTGAACCTTTGCCTTGCCCTGTATAATTAATGACAATGAGGTTCATGAAATTTGCGTCGGGATAATGATGTCCAGAGATATAGGATATAATTTGATATAATACACAAATCACTCACATTATTGATTTAATTATGGCAAATACACCGATTGCTTTGTGATGCATTGAATGTAGATGTTAGGGAAAAACCTAGGACCACCTAATTTTGCCATTCATTTGGTGACCTGATTGCACTCGCTATGTGCGAATACAATGCAGGCTCACTCTAGCTCGTATCCAAGGTAAATCATCAACAATATCCTCCCTTACGTGTGTTTTAATTAACTAAAGACATCGTAATTGGCTAAAACGCATGCGCAGGTTACTTTGCTTCCTGAAAAAGCGTGCACCCGAGTCCGTGTTGCTTTCACATTCACGCGAATCGCGCCACAGTTCGAGTGCAGCTGAACTCAGACCAACTCCTTCAGGAGGTCTCGGGGTTCAGTACCCGGGTCCGCATGACAGCGTTCACATAAGCAATTTTTTATGCGAACTGTGCCCCATTCCGAATTAAACTACCAGTGTGAGAACGCCCTTATAGTTCTCTTGTTAGTTTCCCTGGTTGTTTTCCCTCTCCCCCTCACAAATTAACCTGCCTGCTGTCCAACTACTATGTCTGGAGCAGGAGGAGGACCACGCAATTCTCTGGAGGACCACACGAGAATTTTGGGATTTGACGTGCCTAACGGTCCAAGGCACGCCTCCCAAGAAACGGTCCTCGAGAGGATTTGCCGCTATTGTGGTGGGCGCTGGTGAATAATGGATCGGCTTTCACCACCTGCCCAGCGGAAGACATCACCAGCCCCACTCTGGACCCAGAGCCCAGCCAACCATCACCACACTGCATGGCTAGAGACTGCAGCGGTGCACGAGCCAGCACCAGTAACGAGGACTGAGCCAATCGCCCCGGAGCCCGAGGCTCATGAAATGTCTGACCAGTTGCGTGAACCGGCAACATCATGTGCTGCCGTGGGAGTATTAGTGGAGTACGAGGGAATGGGGGAGGGTGAGCTGAAGCTGGCTTCCACCCATTTGGCTCCATCTGGCTCCTCCTTCCCTCCAGCTCCGCCTCAGTCCTCTGGCTCCACCTCGGACTCTTGTCATCGCCGCACGTGGTCTCGCTGGCTCTTCGTCTGTGCCCAGGACTCTACTTCCATCGGCCTCGTCTCAGTCAGTTGTCCCCCTGGAGTCGTCTGCCGAGACTCCACCCAGCCTAGACTCCGCCGTGGGCCATCATCCAGGCTGTACTTTGGGTCCCCGCCTGGCTACTCCTTCTCCTGATTCCTCCCTGGCTCCTCCTACCATTATCACCACCCTGGTCTCTACTTCTGTCATTTTCCCTGGTTTTCTGCTCTCCACCTACTCTGCACCCTACTCCAGAGTCCCCTCATTCCCTCCTCAGTTGGACTTTTATGGCGCAAGGATGCGTTTTTCTCCTATGATCACCTGAGTGTTCCTTGTGGATTTATTAAAGCCTATTTCTGTCCTTTTTCGTGTGCTTCATTACAGCTACTCATTACAATGTTATTCTCACAGTGGCAGTAAATTATTTATAGTTCATTGATTCTCCCAACTACTTTTTTTTTTTTTTTTTTCCTATCTAAAAAAAAGCCTCCTGCTTACATAAATTCAGAAGGTCATCCAGGTTTGTGCAATTGCACAAACAGATCAGCCACTAGGCATGTACCTGTCACTGAAAACTGAGACCCACACAGAATTTGATCATTTGTCAGCAATTTTTTGTCAGCTGAACCTCTTTGATCTAATGTATTTACTTGAAGTAGCCCCTGAGATTTTAAGTTAATAAGTTTGATCAATGATAAAATTAAGTCAATTATAATAACAACAACAACAACAACAACAATACAATTAAGTTCACCAAACCTTGTCAGCACAGATGGGTTTTTCAGATCAACGTGCCATTCTCAGAGCTGAAGATCTTTTCTCATCAACTGGATTGCTGGCTAATTAGAGAGTGTGATGTGCAGTTCTATCTCTGTCAGGTACAAGCCAATTTCAGAGCCAGTCATACTGTGATGAGAACCAGGAGCACTATTAATGAAAGCCTTCCTCACATATATCCTGTGAACTTAATCAGCCAAGGCTAATCATAGAACCTGCACCATCTATCCTGACGAGCAGTTAAAAAAAGTTTGAACCTTTTAAAATAGTCTCGATAGCTTCCATCTAAGTCAATATTAATTCAATTCTGTCATTTGACAATATTTTACAGTGCCACAAAGGTTTTATGTGAATATTACTTATATTTAGTACATTTTGGGACCCCAATTGCTGTCAAATTCGTCCTATTGCTGACCTGCACAGGAGGTATTTTGGTCCTTTCCTCTATACAAGCTGTATCATAAATATTTTTGGATATCTTGCATATTTTTGGGATGCCTCAAATGGCCTTGAATAGAAATCATGCCACAGAATATCAATGAGATTGAGGTCAGGACTCTGACCTGACCATTCTAATATATGGAATTTCCTCTGTTTGGACCAACTCTGATGGTGATTTATTCCTTTGTTTAGGAACAGACACGTTGCATGACCCACTTTCTTTAAAGTTTCAGATCACAAACATCCTGGCAATGTGCTATACAATTGGAACAATTATATTCAAATGCCTGCAGATTCATTCAGTCATACAATGCTCTCTCGCGGTACATTGCCATTTAAAGAATCCTTTGACATGTCTTTACACTGACCTTTGAAAGGATAGCCAAGGCATGACTGGTGCTAAATTTTTTCTATTTGTGATCAATCTGCTTCAATTGAGACTGATGAAGCCCCAAGTCTTCAGACATCCTCTTGTAACCTTTTCCAGACAAATGAGCCTGTACAATTATTCCTATGTGGTTTTCTGAAATCTCTTTAGGTCATGCCACATTTCACTTGAATAAAATTCAGTGGTAACCAACTCTTTCATAGGGCAGGATGACATTTTAAAATATTTCATCAACATTTTCTCATAATTGTTAATATTTAAGTTCATGGGGCAGATATAAATTTAAAGGGATCCTATTATGTCCTTTTACAAAGTATTGATTTTGTGTTTGGGGTGTACTAGAATATGTTTACATGCTTGATTGTTCAAAAAACACATTCTTTTTCACACATTTTATATGATTACAGCACCTCTCTCCCCAGTCTTTCTTGAACGTGCTGTATAGTTCTGGTTTCGATGAAGCCCCTCCTTCCGAAATACGAAATGAGCTGTGATTGGTTAGGTGGCCCAGTGTGTCGTGATCGGCACAGATTGTTCAGGAAATGTCCCGCCCCTCCATAACTGCGAGTTATGCTCTAGTGTAAATATTAAGGATATGGCATTTCTTATGCATTATAGATACGATTTTTGTCGGAAAACTAAGGTAATACAAAGAATAGCCTAATCGTTAACAAAACCATAGTTAATTTTCCTAAGGAGCAGTGAACCATAAGCTCAACCAGAGCTTACAAAAGCAACAGAAAACAAGTTCTCCATAAAATGTGCAGCGCAGAGATAAATGTTAGGGTTATAAAGCTCAGGAACAGTGTTAAAAATCTATGTTAACCCCTCTAAGTTTGTCCGCCTTAAGAAGGCCAAACAAAGGTGTTTTAGAACCGGGGTGGGGTAAAAAAGGCATCTCTTTGACATAGTGGCAACATCTTTTCTAATCAGCTCAGCCAGGCCTCCGCCTCCTTTTTTTTGTGTATTCCGTGGGCGCGGATTATTTAAATGAGTAACATTGTGACTTCATAAGATCCGAAAAAAATAATTTAAAAAATCGCATTGTAGTCCAAACAAGCCGTTCGTTGTAGTTCTTGAAAAGTGGATTCTGTTAAAGGGATACTTCACCTCTGGGAAGATGAATGTGTATTTAAAATAGGTCATTTAAGTAGAAGAAATGTGAAGAAATTTTTGAATTTGGAGCTTTCTAGACTGAGAAAAGCCAGAAAATGTATTTTTGGCTTATGTGGATGAAAGACAACAAATCCCAGAATGCACTTGCTTCGCTGTCTTAGGAGGCCACGCCTACCGGTAAGACTACCGGAGACTACCGGTGAGTGCGCACTGCGCAGTTTAAAACAACAAAGCTAGCCTACGTGATGAGTTTGCGAGGGATTTAGAGATAGCCCAAAATGTCCGGGATTCGGCTTTTGCGTTCTACAGTCGCCATTCATTCATCATGTTTACTGTGGCGAGCAGGACGAGGCTGACGGCCGCGGGAGAACAGCGCGAGGCCGGTGGCATGATTACTGAGACGCGCCGGGTCTCCCATCTCTCACGGAGGAGCGGGAATTTTTCTTAGCAATGGTAAAACGCACATCAACCGATCACTTGTTTAGCGTTCATGTAAACACTACATTCAAATTCACCAATCGGAATGAATTCAGTTAGATTGAAACAAAAGGTGTGCATGTAAACAAGGAATAGCGACCGCAGAAAGCAAAAGCTGAATCCCGTACATTTTGAACGAAGTCCGGGAAAAGGAGGATGGTTACTTACTCAGCTTTCTCCTACTATTCAGCTTTCTCCACAGAACAAGAGCCTGCTAGCTTAGCTTCCAAAGAAAGACGGCTGACACTGTGTACATTCTGTGAGTGAGATCAAAGTCCTTTTAGGCAAGTCGTGCCACTCGGCCGCCATCTTGGCAACGCCTCTGGGCAGCTATTTCGGACTAACAAGACTAGGCTCCTATCTAAATGAATGGGCAGAGAGTCAGAACTGCACTTTAACTGGTCACCGGGACATAAAAACTGCATGTATAGAAACAGCAGTAAAATATGATAAAAATCGCTGAAAAAGTTTGATGACTTTGCCCCAAAATAAGGTTTAAAATGCCTTTTTCCCCACAGGTTATACTTTATACGCATGCGCAAGAGTTTACGACACCAACTTCATTTACGTCTCTATCCAGAATGCCGGTGTTGTGCAATAATCAATGTCAATGTTAAAAAGTTGTTTTAACTATTCATTTACATGAATCGGTTCAAAAGAGTCATTAGTTCGCGAATTGGACGTGTCATACGGTTGTGTGATTATCCCAGCAGTTAGGACATGGACATCCCACAAGGTTAGTGTCAACACAGAAAACATTAACGTTACATCACTGGATAGGTTTTTTCGTTTATTTAGAGAGTAATTTTATGTCAGCTGAATGTGCGGAATGCATTTCAGAGAAGATAAGGCAACGTATTTTAGCACAAATCACACCCAGCGGTAATTCAGGAAAAAAAAATCTCAGAATGCTTCACATGAAACTTCGGTCTTCCGACCTTTTACCATAATGTTGTTTTATTTTGATTAATACGCGTGCGGGAGAGAGAGCAAGACAGCGCTTAATTTGGAGACGGTGAAGTCTTGTTTACACTTTTGCCTGGCTCTGAGAGAGAGAGAGAGAGAGAGAGAGCGCGCGCGACCGGGGCGCTCTCTCTCTCTCCGCTGTCGCAAAACCTCAACTGTGCGCATGCGCCAGTGGAACCAGACGATAGGCTTAAATGTTTCCTGGCTTGACTTTTAAAAGCAGATGATTGGCTTACCAGCGGGAGGGGCGGGACATGTGCACACAACCGCCATCTTTGCCGTTACGGGTTTTCCTTATATAGTTGTATTGAGGATTGAGGAAGTGGCATGTCTCATAATAAATAGTCTCTGGTGAGATCCCACCCTGTATGGGCGGGCTGAAAACATGCGGAACAACGCCTTCTACTGCCTGTAGTCTTTAGCCTCTGTCCAGAAAATCCTCCGATGACGCAAAATGACGATTTTTGCGTCATCGGAGGATTTTTTCCAGACAAAAAATACATAAATCTCTTGTCTCAGGGGGATATGAGGGTGGAAAGCATGGTAATTCGAAAATACTACAGGTTTTCTACTAATACAAAGCTTAATGCTAAATCCTGAAGTAACCCTTTAAATAAAATATCTCACGTTGGAGTGGACTTTGAGCTTTGTAACCTTGCAGATCTTTTTTATGCTCTAACAGCAACATTACTCAATAGCTAAAGTTGAAAAAGTGGAAAAGCATAATAGGATCCCTTTAAAAACATTGAGAAGTCAATGATAAGAGATCACTGAAAGCAATGGAACATAAAATGAAAGCTTCAGACCTTTAGATTAATTAAAGTCATTTGCCAAGTTAAAATACTCTGTTCAGATAGTATGAACGAAAGATCCTAATACTTCTATTTTTTCATACCTTTGCACACCATAGGCA
The DNA here is from genome assembly GCF_951802725.1 of Rutilus rutilus. Classification (NCBI taxonomy): domain Eukaryota; kingdom Metazoa; phylum Chordata; class Actinopteri; order Cypriniformes; family Leuciscidae; genus Rutilus; species Rutilus rutilus. The sequence goes on from NC_140229.1 coordinate 14,303,439, forward strand.
TGACCTTTAGATGCTGCCAAGCCCAAGTTACATTGTTTCACGTTTGAACAAATACTGACACCTGGTGGCAATACCTTCATGCAACATTTACAAGAAATTTAAACAAATTAAATAATATCATCATTGCACAAAAACAAAACTTTGATATAATATATTTCTTATAAAACACACATTGAGTTATGTATATGGCAGTAAAAATGCACATAATGTTATTTCCTGTCTCTTAATATGCTTTTGCATGTCCAGCACTTTCAGGGAGAACATTGCACCACACAAACCAAAGTCTTATTACCTCTCTGTAGTGAAGCCCTTTGGGTCATTGTGGGGGTCCCAAACTTGTCTGGGCTATCAGGTGGAGAAGTAACACCATATGACCCCATAGGGATGCAGTCCTGTTGAGCACCACCTTCTTCAGTGTGAAGGGTGAGATGGGCTGGAGGCTCTGGACCGCATCTTACTAAAGCTATAAAGCACCTGTAGAACTGGCAATGAATTCAGAATTGATAGTAATACAAGTCTATAAGGATAATGAGGAAACAAATACACCTATAAGAGGCACATACCTGATTATTGAACAGAACGTAGACGATGGGATTCAAAACAGTGCTGCTCTTTGCAAGTATGGACGACACGACGCTGGCTGTGGGGCTGACAGTGCCAACGCTGAACGTGCCAAGCAATGCCATGACCCCATACGGCATCCAACAGAGCAGGTAACAGGACACCATGGAAACCACCATCACCAGCACGTGTGTTTCCCTCCTCTGCGCAGCTGTCTGATTGATCTTAGCAACCTGTGGGGTGAGGAGACATGCTTTGAGGTTTGCTTTTCAAGAACAACAGCATCAAGCTGTACATTTGCGTCTGGTTTGAAACACCACATGGTGTCTATGACCCAGAATGTTTGACAGAATTTAAAGCGTTTTTTTTTTTTATGTTTTGATTTAAAAAAAAAAAAAAAGCATTTGTTAAGGCCTACAAGAATTTGCTAAAATGCTCAAATCTGATCCAGCTGTGCATAGCCATTTAAAGGGATAGTTCACCCAAAAATGAGAATTCTGACATCATATACTAACCCTCACGTCATTCCAAACCCATAAGCCTTTGGTTAATCCTCGAAACACAAATTAAGAGAGAGGTTTCTGTTCCCACCATTGAAAGTCCAGGTAACCAAAACTTAAGACGATCCAAAAAAGTTCATAAAGGCGTCGCAAAATGAATCTATATGAATCAAGTGGTTTAATCCAAGTGTTGTGAAGATATATGATCACTTTATATGATGAACAGATTTAATTTAGGCTTTTCACATGACACAGGCACAAGCTCCTGTTTACAATGTGTGATGCACTCTATGTAAGTGTGTTTATATTTGAATAGAAGCCTAAATTAAATCTGTTCATCATATAAAGCAATAATATCTCCTCACAAGACTTTGATTAAACCATTCAATTTAAATTGATTTATTTTACGACTCCTTTCCATTTTGGATCTTTTAGGTTTTGGTTATGTAGACTTTCATTGGAGGGACAGAAACTTCTCAGATTTCATTTAAAAAGTCTTGTGGATAGTGAATCCATGGAATGACATGAGGGTAAGTCAATGATGACACAATTGTTTTATTTTTGGATGAACTAACCCTGTGAAAAGGACTTTGGTTCTGGACAGTAGCATGAAAAATGCTTAATTTATGAACAAACATTTGGCTAGAAAGATCGATAAGTCTTACTCGAAGAGAGCTCTTTATCAAAATCACTGCTCTCTTTCAACCTTTTCCACTTTCACTCTTCCCTCACCCCATGAATGGCAATGAGGATCTTCCCGTAGCAGTAGACCATGAGAAGAAGAGGCAGGAGCAGGCAAAAGACAAAGAGGCAGATGACGTAAGAAGTCGTTTCTGGGGAGCGATGGTTCCACTGGACTGAACAGATGGTGCCGGGACCCTCAAGACCATAACTGCTCCAGCCGAAGAGTGGTGGCGATGTCCAAGCGAGAGAGTACAGCCAGCAGCCTGTGATGAAGAGCCAGGCCTTCCTATAGTCAGACACATCCACCTTTGTGCAGCAGAGGATGGTACTGTAACGCTCGTATGACAGTACAGCGAGGGATACCAGTGAAACAATACCTGTTGATGTTGGATAAAGGTGGCCTATATGATTATCAACTAAATGTTTATTTTACCTTAATTTACCTTGATAACCATAGTTGCTGCCAAATTCTCTTTTTGAACTTTTATTAAACCATGTACAAATCTATACATCTCACAACAGAACAGAAAACATTTACACAAATATACTAGTGTAATCTGATCCCCGAACGAAATACTCTTATGAAGTGGTTCTTTTTAGTGGATTAAAAACACATAGACTAATCATGTCAAGACCCCTTAAAGGAATAGTTCACCCAAAAATGAAAATTCTGTCATAATTTACTCGCCCTCATGTTGTTTCAAACCTGTATAAATTTCTTTCTTTTGCTGAACACAAAATAAAATATTTTGAAGAATATGGGTAACCAAACAGTTGTGGGGCACCATTGACTTCCATAATGTTTTTTTTTTTTTTTTTTTTTTTTCATTCTATGGAAGTCAATTCTGCCCCACAACTATTTGGTTACAAACATTATTCAAAATACCTTATTTTGTGTTCAGCAGAAGAGAGACATTTATAGAGGTTTGGAACAACTTTAGGGTGAGTAAATGATGACAGAATTTTACATTTTTGGGTGAAGGGAGGCTCATTCCTTTAATATATATATATATATATATATATATATATATATATATATATATATTATAAAATACGGTTTTAAAACAACTTCACAGTATAATAAACAGGATAATATAACAACAATCAATGATGCAAACTCCAATTAACCAATTATTTGTAATAATTAATCAATCTGACTTAGCCTACTAAACCATGCTAGGCTAACGTTACTACTGAAATGAACCGACACCATTTCAATGTAATAACGTACAGTTATAGAAAGGATAATCATTACGATTTTTTTTTTTATTATCAGTAGAATGTAGAATATATTAGTTAATTAAATCTCAGTCTTACCGAACATTGCATTGGCAAAACCATACCACCTGCAGCCGTGAACTCCCGTCAGCCACCGGCCGTTTACAGACGCGGCGAAACTTAAAGGTGTGCCAAAAATACAAACAAGCATGTCGCTCACACAGATGTTCAGCAGTATCAGATTGATAGGAGTCCTCAGGACATGAAATCGGGCGAAGACCAAAAGAACAAGAAAGTTGTTTAGGAAACCGAAAACGAAGATTATTCCCAAACACACTGCCACTACAGTGTGTCCCGTGCGGCTGAATCCGGGCTGATCTGGAGTCGGTGTGTCCAGCTGGCTGCCGTTCTCTGAGGACTCTCTGAGGAACATACAATAGCGGACAGTAACCATAATAATAGACTGAATAGAGCACACCTGTATGCTGGAATGGAGAAGTTTGAGAATGGGAAAGTTAGTTGCACTCTCAGGCTGTTTAAATACCCCGTAGACCCACAGATCCCGTTCATTATCGCCTCTCTAGTGCCCCCCTCCTCAGGAGAAGAACGCGACCCTCCCGTCTTTAATCTCTCAGCTTTCAGCATAAACGCCACTCAAGCGCGCGTATCCTCAAAGTAGGCTATGGCAAGCCATTTATTCCTTAAAACGAATAATTTTTTTTTACTCTACTATATTTTTTTAATTATTGGTAAGAAATCCAGTAGTGACCAGGCCTTTTATTGTTGAATTTCGCTATTAAATTCTACACTGTAAAAAAATAGAAACGGAAAATGTAGCCTGGTAGGCCTAATTTTCTGCCAGGACATTATCCCGTAATTATACAGAAATGGCTGTTAACGCTAAAACACAACACTGAAATGCGTAATTCAAGATACAGGTAAAACACCTGTATATATATAAAATTAAAAAATAATAATAATAAAAAAAAATCCTTCATATTTATATAGTAGCCTACACTGTGCCCTATTTTTTACATAGCCTACTTTTTTTTAACAGTGTAGTAAGATTTGCAGTTGAACTATAGGTCGCCATTCAATCATTACACATAACAAGTAAAAAGGCAAATGTAATTAGTGAGATAAGAAATGTGACAAGTAACAAATGAGATATATATAAGTGTCATAAATACCTGCAGTGTTCAATAGGCTATTCATTTGGAGTAGATAAGAAAGTAACTTTTAGAATATTTTATTTAATTTGGTGAAACTGAAAAATACACAATTTACTACTGCATTTTATAAATTAGCCTATTTAAAAAATAAATACTAGTAGTATAAAAATATTCTAGTTAGTTTAAAGAAATAAAGGTAAACATGGCTTGCCACAATACCCGTGCATGGCCTACCTATATAGGTCTAGGGTCTTCTGTCTAAAACGGGAACTATTAATAAGGACTGACATACTGTATGAGAATGTCTCACATCTCTTAGGTTTCAGACATTATCTAGTCATTGGGATATTTAGTTTCATAGTCCATTTATTAGAGGAAAAACTAGTTTTTCTCGGTTGTTTCTCAAATGTGTTGAATACATGACAGATTTAGATTTCATGTGCCCCTGGCCTGTGTCCTCTTGGTTAGGCATCAGCCTGATTTATTTACTTCATAAGAGAGCAGGAAAATTAGGGCAGATGGGAGAGAACTTAAAATGTGCCAAGGCATCAATAATCGAATAGTGAGCATGCCGAAATGAAAAGTTCACCATCTGGTCCACTATAATGTACCCATTTTTGCTGTGAGATGAGCATTGCTTTCCACATTTTTCAGTCAAAATTAAACTAATTTACTTTCTAAATCTAATTTCCATTGCTTAAATGTACATTCTGTTTCATTTGTACTTGCGTCACATTATGCTAGTAAAATGGGTTACAAATGTTGCATGCTTACTAAAAAACAAGCTTCCTATAGCATGGTTGAGATTACTGCTAACAGTTAAATCAAATGATAAGATCATTAATTTAGTGTTCATTTAAATCTTTATTGAACTAGGGTAAATGCTTTGAGAACATCTCAAATTGTATTTTCTCATTCATTAACACACTCTGGGGATGTGAGAGGATGATGGGAAAGAGAAAAGCACACGAAGCAAGAATATAGTGCACTCACTGTAAAAAAATAATTCCCATGTTGGGGTTATAAACCACTGATTGAACCCAAGAGAGTTAAAAAGCCTTCAGTTCTTATTCAGATTCTCATTCTCAAACCATACAGTAGAGTTAAATGTTATAGTAGTGAATATTTCTTAATGATTTATATTTATGTATAGTCACATATCTTAAAGTCTTGGTTACAAAATAAGCTATTGAACATTTCCACCATTGTTGCTCAAAAAAAAAAAAAAAAAAACATACTCATTGAACACACATAGATTTTTTTGACAATATTGTCACACTATGAGAATAAAAATTGCCTCTATAGTATCTAGTATGTTTTCCAGTGTGTTCAAAGCTATTAATATGCTGACCTAAGATACATTATTTATCATTTTGCTCTAATTCTTGAAAAATTAGCAAAGTTGCATTCAGTGGCTCTCTATAGTTATAACCCCTTTAAGTTTTGTGGACAGGCAAACGAATGACTCTGTTCTCCTAGAGTCTCCCAATGTGTTATTAGCAGTAATTGCAGTTTTACAGAGATGTGGGAGTAAGTGAGCGTGAAAGCCTGTCCTCGTGCATGTCCATACCCCACATCCCCTGAATACACGCAGAGCAGAGAGCACTGCAGCCCTCTCCTGCTGAAGCTGGTGTATTTATGAATGAGTGGAAGACTAATGGCCCATTGGCACCTTTGCTCAGCAGACATTGTCTCCCACTTCTGGACCAACTGAAACAGCAGCACGTGAGCTCACAAAGATGTGTGGGTGGCCTTGAGTCTTTATCCTCAAAGAAATGTCTCCTTACACTGCAAATCAATGCTTTAAACAGGAGAGACAGAATGCAGTTGACTTTGAAAATCAGTAAATTGCCTTTAAAAAAGTAAATATAAAGTAAACATATAAGTCTAATTTACTAATAAACAACAGACTGTCAACATTTTTAAATCATTCATAATTCTGACAGGTCATTCTGACCTGCAAAAAATCAAACGTCTCGTTTAAAAAGTATGTAAATGTGTAAAGTAGATACAAAAGGACTATATTTATGTGGGATTTATTAAACAAAGGGTCACATGTCTAATCGGTCTGAAAATAGACTACTGTATACTATTCTTGGAAATATTTGAGGAAATTCATCAAAAAAGCTTTTAGCTGTTTTGTCATACTCATTTATCAAAAGTGAGGGACTGTGTGGCAGGGAAATACATCATTGCCTGAGGAAAAAAAGTGTGAAACGGTTTTAAGAAAACAGGTTTGTAAAGATGAAATTCAAGAACATTTGAACAATTTAGAGGAAATTTATTTTTGGTTTGCTCATGTCACATTCAGCATTGCATGAACCATGCTTTGCTTTCTGTGTAACCTGCTCTAAAGAGTTGAAACAATTGTACATGCAGTTTTGAAGGGTCCCCGAAAGTATGAGGAACTTTTCAGAGAGAAAAGTAACTATATTAAATATATTTTTTCAAATGACAACAGTTTTTTTTACGGCTTACAGTAAAAATATGAACTTTCAAAACAGCATATAATACAAAAAGAAAGTTTAGTAAAACTATGATTGTGTTACAAATCATATAAATAGACTTTACTTCCTCATTCATCCAGCTAAGAGAAGTGAACTATTTCCAATCAGGTTTTTTCACTTATGTCCTATTATAAGATGGCGTATTCACATGCACACGGCTATAAGAAGCAATTAACTGCCATTCATCTCTGAGGAATGTCTGACACCATGAATATAATGGTTTGAGTCACTTTACCGAATGTCCGAAAGCATTTTTAAGCTTACATAATAAAGTAAACACAGGCAGTCTTATGCTGAAAATGTATTTTCGTCATACTGTACAGCCAGAAATCTCTTCTTCAATACCAGTACAAATCCTTATTGATTTCTGAGACAGGCACACCTGAAAAACACAAAATAATACAAATAATCTATCCACATAAACAGACAGAGTAAACAAATGCACTGCATGTTAAGCTGCATCCGAATATGCATAAATCCCTACTATATAGCTGGCAATAGTGTTTCTTTACAAAGGGACACCGCCAACTACTGGCCTGGCATACATAATACAGTACAACAGTATGTGTAATATATAGAACATACTTTTTTAACAGTCATGAAATTAGAATAAGTAATTACTTATCCAAAGAAGCTACTCAGAGATTCAGAAGTGACAATCACATTTAAAGCAACTGTAAATTTTTCATCAATATATATCAGTTTCAAAATCATTCTTATGGTACACCGACTTCTTTCACACGATACCCCCCAAAAGTCTGGTGAGAGGGTACAAAATTCTGTGAAACGGGGGACTGATTTACGGCAGTAACGTTACCTCACGTCACACCAACATATCAATACGAACATCGTGGCAGAGGCTAAGGGCACGTTTACACGACAACTATGTATAAAAACGGAAAGGTTTTTCCTTTGCATCCTTCGCATACAGACGACAACATTGTCAAAACTATCCTTTTTCACACGGATCTGTGAAAACGACGAAAAATGCTGTATTATGTATGCCAGGCCAGTAGTTGGCGATGTCACTCTGTAAAGAAACACTATGCACCTATTGACTGAACACAATACAAATGTGCATGATGTCACCGTTTTCGCAAATACGCATTTTTGTAGTTTACACAGAGACGATAACTGAATAGTTTTTAAAAACTTGCACTTTGAAACCCATTCTGAAACTCTAATGGGCCATTTACACTACAGTTTTCAACTAAAAACAGATTGTTTTTCTTTTGTGCGTTTTGGCCATTCATTTACACGACAACAACGTTTTGGGTCCTGAAAACACAAACTTTTGAAACCGATACAGTTATCTTTTACATGTAAACTACAAAAACACAAATTTGTGAAAACGGTGACGTCATGCGCATGCCTATTAGGTGTTCAGTATATAGGTGTTTAGTGTTTCTTTACAAAGTGACATCGCCAACTACTGGCCTGACATACATATATAGCATTTTTAGTCGCTTTCACAGATCAGGGATCTTTACTTTACTTTATTGTTTATTTTTACAGGGAAAATGCACAATTAAGAGTAATTGCACAGTGAGAGCACATGGATTTAAAAAAAACAAATAATGAAGTGCACAGATAAATCATTTACAGTACTGCAAAAATTCATTAAAAAAGAAATAAATATTTCGTGCCTATATAGGCAGGCCTATTTATACATTTTTGGTGAGTAGCCATTTAACACCGATAATGTATATTTAGCATTGCATTATCACAAAACAAACCCCTTCAGGGTTATAAAGGCTGATCTAATCATCTGTCTTAGTTTATTTTGCGCTCAAGAACGGCAGACTTTTCATTATCCCTTACTTTACAATGTATACCCTTGCATTAGATGCATCTGTGAACGAACAGTTAGCAATGGCATAAGTCGCAGTACCTGAATCTAGGCCGATCCTGCTTCCAGACACATCTTTAAAGGCCGTCCCAGAATTCCACTCTGGTCTGGTCTCTGATTTTGAGAAGGGAGAGATCATGTTGCCCCCTGTTGGGCGATCCATTTGTAACAGATTCAGGTAAGAGCTGGCGCTGCCCTCAGCAGCCATGGGCGGTTGGTAGAGTATTTGAGGCAGTTCAAAGGCTGTGCTCTGTCTGGGTGGACAGGGCCAGAGGGAGGATGAGGATGATAGTCCTGAGGGATTCACGATAACTCCCTGGGATGGAGATGTGGCGTCCATGGATGTCAATTGGGTCAACTTTGAGGAGCCAGAAGAGTGTGTGTACTTAGATGTTAGACCAGGAAAAGCCCATGGTGATGGTGATGATGATGATAGGCGGGCATCTGACATAAGAAAAGCATATATTTAGATGATTGATTTAGATAGATAGATAGACTGATTGATTGATTTACTGGCATTTAACACACCAGATTTGGGAGTCCTATTGCTTTCCTTGGCTTTAGTGCTGAGGTCTTTTGGTGTGGTGGCTTTGTTCAGGGCACGGAAGAAGTGCTCATCCACGGCAGTGTTGATATCACCTTGATAGTATGTAAACAGCTGAGGAGAATCTTTACACTCCTCTGAGTGCTCTAACAGTCTGTCCTCCATCATCCTGACTTAGGGATACATCATTTATTATTTTACAAAATGGGTTTCATTTATGTCCCCCATATACATATGTGTAGAGTACTTAACATTGAAATAAATCTAGCATTTTGTCTTTATTCTCTCTAATTTATTAATCATAAAAAGAATGAAGTTGTGCATCAACCCTATTGTATTTCCCCTTTTAAAGCAATTTACTGTCCCATACATTAAAATAAATAAATGGTTAACACTGTAATAACATCAATCTTTCAAAAATAAACTCTACAGTTAAAATCTTACGACGTCAACCCTGTTACAATGATTTTGTATAGGAAAATTAAGTGGATATTAATGGATGTAAATATCAGCATTTAACTGATAATGTGTTATTCTTCATTGAGCACAACGCTTATACTGTTAAATGAAACTGTAAATCTGTCGACCCTGGTACCTTTCTAAAGGCATGACTTTGATCCAATATTACGGTCGTTTGAAAGTTTGGGGTCAATAAGATTTTTTTTTAGAATCATCAAAAGTGATGGTAAAAACATTTACAATGTTACAAAAGATTTCTATTTTATATAAATGCTGTTCTTTTGAACTTTCTATTCATCAAAATTCCTGAAAAACAATGTATCATGTTTTGCACAAAAATAAAACCATGATAGCACAACTGATTTCAACATTGATAACAAGAAATGTTTTGTGAGCACCAAATCAGCATATTAGAACGAATTCTGAAGGATCAAGTGACACTGAAGACTGGAGTAATGATGCTGAAAAGTCATCTTTGCCAGAATAAATGTCATTTTAAATTATATTAAAATCAAAAATTTAATTAAATAAATGTGAGCCCTCTTTCAACAACATAAAAAAAATCTACCAACCCCAAACTTTTGAAAAGTAGTGTATATTAAATTGTATGAATGTAGCTTGAGATGGCAAAGTACAGTTTATTAATATGTTAACATTACTTATTTGATAGAAATCTGGACAGTGCAACAAAATAGTTGAGGAAAAACAAACGAAATGACCCATTTCATATAAATAATCTCTTATTTAGACTAGTTATAAACAGAGAACAGCAAAAGATTTAAAAAAGACAAAGATGAAACCCACATTTCTAAATAGGTCGGCACTCCTTCCTCAAACTGAAACAGGACTTCAACAGCATTCAGAAAACAAATCAAATCCTCGAAACATTCAACACGCTGCTTACCGAACTGAATCCAGCGCACATCTAGCCACCGATCGCACTAAAACAAAACCAATGTGAGACTTTGTGCGGGAGGTTGTGCGCTGAGAAATGTGCCCGAGCGAGTTGAACAAGGTCATCTCAAACAGATAACATCACAGCTGTCATTACGCTTACACGGAATTACACTGGGCTTGTTTTTTTTTTTGTTCCCATATAAACCAAAAACTTTTTCTGTGGCAAAGTTGATAAGAAACGTCTTTTTCACAAAAGCAAGAAACAATGAAGAGGTCACAAAATGTGTTTTTACTATAAAACTATTAACAGAAGTTCAAAATGATTCGGACGGTGACACACATTAGCATGAAGGAAAGTGATAATCACACAAATGATTATTTGCAGTTACATTTCCATCATTGTCCCCCAAATTTTGAAATGGTGAAATGCACTGGCATGTCGTGGGGACAATTAAAAGGAAACCACTGTATATTGGTGTTGAGATGTTTGAGCAAGAGACATTAAACAAGTTCTGTTTTCTCTCCACATCTACGCATCTTCATCATCACTTCCTGCTAAACTGCTATCGGTCGACAGCATTCCTCCTTCCTCCTTGTCCTCCTCCTCATCTTTCCCCTCCTGCGGTTTTGCGGTGCTTTCGTTTGTACCCTCCTCCTGTTGAGTCGGTTCTGCTGCTTCTTGTGTGCTGGAATTCTGTTGTTCTGCTGCTTTTGAAGGGTCCGCTTTAGATCCGTCACCCAGGAAAGAGGACCAGCTTTTCAGTCTCTCTTCTCGTTCTCGTGAGGTTTCCTCAACCTGTGTGACCAGAGCCAAAAAGTGAGGCAAAAAAGCAGAAGAAAATAGAACCGATTTGAACATTTAAGTTTACATTTTATAAATAATAATATTTTATTTCACTAAACATTTATTTGATCTCAAGTAACAATTTATGGTTTAAGTTTTCATTAGTATTTATTCATATTTTGAACCATTTTATTTTAAATGTAAAGTTTTAGTATTTTTGTTGTGTATTTTTGATGTCTATATAGTTTTTAATAACTTTTATTTCAGTTTTAGTGCGAGTCATTTTAGTGCATGCAGTTAAACTAAATGACACTTAAATTTATTCATTTTTTTTTTATCATTTTTTTTATTTCAAGAAACACGCTTTTCTTTTAAATGGTTTTAGTTTTAGTCAACTATACTGACCCTGAAACTGACTCTTTTAACTTTCTTAATATACATCTCTGGTCTAATTGTGCATGTGATTACAAAATAAAAAATGTTTGTGTTGGTTTAGTCCATGTAATAACTTTCCTTTTCTGATGACATCATGTAGGCCGTGCAGACTGTAATGTTAAGCCAAACAGCCAAATAGCTATTTAGAGACTGTTTTAGCAAACCCACATTGGGTTTGTATGCAATGCCCACTTCTCGTGATTCAGCAAATTCCTGAATCAGATCGAGGAAGTAAATTCTGTAGCCTTAAAACAGGCTGAGTATTTTACCTGGTAGTCAGTTACACCGTCCCACGGCTGTGCTGATAGTTTCCTCCCTCCAAACCAGCGTCCATTCAGAGCCGCCTGACACATGTCCGCCTCGTCAGGTTCCTTAAAAGCCACGGATGCCACTCCATCGGGGTGCCTCTGTTTCCAATGGAAGAAAGCAAAGAGTTGAGCATAAAAAAAAGTTGTGTAAGACATAAATGTTAAAAAGTAAAAAAGGACTTACGTCAAAGATAATGACCTTCTTCACTATCCCGAATTTCTCACATTCTGTCCGCAGATCATCTCTGTACTCATTCAGAACCAAAGGATCCTCCTGCATGACACATATGGTGCAGCTCTTCAACACATTTTTTTGTTAAATGTTTGGACATTTGATTACATTTATATTCTTCATTATTTAAAAAAAAAAAAAAACCATTTGATCTAAAGGCTTAAAAGAGGCTTTGTAGACAAATATAAATGGTTGGACTGAATAATGAAGGAAAAGCAACCAAACAAGTTTCTAAAATACATGTGACCCCTTTTCAAATATTTAAAAAGCATCCCAGGATGCACTTCATGATGTTTGTTGAAGTTTTAAATGTCCAGAATGTGCAGAGCTGGAATCTAGTACACTCTTGAAGAAGCTACAATTTAACATGGCTTTGATTTGTTTAACATTTGCAGTCAATTCCTATTAATCTAACTTCATATGTTTTGATCCCTTGCTATTATTTTAAAAATGTGAAAATAGTAATAATAAAGAGTGATTAGGAGTTTCTAAATGATTAATGGGATAGTATACACTACTGCTCAAAAGATTGGGGTTGGTAAGTTTGCTTTTGCTCTCCAAGGCTGCATTTATTTGATAAAACACAGTAAAACAGTAGTAGTGACATAATATTACAATTTAAAATAACTTAATTAAAAAAAATGTTAATTAATTTAAAATGTAATTTATTCCTGTGATGGAAAAGCAGAATTTTCAGCATCATTACAGAAATTAAATTAACGATGTAAAAGTATTCACTGAGACTTTTAATCAGCTGAATAAAGGTATCCATTTCTTTTAAAAAAAAATCTTACTGATTCCAAACTTTTGAATGGTAGCTCAATGAAACTTTTCAAATGGTAGAAAATTAGCCATAATTGAGGCCTATATTATTTATAGCTGAATCACAAACATAGTTTTAGTTCAATCTTAGTATCAGTCTCATTTCTTAAACACAATTAAAAGATGTAGAAAGCATGAGGATCCTAGATTTGCGGATCCACACCTTCATTCCTGGCTGCACCTACTTCAGGAATGCAGACAAACCTGCCTTGAGCTCTGATGCAGAGACGTTTCACGGGTACAGAGAAACTCAACAATGCCGTAGCTCTAAACTGTTCCTAACCAAAAGCATTTCTTGAATACCGGTGCAAGGCTAAACATATTCTGTGCTGTAAAAAGACAATTCTGTAGATCTGGTTTGAGCTGCAGCAATTTTACAAATGCTCGTTTCCATGCAGATGTCACTCAATGTAAAGTGTTGCCAACAAAATGTTCTATTCAATAACATCTACAATATGTTCAAGTGTTTCTTCTGGGTGTGTCGGTATGTTCAATCTGAGATTGACTCTTACCTCAAAGTCACTGGGATGAAACATGTTTTGAATGATGAGAACTTTCTCATGCCTTTTGCGAGCGTCCAGGGCCTTCTCCGGCCTCCAGTCCAGCTGCCTGATAATCATAAATGACAAGTGTCAGTCGTGTCTACAGCAACACAAAAAATATTATGCTGATTAAGAAGAGCATTGTCACACTATGTGTCAGAATTGACTACATAGAGCAGGGGTGTCCAATCCTGCTCCTGGAGGGCCACTGTCCTGCAGAGTTTAGTTTAGGCCTAGTAAGACCTTGATTATCTGGTTCAGGTGTGTTTAATTGGGGTTGGAGCTAAACTCTGCAGGACAGTGGCCCTCCAGGACCGAGTTTGGACACCCCTGACATAGAGCCACACAGGATTCAGCTAGAAAAGGTTTGTACTTTTGTTGCATCTGGAGCTTTTTGCGGTACTCTTTGTTCTTTTTCTTCTTCTTGTTGGCGTCATATTGTCCTTTGAGCTCGAATCGCGCTGCCTCCACGTGCAGTCGGTAGCCCCGAATCTCAGACTCATCCAAGAGCCGCTCGGCAAGAGCCACAGACTCTTTCTGCAGGGAATAATCAAATTAAAATGTTTGTCTACAAATGATATAAATACACATGATGTAAAGCATGTTAAACCGTTTTAAAACTAAAACTATTCAAAATAGTATTTGTTCTTAGAAATCAAGCTGAGATCAAATTAAATATAAATATTAGATGAGAAAAAAATCTAACAACTTAATCTAACAACTAACTAAAGTAATATAGGTCGAAGATGAAGTGCTAAAATGACAACAACTACAAATAAAAATAAATACATACATACACACACACACATATATATATATGAAGACTTCAGATGCAAAAGCCTCTAAGTGCCATCTGAAATTTCTTCTAAAATGAGTATTTTTATCAAGCTCGTAATTATATATATATAATTAATGCCAAATCGAAAGAGTAAAAAAATAAAATAATAATAATAAAAATGACAAAAGCACATAACAGAATTGCTTAAACTAAAATCTAATTGTATAAATGAAATTATACAAATAAAGGCTAATTCAAAATAATAATAAATACTATAAATAATACTAAAATAACACTGCACGTCAAACGTGTATGTGTTTTTATTTGAAATATATATAGAATATTTACATGCACATGATCATAATGTTATAATGACCAACCTTCAAGTAGCAGCAAAGTCCATCTCCTTTTTGGTTCCCATCCTTGTCCTTGTAGAGCTTGATTTTATATTCTTCTGTGACAGGATCACGCATGATAATTCCACATTTGGACATAATCTCCACAAACTCATCAGGAGTTATGTCTAGAGGAAGACCTAGCAGAAAGACACATGCACTGAAAAACACTTCATGAACTGAATAGCTGATTATCAGTTCTTATTTAAACCAACCAACTGATTTAAAAAGTAGATATGGCCACTAGAGGGAGTCATACCAGTATTTACAACATGTAAAAAACATGTAGTAATCTAATCGAATCTAATAATGAGGACATTATTTACCTGTCACATAAACATTTGTGTTTTTGTCCTTTTCAACTTCAAACCAGCCTGTAAAATACAATACATATTTGTTAATATAGTTAGAATACAAAACATTTATGTCAATTCACCTTGTTTTATATAGAGCTTTATACAATACAGATTGTGTCAAAGCAGCTTAACAGTAATAACAGGAAAATAATGCATTTCGGCTGATCAGCTGAAGTAAATTCAGTGTTGACATTGTAAAGATCATCAATTATTAAATTAGTTACTCTATAAAGCAGTTATTAGGTAAATGATTATGAATATCTTCTAACCTGGGTCTGCTTTTCTTTTCTCTCCTTTCTGAGCGCCTTCCTTAGTTTTGTCCAGGTCCGAGCCCTCCTCCGTCTTCTTGGGCTCCTCTGGTTCGGCGGGAGGGGCCGCAGCAGACGGATCAGGGGCCCCTTCCTCGTTGAATCCATAGTTTGCTTGATATGCAGCGATGAAATCATCATTTATCTATAAAGAAAGCAAATAACATGAACTTTAATGCGGAACTTACAGCGAATCAGCTCTGATCGGGTTATTAAAACAGACATTGTGTAAATGTAGTATTTTGTTTGGTAATGGGAGACCTTTGGAAACCATGCTCTCTTTTCATGGTCCCAGTCGTACGCAGTGCCGTCTTCTGGGTCGACGTACGTGAATGGATCATCTCCACCCGCTTTCTTCTGTTCATACAGCTGCTGTAAACGGAGCTGCTCGTGGAACTCTTTATTACCATCCGAGTCCCCGCTCATCTACAGAAACAAAGACAAGATGGAGATACTTCACTGAAGTGTGCCATTTGGGACAGGGCCATACTGATGGGTTCATATGAGGATTGCTTTGAACTTAAAAACTTCAGTTTATCCTTCCAAAGAGATGCATTTTGTAGCTTTAGTTTCACCAGGTCATCCTAAAGTTTTTAACTTGCTGTAACTCCAAATAGGAAATCAGTCAGTTTTTAGTTTAGAAACAAAACTTCACTAAACATTTTGTAGCGCCTGACATCCAATAATCACAATGCACTTTGCTACTTTTACTGTAGAAATTATAGTACAAATAATGATTCATGTAATCGCTCAAGCGGTGACTTTCAAACACCGGAATAAAATAAAACAGATGGTAAACAATGTTAACGTTACAGTTACATCAGGAAATCTATTCACTGATCATAACTCGTTAGTTAACAAGAAAGAAAAAAACTCTAGAGGGGAGCATTTTAATAAATATATGCATTAGATTACATATTGATTATTTTTTTACTTAACCTATTCATTCATTTTTACATATTTATCATTCATCATTTGAATATTTAATGTAGGTTATTTTTAAATAGGCCTAAATCTGTCATGAAAATAAGTTAGGCTATTACTACCATCGTTTAAATCACCAACAAATTGTAGAAACATCATTCTGTTATTAAAAAGTTGATATATAAAAAATGCCTTACGTGTAGTTTTAATGTTTTTACAACTCTGTATTATTTGAGTGTTGGTTATTAAATACATTTGATGTATCACTTGATTATTATTAAAACTGTATTTTCATTTTTGGTGTCGGTTTTCAGACATGTGAATCCTGAATTTTCATGTCGGTGCATCACTCGTATAAATGTATTTACACAGGAATTTATAAATGTATTTTACAGTTCATTGCTAAACAATGTGATTCATGTGCATACTACCAGTACCTAGTTTTATGAATGTAATTTAATCTGCAAATCAACCTGACAAATTACATAAAATAAACTTAAGTAGTATAGAAAAAGAAATAGATATTGAAATCAATGCAGGTTACCCCTTTCCCCCGGTTGTTTTAGTGTGCCAGCCTAGGATTTTTACTGTCCCCCTTTGGCCACCCCATTAAAATGTCCGGAAGGCGCCACTGTCCACTACATCTGGCCGCTTCTTCTCCATCCTCGAGCCCTTCGCATTGATTACTCTGATCGAAACCGTTTGACGGAGGCACAAAGCGGACGTGAGCCGAACCGTAGTGTTGCCAGTAGAGACTAGTAGATTCATGTTTTATTATCGAATGCCGGATTCGCTGTGGTACAATGAGCAGGCAATAATATAAAATAATAATATATTTTTTAAATAATATAAAATAAATACAGGGCAGCGGGAATTCTCCCGGTACTCGCGGTGGCCAGTCCGGGCCTGGATGAGACAGAACTAACGTTAACCCACATAAATCCGCTTATGCCGATCTGACGGGTGAACAACACAACTGTTCCTAGGCTTATTTAGAAAAACAGCACGGTCTACTTTTAATATATGAGGCGAACAGCAAAAATGCACACCGTTTTAATGTTCAAATTAAGAAAATATAAAAGACAACCCACCTTTTCCAATGCTGTGCCTACAAAACATAAATGTTGCACTTCCGAGGGTAACGCGCATGTCCAACACTGTACGTCTTCCGGAATGCAATTGTCGCGCTTGTGTGTAGTTCCGCCTTAAGGTTTCTCTCAGTACTAAGCTTACGATTTTCATTCATATACCATTTTTAGACTTTATTGCAGATTTATTATGGAAACTTACAGGTCATTCCACATTTTTACAAACAAATCATACATTTACATAATTTCCGTTTAAGATAGTACAGCATATGATAGGATATAGTTTTCAACATGTTTATTTGTTTATTTATTTTTCTGAAGAGCCAAATGTCACTTTAAAACTGAAAGTTTCTAGAAAAATGCGTGCTTTAGTACAGAGCAACAAACAAAAAACAGTCACATTTATTTGGAATAGATATCTGTGTTGAATCCATTCTTCCATGGCCTTGAAGGAAACTCAAGCCCACTTCCTGTGGCAGGAGATGCATCACGGGGAAGAACCGACAGTCCCGCCCTGGCTCTTGGTATTACCAAACTGTTTTCATATACTAATCCTACCACAGGAAAGGTTAAGACAAGCAAATGTAAAAGATTTGAACATTATAGCATCAACAATATATCTTATTGGTAACAACATCTTACCCAGGTCAGGTCTTGTGATGGTCACCTGACGTTGGCTGGATTCTGAGGAAACCGTTGAGCTCTGAGTTGAATTAGACTTGATGGATCTCACGGATGCCATGAAGGGAAACGTATTTGGTGGATTGGGTTTGTGTTTGGGAACCACAGTTGCAGTTTGGCTCCATTCTGAAAACAATCACAAAGTTAGTGCTTGTGCTTTCCATGATGATTAATATTGCGAGGAAGAAATTTGTGCTTTACCAGAGTATTCCTGCAGCTTGAAAGCTCCGCAACATAAATGTATTCTCCATTGCTTCCGTACGTTTTCCTTCATGAGACAGTGGAACACAAAAATGAAGAATCCTGGAACAAATCACAACATAGAATATTAGATTGGATCGTAAAGCTGAATCTAAATCAATTTGATGTGCTCTTTCTCACCTTGAAGGCTGTTCAGTATGGAGAACAGGTAGAGGAGGAACACTTTGACAGGACCCCAAGCGAGAAAAGCCACAGACCAGGTGAGACCCAATAAAAAGGTAAGGCTCGCCACAGCCCGCAGGTCTTTCCATATCCCACTTCGGGTGCCAGCAGGTTGATTGACTTGCATATTTCGGATCTGGATCAAAACCACTAAGAAGATGGAGCCATTGCACAGTAGTATGAAGGCTATGTAGCTCACTACTGACATGTAAAAAACCACATCATTTTGTATCCAGCAGCTGAAAAAGAAAGGCATGACAATTATTAACTTACATTTGACACTATAGTAAATTTGAAATGTTGTTCTGTTACGATTTTCATGCTAAAACCCATCCAACTTCACTTACAACATTTCAGAATCATCCAGTGTCATTTGGGAATCACTTATGGTGTTCATGCCATATGCATCTCTCTTTATAGCCAGCACCATGCCACATATAAAAAGTGGAATCCCTGTGCAAAGACATAATGGCTGTTAAATGAATGAATTGAAAACATAAATCTGTCTCTGAATGTTTTAATAAGCTTAAATCTCTCACCCCAGCCAAGCAGGCAGAATTTCAAGATGTATGAGGGCACATACACATTGAAAACTTTGACCAAAGCAAAGTACATATTCACAGCCCCCAAACCCATCCAGGTAAAGGAAGTCAGTAAGAAATAGTGTAAGGTCACCGCCACAGCAATGCATAGGCCATAGATGTCAAAAGAAGAAATCCAGGAATTCAGTAGGAACACCAGGTTCAGTCCCAGCAATGCAATGGACAGGTTCAACAGAATTTTGGCTGGGTAGTCTCTTCTTAACTTCCTGTATTAAGATGCAATGCATCCAAAGTCAATGGCAAAGAAATGTGACATGAAAAATGACTTTTAAAATATAAAGTTTATTGTAAAACTGTTTGAATAGACATGACAATATGGCATATCCATTGTGGCAAATATTATAGCAATGCATGTATGCTGCAATGCCATTTATTAACATAAAGTATTAAAGCATCTTACTCTAAGAGGGTGTATGTTAGCACTGTGATCCCAAGAAAGCATGAAGACACTCCACAGCCCATGTATGTAATAATAGTGAGGATTCTTTCATTATTTTTATCAATAGGAGTTCTGGACACGTCCTTAAAAAAAAAACAAAACAAACTTGGCTTAATACATAAAATATTCAAATGCTATTTGAATCATTATTATTTATAAAGCCAACATATTTTATATATTTATTGTATTATTATTGTATTTATATACTATTTTTCAAACTAATAAAGTAATTGTAATTGTGTCGCACCAGCAGCACTCCAAAGTGGGTCATGTGGTCACAAAGACAGGTTGTGTAATATTTGCTGATATTATACGTCCAGCACCCCTTTGGACTCCATCCTCCATATCCATCTAAAACAGTACATTCATAAATCCACCGACACAAATACACTTATGAGACATAGCACCCAATGTGTGAAGAATTATAATGTATTCATTCATTTAGTACAAGTGACTTGCCATTCTTATTGAAATCCCAGTAGACACACTGGACATTCTGGTCCTTCTGTCAAAGGTAAAGACAGTTGATTTTTTTCTGCCAGTGTTTTTTAATTTCTGGACATTTCTAAGAACTCCACTTACTTTCTTAGTTGTTAGATGGCGCAGAGTGACTGCAACATACTCTTTTAGGTTTTCAATGGGTCCTGTGGCATTAGTCACACTTGCAGACACCACATAAGTGTTCAGTTTTTTCATATCTGGGTCTTTCTGTGGGAAATTCACAAAAAGTAGCGTGTCAAAATAGTGTCACAAACACACTGTAAAATGAACATCTGCCTCAGTAACTGAACTCACCTTTGTTTGAAAGAGAGTTGGAACACCATAAAATTGAAACTGAATACGGGGGCTGGTATCGTTTACGATTGGGAATTTGTCTTGTATTTCAGAGGGAAGAGAAATGAAGGCCACTGTACCATGAAAAGGCTCCTGGTTGATATAAATCTATAGAAGAAAAACATAAGATTTGATCATTGTGTGACTTTTAAGATGTCTTACATATATTATTCATTATATTTGGTAGGAAAAAGTATAAAATAGAAGCATCTCAATGCTTGTGATGATGATTAATATATTATTTTACATAACGTATTATATTATATTATGTATTATGTAAAGTTGTTTTCAATTTTAATATATTTTAAAATCAGGGTTTCTGCAGGGTTTGGTCAGTCAAATTTAAGACTTTTTAAGACCTTTTTATGACCATTATGATTTAAATTTATGACCTACATGAATTATGAAAAATTAATTAAAATTCTTTTCAAAAGTTTTTTTTTTAATTGACTTTCATTGAAAGTAACAAGATGTATTATTTAAATGCCTAAAGACAGCTCCAACGCCTTCTTACCCAGTGTGCAATATGCTTGATACTGATTATTTGCAATGGGCTTGAGCCAACTACTAAACACACCATCATTGAGCCATGGCTCGTTAAATGTACACTTTCCCATTGTGATAGACCGGGAGATTTCAGTTCGGGCTGGGCAATATGGCCAAAAACAATTAACACGATAATTGTTTTATATTAGTCAATATCGATAATTATCACGATAAATGTCAAATCTTTATTTCTTTCAAGTTTAAAGGCAGACTGTTGCTTCTAAGTGAAAGTTGTAGAAACCAGAGCCTTAATTGTGGTTTTAAACTAACTTTACTCTTTATTGTCAGAAAATATAATGACAAACACTTGCTAAAACAGGTGAACATTTCACAAATCTGAGGTAGGACATTCAAACATTTGTCATTTGTCCTTAACAAAATAAATATCTTTATTGGGAAAATAATTACTTAGTTTCTGCATGTGCTAATAGGGGTCAAGTCTTGAAACTTGTCTTGGTTTGTGTTGCCTAACTTTGATGGCACGTATCTTCAGGAAATGTATGAAAAACAGCAGCCTAAATACATTATTAAATACTGTAAATATTCCATTAGTCCTTTAATACATTATCAGCACTAATAATATAATAAAATTCAATATGTATATCCCACATGGTGCAGTTAATATCACTAGGCTAACGTGACAGTAAATCCATGGTAAATGACGGGAGATTGTAGACGGAAAAGCCTTCTGACAGTTGTGCAGAGTTTCTCCTGTTGGTCAGCGCTGTTTCATCTGCCTTTAAACTGGTTTAAATCACTGAGACAGTGTGTTCTTCGCTGAATTCAAGCGCTTCTCACTGGATCTTGTGACTGAGACCGATCAGAGTAAACGCATCAGTTCTATTGAGCTCGCGCTGCGCTGCCGTTTGGACTTTGAGCCGAGCGGGTAAATGGTCCGTGTGGCGCGCGTTTCAAATGAGCGTTCCGCTTTTAGCGCATTTAACCTGTGCATTTAACATTATGCCGCCAGCGCATTTTCAGGGGGAAAAGGCAATGGTAGAACCAACGAATGAACGAGCATATCAATTTATGACGTGGCTAAATTAAATTTATGACCTTGTATGGAAAATCCGGACGTTTTTATGACTTTTTATGGCCTAAAATTCTTATTATTAAATTTAAGACGTTTTATGACTTTTTATGACTCCGCGGAAACCCTGTAAAATGTAATGTATTCCTCTGATGGCAAAGCTGATTTTTCAGCATCATCGCTCCAGTTTTTAGTGTCTTATGATGATCCTTCAGAAATCATTCTAATATGCTATTTCTTATTATTATTAATGTTAAAAACAGTTGTGCTGCTTAATACTTTTGGGGAAAGTTCAAAAGATTTATTTAAAATTGAAATCTTTTGTAACATTATAAATGGCCTTACAGTCACTTTTGATCAATTTAATGCACCCCTGCTAAATAAAAGTATTAATTTATTTAAAAAAAAAAAAAATATATATATATATATATATATATACTGACCTGCAACTATTAAATGTAATTGTGCTCACCTCAGGGTTAAAGCCTTTGTTTGCGGATGAGACTCCAAAGGTGAGGTTATGGAAATTTTCTTGGTCAATATTGACCACTGATATTGCCATGGTAGAAGCTGTTAAACTGACTGTGTCTCCATTGAGCCCTACCATCTGGTCTCCAACAGCCTCTGTGATGTTCAGAATACTACACAAAAACAGGAAAGGATTTTCTGTTTAAATGGAAAGTATAAAATATCCCTGTAAAATCCTCACATAAAACATCAGACCTAATTGAATTAATATGTAGTTACGCACGACACATTTCACGGCCAACCACATCAATGAAATAATTTACTATATTTGTTTTATTACTTTTACTGTGTAATAAAAATCAAGCAAATATATTAAATAAACATTCAATGTCACACACACCCACTGATTTTTTATAATGTACAAACTGTATATTCTATCTTACACTATCCCTACCCCTAAACCCAACCTTTTGCTTTTCAAAAAACATCACTTAGTATGATTTATAAGCTGTTATCTTCATGGGGACCAAACAATGTCCCAACAAGGACAAGGATTTCGAATATCGCAATCTTTGTGGGGACATTTTGTCCCTATAATGTAGAGTTTACCAGGACACACACACAAACACACACACACCTGTTGGTAAAAGGTAGCAGGTCGCTTTTAGACTCCAGGATGTCAGATGTGATGTTGAGGATGACTCCTCCCAGCGGAGGTGTGATCATGCTAACTTTAATCACATCGGCTAGTTTATTCAGTATCGTTGAGAGCTCGTGCTCATCCAGATATTTGCTCTCATGTATCAAGTCCTTAATAATGATCAGAATATCTTCTGCATTGACTAATAGGGAAAAGCATAAGGGAGTGTTTTGAAGAAATGCGCATATAACATAATATATCAGGATGATATAGCGGCTAATGTGTTAAAATAGATTTCTACACTCTTAAAATTTACTTATTGGCATTAATGGTTCCATGAAGAACCTTTAACAGCAACAGAACCTTTCCATTGTACAGAAGGTTCTTTATAGTGGAAAACAATTCTTTAGATTATTAAAATGTACTTCACACATTTTGGTTCTGGAAATTTTGGGAAATGGTTCTTTTAAAAAATGTGGAACCCAAAATGATTCTTCTTCTTCCTTCTATTTACTTTAACAAGAAGCTTGTGTATCTAATGTGAATTCTAAGAAGGGTTTACCATTAGTGACTGTAATGTTCTCCAGATCTGACACACTGTTGACCACAACCTGACACTGGCCCAGGTCTGGAGACTTCCAATGAGCATTGTTAGAGTTTGCATCCAGAAAACTAGGGAGACGGGTGAAACAGTCACAATCAATAAACATATCAAACCATGAATTATTTCATTTCATCAAATTCCTCTAATAATTAGTTCAGAGCTGCCTGACTCCAAGATACACAACATTATATGATGCTCTTCAGGATCAGGGTACCTGTCTATCTGTTTTATGGCTGTAAATAAACCTGAAACGACTGGAACATTGTTGAAATGCAAGAGATTGTTTAACCTCTGCAAATGAAATCGATCATACAAACAGTTCTGACGTTAATGATACCACCATATGGAACATACATATGTGATTAATTGGTTTACAGCAGCCCCTGTAAATATTAAATCAAATGGCTTCCTCTTTTTAGAGTTGGTGATTAGGAGCAACAACCCTGACAGTGGATTTATAGACAGATCATAATCTGTAATCAAGGTTTCATTAAGCAGAAAGGCAACCATGAACTGGCAATGTTATAATGATTTAATGCAATTATTGCAATATGATCAAAGATTAAGTTGCTGTGCCTCTAGTGGCACCAAATGAAACCGCATTCGGTTGTTAGAGACAATGGACCCTATTTTAAAGGAACACGCCGACTTTTTGGGACTTTAGCTTATTCATCGTATCCCCCAGAGTTAGATAAGTCCATACATACCCTTTTCATCTCCGTGCGTGCCGTAACTCTGTCTGACGCACCCACCGCTAGCCTAGCTTAGCACAAAGACTGGAGGTAAACGGCTCCAGCTAGCATACTGCTCCCAATAAGTGACAAAATAACGCCAACATTTTCCTATTTACATGTTGTGATTTGTATAGTCACAGCGTGTACAAATAACAAGGTCACATGAGACACAGCCATCTTCTAACCGTATACATACTGGGAACTATATTCTCAGAAGGTGAAGCACTGCTACTTCTGCGGAGTGATTTACTCCAACTCTCTGCTCCTCACCACAGGGCTTCTCAGGTGCTGCGAGCAAATCACTCCGCCCAAGTTATTTAGTCACTTATTGGTAGCAGTATGCTTGCTGGAGCCGTTTACCTCCAGTCTTTGTGCTAAGCTAGGCTAATGGTGGGTGCGTCAGACAGAGTTACGGGATGCACAGAGAAGTGTATGTATGGACTTATCTAACTCTGGGGAATGCGGTGAATAAGCTAAAGTCCCAAAAAGTCGGCGTGTTCCTTTAACTATCTAAGCACATGGTCTAAAACGCACGGCGCAAGTGCACATAGGGCATGTCCGAATCCACTTTTGCTAGTTTAACAATGGGAAAAATGGTCGGTGCGCCCAGCACATGGTCTAAAAGGGTTGTCTCTATATTCTCTTAATGAGTAATGGGTGTGTTTTGGGCGTAATGTGCAAAAAACAATCAGAGTGTAATTTCCCATTCCCTTTAAAAGCCAGTTGCGCTCGCGCCATGGCGGATTCGCTATTTACATGGCGCATTTTACAAATGGAAAGACTGAACGCGTCTCCAGAGCACAAACGGATTGCTCGTGTGTGTATTTGTCTCAAACAGGAACCCCTTCACTGCAGACAAGCTGAAATGGGCTAAAATCTTCGATTTCAGTTTTTCTCTCTATGGATCTCAGCATTTTTTTGATCTCAGAACTTTGGAGAAGTTCATTTATTCACAAAGGTGGACAAATGTGAATGTGTTGGGTTTTTAAAGATTATTTTGATGATGACTTTTACTCCTATGCTTTGGAAAAGATGGAGGAGTAGACAGTCAGACATTGATAATAATAAGAAATGTTTCTTGAGCAAAGAGACTTTAACATTAAGACACTTAAATACTTCTTTTGGCCACCAGTGTACATGAATCCAACAAATTTTTGGAAATAAGTGAAATTATTTTGAAGGTGGGGTTATGTGTCATGTATTGTGAAAACTGTGTTTTGCCCTGTGTTGGACATTTCCTTTTTGACTGCTTAATGTATTTATATTCTGCAGTTTTATGAATGTAATGGTTGATATTTCATTATAATAATTGTATAAGCTAAACAACCAATGCCTCTACAATCATTTTGTCAAATGCTAACGTTTTGTTTAGGATTTTATGTAGGCCTACTTTTTTTTTAACAAGGTGTGCAGTGAAGGACAGCACATAATGTGTTAATTTAACATGTTTACACATCTTTGTGCTAACCTTTCTGACATATTTACTTTGTTAAAATCATTAACACAATGAATGAGTTAAAATTAACACAAAACCCTAAACTCACCCATTAATGTGTAAAAATTGAACACATCATTTCCAGCATTGGCAGACTGTTTATTTTGTGATGTATATGAAATGTTTTAAATAAAAAAAATGGTATTTTGTAATAATTTTGTCTAATTGATTGATTTGAATGTCAGTAGTACTTATGTAGGATAATTTCAAAATTATGAAATCTAATTTATATTTAGTACAAATAAAAATAATTACAGTAGTGTACTGATTAGCTTGATTTTTACAGTAATGCACAGTAATACTGTAAGTACCATGTAGTTACTGTAAAACTGAAATACGGTTATGGTACTGTAAATCAGTGTTGCCAGTAAGTTACTGTAAAAAAAACCTTGAAAAGTCTAACAGTGTAGTGCTGCAGAAATTACACACTTTACCATTAAGCTTCATGCTCTTACCATTCCCTATATGCTGTCTTTTCAGGGTTTCCTTTACAGGGGAGTGAGCTGATGCGCTGAACCCCAACTTGGGGCCATTTAAAAAGCCCATGTCTGGTGTGATGGTTGTGTTCAGGACATGGCCCTGTTTTTGGAGATGAAGAGAGTTGTACTGAGAATGAATCATGATCTGATTCCCTCATCATCAGATTTTTTTTTTCTTCAGATATAGCACATACCAATATAAGAAATTACAATTTCCTGAGGTTGGGCATCCAAGCATACTGATCCACTGGTGTATGGTTGCTCCAGAAGCCAGTGAATCTGTTTTTGTGTGTCTACGATGTTTGAGGAAGTTGTTACCTGAGCATGAAAGACACAGCTATGGCTGGGAACAAGCCATATCAGATAACCACATTAAATCATGTTGTACGTTCATAACAATTATTATTCACTATTGTTTACTTTTCTTAAGTTGCTGTTGAGATCTTGTAATAAAGATCTCACCTTGTTTTTGATACCTGGGTATGCTGTGAAACAAATGAACAAGATAATAGGAAATATAGTTATTTTGTGTATCTAAGAGAAAGATTTTCAATTTCCATTTATTTGCATAGTGTATATTAGATAGATAGATAGATAGATAGACAGACAGACAGACAGACAGACAGACAGATAGATAGCATGTACCTTTCTAACCACTTTGGATGATTTTGTTTCCACACTGCAAACACAAATCAGACATGCATGTTTAAAATAAAATCAATAATGTGTCTTGGGATTGGGTCTGTTCTCTGCAATATAACAACAAGACTGACTAACCTTCGTTTTCGTGCACGTTTTGAGGAGGTCACGAGTTTGAAGTGCAACACAGATATTCCTTTACTAGAAAGAGTTTCATTAAGCTGTAATAATGATAAAAAACACAACTGAGATATGTTACCTGTTTCCAGTTTGACATGTCTGGATAAATTCAGGTTTATTTTGTTGAGATCTTACCCAGGTTTCAATTATATTCTTAGGTTCACCAGAGCCATTTATAGTCACATTGACGATGACATTGAAATAACTATCTATTTACAGGACAGAGACATTATTAAACATGCCACACTTCACAAGAGCAGTAATTGTAAAAAAAACTAAAACTAAATGATATTGTAATTCTTTACCTGATATTATTCCATCAGGTGAAACTGTAGAAGAGCATGTAGTTGTATTTAATGTAAGGCTTGTGGAGGATAAAACTGTTGTGTCTTTAATTGTCGAGGAACTTTCTGCCAGCGTCGTTTCCATGAATGGTGTGGAGATAGTGACTGTTGAAGACATGTAGTGAAAAACAGTCAGAGAATCCTGTGTCTATCTAGAATTGCATATGCATATTACTGTTCTGTTTCTGTACAGACTTGTTTCAGTGGAGGATGAAACAACTGCTGTTGTTGTTTCCACTTGTATGGGTGTTGTACGTATTGTTTTTGCAGTAGTCAAGATTTGAGTAGTCACAGGCATCGGCTGAGGAGTTGTGGTTTTTAGTGTTTCAGTTGTACGAGGCAAAGATGACGTCGCTTTTATTGTAGTTGTGTCTGGTAAGAGATCCTCTAAAGAGAGATCAGATCATTGAAAACATGCATGCCTGCACTGGTACTTGTTAGATACATCAGAAACATGCTTGACCATGGAAAATTGTTGATTTGAATGGAGATTATGCTTTATTTTCTTGGAGTACTATCTGATTTACCAATAGGGTATATGAAGATGGCATCAGGACTTGTGATTATTTCGTAGTGGTCTATTTTGTAACGCTTGGCAAGGATCTCAGAGAGTTCATCCTGAATTTTTCCTACATCAACGCTAGGAATCACATTCAGGTGAGCCAAACAGTCAAACCTATGAAGAAACACAAGAATGACATTATCAGTAGTCAGTCCGCTTGTGCTATAGGGCGACATTTTTCAGGTGTTTACTTAAAGATAATTGTTAAATGCGTGATAATTTCAATATACAAAAATAAATGTACGAAAAGCACAAATGGTATTTAGAAAACTCTTTCAGATTGTGAATATCATTTAGAGGTGAAAAAGATGAGGTAGATAAAATCCTCACTGGCTGACTCCAGGACTTGTCGCCAACAAGTTCATGGTTCCCTCCTGAAGAGAGAAATCTCTTAGTTAGTTTGATGAGCATGCAGATTTTTATTTTGTACAGATAGTCTTAATGCTACTGACGCACCTCTGCATTTCTACTGGAAAGTGTGTGTAAGCTGTAGAAAGACAACAAGAGTAATTTTAGATTCAGGCCTGAAAACTTTTGTACTGTGTTTAGAGAGATATTACAAGATCTCACCCTACTAAAGGATGCACTATGACTCTGTGCAAATATATAGTCCTCCGCAATTTTACCTCTCCCATTACATGTGTCAACTTGGAGAGAGGATAATATACAAATATTACTGACATTTTGTTATGTACTAATAGCAGTAAAAATTCAATATGCGTTTTGTTGTTGCTCACCCACTGATGTGCAACTTCTCTAGCATCCTCAGTGCTTGTTTTGCTTCCGTCTTCACGAAGGATGATAAACACTAATTTTACTTCATAATAATGGCAGTCTGAAACATAGGAAATTGTGTGAGGCATAAAAAAGACCAATAAAGGTGGCATGGCGTATATACGACTGTAAATATTGAATAAGACACAATTTAGCAAACATAATTTAATTTTGTTTGTATGGACATAATTGAATTACTTCAGCCAATACGTACTAGCACTTTTCATAAATAGGGAACTCTGTTGTACTCCATTACTTTTGAAAACATTTTTCGTGGCCCTATTTTGATAATCTGTTGCTTAACATAAAACTAACCTACTATCATAAAAAAGTAGCGAAGAGACAATCAAGTAATATTAATCCATTTTCTCATTTTACACAAACTGGACTGTTGATTTCGTAATACACGAGCGTTCAACCTTGTCCCCAGAAAAACACAGAACGTTCCCCTAACGTTCCCATTTGGTAATTGTTTTTGGGAACCAAATAAGAACGTTCTAGGAACGCTCTCAGGTTCTCTTTTTATAACCTAAAGAGGACGTTCCCAGAACATCCCCTGCAGGTTTTTTTTTTTATTTTTTTTTATGACCAAACGCTCCACGTTAGAGACCTCAAGGCTGTGACCTCTTCACAAATACAGGGCATCTTATCAGAGCAGACGGACAAATAAATGACCGTTTCTTTGTTTTTTACAACCAGTAAAGTAGAGTAAAAACATAGTTTGGAAGATTTCTTTTTTGGACATTCCCATCAATTATTATTTTATTTCATATATATTTCAATATTTTTCACAGGGTACCCTATTTGTGGAAAGGGCCATACAGTATATATCCTATCAATAACAAATTTGGTGTGTGCATTTTTGCCTCTTACCACACTGTTGCGTATTGTCTTCTATAGGCTTGCAGTGCATGACATTGTCCCAGATTTGTTCATCCCAATGCAGAACATCCCCATCAGTGCAGGTCAAATTTGAAATGTCCTCAGCGCTGCGTTCACGTTTCCACACCCTGAACAAACTTAAACTGCCCTTCAGTTCTTTTCCTGTTTCAATGTTCATCTCGCCATTCGAAAAATTGTGGGCCACAGCTAAAGTCAAAGTGCCACCTGCGGCCACACTATGGTAGTCAGGGTACAGAGCCGTTTCTGTAGACTGTGCCTTTAAGTCCACCTTGGATCCATTAACATAGACTTTTGGCTCAGTCATAGACTTGGACCAGGTCATGCAAACCGAATGCCAGTCTTCAAAGGACACCACGGAAGATTTGGTCCAGACTCTTCCAAACATTATGATATTTAGGTCTGATCCAGAGCCCTTCATCCCTAGCTCTATGCGTGTCTTATCAGGGTGCAGGTACGTGAATGCGGTCCACTGCGCGCTGTTGATCTTCCTCTTTATGTTCACACACACGCTGAGCTCTTTCAGGTCAGGGATTTTGTGTTCATTTTTCAGCAGCCAGTATTTACAGTCCTTCTTCATGAAATCCACCTTCTTCCCCCACAGACTGTCATATTTTACTGAACCTCGGGTGTAAAATGAAATTATGTAAATCACAACAAATCAACAAAACATCACAAATTGTGAATGTTAAAATATTTTGCGCAACAATAATACCTCCATTCTTGATTGTTATTATACATAGAATGAGGACGATGAATAAAGCCTTAACCTGTTTATTGCGTTTTTCCATTCTCCACCTGACAAAAGGCGAGAAATAAAATTACACATAAAGATAAAACAAGGAAGCAGAAATGGTTTATTTCTAAGACAGTATCAAACTCCACTGCAAACGGTCTAAAAGAGTTTTGTCAGCATTTTCCATACAAACCATTTATCATTTATTGAACATATTTCAATTAGATAGATACATACATAGATATTTCAGTTACAAATATCAATTATTCAATCATTCTTGTATCTTTATGAAGGCAAAATAAAATTTAGATGTGACAGAATGCAAGCAAAATGAAACAATAGTTACTCACCACATTCAATATGTGCTAGTGTCAAATTTCCATGTAGGTAATTTCTTCATTCAAGAGAGTAACTGTACATCAACATATATGTTGATTGATGCGAAAGGTATGACCATGAGAGAGATCTTGTGTTCATCTTTACAAGTTCCCCTGTCGTTCTATTGAGTTATTCATTAAGCTCATCGATCATCCACTTATTCAGATTATGACCATCTTCATAAAGCCAAGTGCAGCTAAATGATCAGTACGTATAGTTGTTATATGATTAGCAAACAACAGCTGCAACTTTGAGGTTAAGTCTATTTGTACAATTTCTCTCTCATATTTGCAAAATTTCATAGCATCGATGTAAACATATGCAATAAACCTAGAAGTACTTGTTTTTGCCAGCCAATAAATCACTTATGATAACGTCAAAATTCAGAGAACTTTATCCATGACGGTACTAATTGTAATACCAATGCTCTTGAGCTCACCACTGTATACCCTTACGAAAAAGAAGTATACTTAAAGTTCATTTTATGAAGTATATTAAGTAATGTTCAAGTATATTTTTAAGTATACATTATGTAGCAAGTATACTAATGTCAATATGTACAAGTAGTAAACTTGTAAGTGTACTATTTTAATACCGCTTGGGACTAAATTGGCCCACTTTTAGTATATAAAAGTATATGTTTAAGTGTACTATAAGTGTAACAGTAGTAAACTTTAAGTGCACAATTAGTTCATAATTACGTTTCTCATTTGTACTGCAAGTGAACTTATGGGTATACTAGTAGTTTACTATTTTAATACTTGTAGCAACTTTGACGTATACTCTCAGTAAACTACTTGTTTAGTAGTTTTATACTGCAAGTATACTTGCAAGTTTTCTTTTAGTGTACTCTCAGTAAACTACTAGTTTAGTAGTTTTATACTACAAGTTTTCTTTAAGTGAACTTAACATTATACTTATAGTTTACTATTTATATATCATTTTTGCACTTGCAGTAGGCCTATACTGTTCAAATGTTATTTTTTATACTTGAAAAATACCTTTAACTGTACTTTAATTTTAAAAACATTTTATTAGCTTCATGCATCCTTTTTTATCAACACTTGAATGCTGGTAAGTTTCATAAATAAAGGCAACATTTTAAACAAAAAAGATGAGAAAATCTCATTTTTGTCAAAGACTACGTGCCTTGATAAGATTCAGAAACGTGATCAAACACAGATGGAGTAGATCGAGTCGAACACCCCCAAAGCCTCACAGTCGTTTTCTCTTCATGGGTTACGCTTCATTTCATTTGGAAACATTAAGCAGTTTGGATTTACAAGCTGTTTAATGTTTGATGATCACGTTATTTTACATTTGAGTGGGCAATCTTCTATCACTTGTTTCAGCTTCTTCTTCTCCTGAGTTATGATCCGGAGATTCTGTACTAGAAGATGTGCCATAGATAGCGCCCCCTCCCGTATAACAGTGAAAACATGGATAGCTGGAAAATTCAGTCAATGGAGGGGAAAGAGTAAAGTAGAATTAAAGTAAATTCCTATGTGCACGACCAGTGGACTAGCCCAGTGGTTCCCAACCTTTTTCCTTGCCCCTATTCTAGGACCCTAGGTTATTAGTGACAACGCCACCACCTTTCCCATACTATGGACATCAATGAGAAGTCATACAGGGTGAGGGTGAGTAAATGATGACAGAATTTTCTCGTTTGGGCGAACTATCCATTTAACTGAGATTTGAGTGTTTGCAGACGTTAAGAGGCTGTTCTGTCGACCTTGATTCATTTGTGATTTTGAGGTGTTCAGTTTTATTTCGGCTTAGAAAAATAAACATGTCATTTCTCTCCTCACACATCAACTTTTTCTTGTTTTTCACTGGCATGTCTCTTATACTGTAGGTGTTGAGGACTAGTGCGTATGTCAGTGCAAGTTGCTTTCAGTTGAGACAGCTCAAACAAGCATTTTAGTCTAGGGCTAGGCTTAAACCTTGTCTGTAAAACCGGGCATAAGACTTTTACTCAAGTAGAATTGGAATTTGTGACTTGTAACATAGGCTAACATCTATCCAACAGCGCTGAAACCATGATGTCTGATCTGAGTTAGGCTTACAAAACACATGAAATTTTGACACCATTAATATAACTTAATATAATTTATTTAGCTAAACTGGTAACATTGGTGTTCTATTGTAATTCAAAACAATATAAAGTAAAATGAACATTTGATTCTATAGCATGTTTAAAAGGTACACTCTCAGATAAAAAGGTACAAAAGCTGTCACTGTGGCGGTACCTTTTCAAAAGGTACACCTTTGTACCTAAAGAGTGCATTTAAGTCCCTCAAAGGTACATATTGGTACCAAACGTGTACATATTGGTACCAAACATGTACATATTAGTACCTAAATGGTACATATTAGAACCCTTTTGAAGGGTACTGTCCCAGTGACAGCTTTTGTACCTTTTTTTCTGAGAGTGTACAGTTAAATTAACAAAAGACTTTTATCTAAAAACAAAGCATATTTTTGAGGTTTTTAAAGCCTGCATACTGATTTATCATTTACTAATTCTAAGCTACATAATGCCACTAGATGTCGCTGTTTTGAAAAAAACATGATTAATACAAATGACATAAGCAGTTTTTTCAGAATCTCAACTTTATTTATTTTTTCTCAGATGATACAAAGGTAAAATATGTATTTTTTGAATGTTAGTCTACAGTAAGGAGAATGTGTAAGTAACGAGAGTGACAAAAGCTATGCATTTTCATTTTTCCAGTATTGGTTTTTATGACAATTACAAAAAAGATATAAAATCACAAGGAAGCAATCTAAAAGATACAGAAACCCATAGTACTGACAAGTTCAGCAGCCACGATTACAAGCTGTTACAGATTTAAAAGTTATCAACACAAAGCTTCATTTGATACAATGAAACAAGTCGTTCTGAAACACAGATATACCGGTCATATGTCTCAAACATCCTATCTCACAATCCTTCCTGAGACAAATGGGCCTTCGGAAAGAGAAAGGATAAGTTTTCCCATCAAAG
Organism: Rutilus rutilus; assembly: GCF_951802725.1. Classification (NCBI taxonomy): domain Eukaryota; kingdom Metazoa; phylum Chordata; class Actinopteri; order Cypriniformes; family Leuciscidae; genus Rutilus; species Rutilus rutilus. The sequence continues at coordinate 14,337,300 of NC_140229.1, forward strand.
CCTCTAGGTAAACGTAACATTTCTCACAGGAAATATCAAACTCCCCTCATAAAGAAGCCAGAACCAACATAACAGAAGCCTTTGTCAATACTTCAACATATTTATGTGGGATTTCTGTATAAATTCAAATGAATGCTGAATTTTTTTTTCTGAATTGATCTCTCTTTTTGTCTCCACGGTGAGCAGGCGCTTACAGTTTCTTGGAGCAGTCAGAGCAGTAAATGTCTCCATCGCGAGCTACAAAGCGCTTGTCTGCCAGGTTAAGAGAGCACTTCTTACAGTTAAAGCAGTAATCGTGCCAAGAGCCGCCCTCGTAGTTCACTACGTTCGTAGCCTTGCCAAATCCTGTGGGATGATTTATCTGTCACTTTAGTTCAAGTCAAATACACAACTTTCAAGAAGAATGCATAACGTGGAGAATTGTGTGTCTGTGTGTGGATTCAAACCTGTAATGGGATTCTGGCAGCTGCTGCATTTCTTCGCCACTGTGCTTTTGTAGCAGTCCACACAGTAGACCTTTTCCTCGTGGGAGGTGAAGCGGGTGCCAGCCAAAGGCTTTCGGCAGGAGGAGCACACAAAACACTCCGAATGCCACGGCTGGTCCTGGTAATTCACACCTCCTGTGGTAATGGGCTGGAGGACAAAACATGTGGAAGCAATAAAAGAACATGTTTTGTGTTTACAGAATATCAAGAAATCAACCACTTTAAAAGTGATCCTTAAAAATACATTCATTCTACTAAATCTTTCACCTTCTTGCAGCAAGCGCATTGTTTGGCAAATTTCTTCTCGTGGCAAGGGCTGCAGTAGATGTTGTTGTTCTTTGTAATGAAACTTTTGGAGCCGATTGGCTTTTGACACTGATAGCAGGTGAAACACTCATCATGCCAGGAGTTGCCTTTGTATTCCACATTCTCAGTGCCTGTATCAAACACATTAGAGAGAAAAACGGAAAGTACAGTCGGTTACACATGAATATATTATGCATACAAAGGAAATGAATTAAACAAGAAATATAATGTCAGTTTATGTCTTTATTTTATGTTTTAGTTTATTTAATTAAAGCAACGTGTGCTGAGGCCCTGTCTTTCAGTTTGCCACAGTGAAAATAAATATTTGACAATGATTTATTGATTTATATACTTTTATATTATACCTGCCAGGATGGGCTTGTAGCAGCCATGGCAGCGAGGGGCGTCCTCACGTGAGCTACACGTCCCACACAGGACCCTGTCATCCTTGGAGGTGAAAGACTCCTTGGCCAGGTTCTTATAGCACTTGGCACATCGGAAACAATCCGAGTGCCAGTACCGCCCTTTATGGTGAAGCTCCTACACAGAAAGGACTGAGACTGAGAGATGTACACACATATACAGTGCAATGCATAAGTGAATACACCCATGCTAAAGTTGACTAAAAAGAGGAATAAAAAATCATATTTTGGAAATTGAACTTAATGCCTTAATTTAAAAAATGAGGAAAAATCCAACCTTTAAGGACACCAATTTTCTTTGTGAATGAATAATGTATCGTAAATAAATAAATGTTCTTCCTTAAAATACATGGTGCATAAGTGAGTACACCCCTATGTTAAATTCCCATAGAGGCAGGCAGATTTTTATTTTTAAGTATTTTTTTTTTTTTTTTTTTAGGATACTATGCATCCTGATAAAGTTCCCTTGGCCTTTGGAATTAAAATAGCCCCACATCATCACATAGCCTTCACCATACCTAGAGATTGGCATGATTTTATTTCAGTTAGCCTAATAGCTAGTTTGATTTGCATTGAGAGATGATCTTATGGAAAGTACTCCATGCCAATCTCTAGGTATGGTGAAGGCTATGTGATGATGTGGGGCTATTTTAATTCCAAAGGCCAAGGGAACTTTATTAGGATGCATAGTATCCTAATTTTTTTTTCTAAAAAATACTTAAAAATAAAAATCTTCCTGCCTCTATGGGAATTTAACATAGGGGTGTACTCACTTATGCACCATGTATTTTAAGGAAGAACATTTATTTATTTACGATACATTATTCATTCACAAAGAAAATTGGTGTCCTTAAAGGTTGGATTTTTCCTAATTTTTTTAATTAAGGCATTAAGTTCAATTTCCAAAATATGATTTTTTATTCCTCTTTTTAGTCAACTTTAGCATGGGTGTATTCACTTATGCATTGCACTGTAATATAACATGATATAATAATATTTTGTGAAAGTATATTTATATATAAATATACATTATCGTTCAAAAGTTTGGGGTCAGTACGTTTTTTTTGTTTCAGCAAGGATGCATTAATTAATCACAAAGTGACAGTAAATAGTGACAGTCTATTTCATCAAAAAATCCGGAAAAAGTTTCCAAAAAAATATTAAGCAGCACAACTGTTTCCAACATTGAGAATAAGAAATGTTTCATGTGACACTGAAGACTGGAGTAATGATGCTGAAAATTCTGCTTTGCTGTTAGAGAAATAAATTACATTTTAAGATATACTAAAATAGAAAACAGTTTTTAAAAAAAAAAGATTGTAATAATATTTCACAATGTTACTGATTTTACTGTATTTTCTTAAATCAAATAAATGCAGCCAAAAAATTCAAACATCTTACCGACCCCAACATTTTATAACGGTAGAGCATATATTATATTATAATATATATATATATATTAAAAAAAAAAATTTCAGTTGATTAATTAAAAATATTATATAAAAAATAAAAATTTAAAACATGAGAAATACAAAACATGTATGTATACAGTAGCCTATTTCTACTTTTATCTTGACTTCAAAGCCTAATTTATATAGCTTATTTAAGTTTTTCTAAACTATTACATTAGTAGCCTATGATAAGTGCTCTTATCCGACATTGACAGATATGGGTGAGAGCTATAAAGCATATGTCAAGTTTAATGTCAAGTGCACAAAACACATCAGACCAAGATTTCAGCCTTTTGTGGAATTTTAACAACAGAACCACCCATAGAAAAAACAAACACACACACACACACAGATCATATCACGCGTTACCTTAGACTCGGTGCTGATTGGCCGTCGACACTCTGTGCAAGTGTTGGCGCAGAACTTGTCAAAGCATCGCACGCAAACTGGTTTCTCGTCTTTCCTCACGAACTTCTTTCCACTGAGGTCCTCGCGACAGTAAAAACAGCTGGAACGATCTGCCATAGTCCCCCAATAAACCCAGCTGTGAGAAATAATAACAGCGGTTACCTCATTGTTAGCATAAAATTTGGTCATAAAAATACATCATGATGAATAAATGTAGAAAAAAAGAAAAGGAAAAAAGAAAAAAAAGTTCAACACGTCCCACGCCCCCTCATGTAACTAACAGTGTGCAGAGTTTCCTCAGGAAACTGAGGTAATTTATTGATAAGATAGTGTTTGTTCCGTTTTCCCTTTGGCGGAGGGGCCAAATTGTTTTGAGCTGTTATGTAACCATAGGCAACAACACACAGCACATGTTTTTTATTGTCTTCAGTTCTTATCTTGATCTGATAGCAGGTTCAGTTCAGTTGTAAAGCAGGTTAGCAGACAGGCACACAGGCTGAAAGTAAGACAGATCCTTCTTTCAGTATGATAGGCCTACATCTCTTCAGTAATGATGATGAAGCAGTGCACTCGTTACACACATTCATACCTAAATCAAATGATCTAGTGAACCAGCCAAGGAAATACAATACAAATTGAATTCGTTATGAGATATTCGATTATAAACGAATGCCTGGTTTGAATTACATATTATTTCACTCGCCAAAACAAACGTCATTGGGAACTTTCCCATGTAGTCATTAAAAATGAGGGCAGAACACTTCCTGGGAATGAAATATTAACTTTTGTGCAAACGCTTCAAGCGAATATGTGCATGTTTTAGTATGCGGGCACACATTTGATCGCTTTGGTTTATACGTGCTGAAGTATGTCTGGTATGCATGTGGTGAGATGAGGAATGTTAACAGTTCTTTAACAAAGTTTGAAGAGGGAACCTCTCATTCACTTTGCAGTCAGCTCACATATCTGGTTAATTATTTAGCATGCATCAGTTATGAGTAACTTCTAGGTGGGTTGTCTGTCAAATAACTAAAGGCTGTGGTATGACATATTTGACTGATCTCTACTGAGTCCCAAAAGCGGAGGAAAAAAATAACACGTTTACTTTCCTGTCTCCTTTGCAAATGTAAACTCTAACTAACATCCTTAATGGGTATGGAGCCGGAAAATCCCAAAGTTTCAAATTAAACTGGGAAAATTGTACTGCACAGTCCATAAATATGTTTTGCTCAAGTTCTAACATCACTGCCAAAACCAGAATAAACTCTATGCCAATTTCTATCTCACTGACTTTTTCTGACCAGTGGTCCTGCTAACACATCTAAAACCAAATATCCCGTCCATGTCTGTTTTAGACTAGCAGAAGTATTTTTTAATGGACACAGGAGAAGTATCTGAACTGTAATGAGGCTTAAATATGTTGGATACTGTTACAGGACTTGGCAAAAGTGGTCTTGTTTTTCCAGAAAGTTCCAAGACTTCCGAAATCTGCTGTTCTTCATGATACCTTTTCCAGTTCTGTGCTTCCTGGTCAGTTAACTTTAACGACAGACCAGATAGACATTTGGAGATAACATTTTAGCTCAGTTCTAACAGCCACTCAGCAAAGCTCATATGTTTTCAAATGGGATTTATGGGAGAGTCAAGTAAGGACAGAAATGAGGAGGAGAACAATGTGAACCAGGGGCTGGATACACAAAACATTTTTAAGGATAACATTTCTCAACTATTATTTTCTTTGTATTTTCCAGCTCAAGATTAAGAACATTTGTTTTTCTGAAAAGATCTTTTTTAAATATTATTTTTAGATTATTATAGATTATTATTTTATTACAAAAATATGTATTTTTATTTATTCATTTTTCAAATGTTCCTTAAAAAATGAAAGTGAGACATTATTATGCGTCATCATTTTTAGTAACATTTTTATTATTTTTAAGAATTGTTTATCATTAAAAATAACAACTTTCATTATTTTTCCTTCAGATTTTCACATCGCCCACATAAGAACGCCACAGCACATGTGCTAACCACTAGGCCACAACTTAATTTACTTGTTAGAATTAATAGCAAACAGCTCAATTCAAACAAATAATGAGCAAAGAAGGGAACCCGCTAAATGGGTCACAGATAAGTGTGAAAGGGGGCATTTTTACAGACGCTGATGTAATGGCGAACGGACAGACTCTTGTTTTAGTCAAATATTTAATGTGATCTCCAGGGAGATGGCAGACTGTTGAGACTGGAATCTGGTTTCAGGATGACCTCATGCACCAGCATCTGGAACACAGTCGGGCGAGCGTAGCAGCCAAAGCAAACGAGGGGAAGAATTGGAACAGTCACGCTGCTCGCGACCCATTGGTTGATGCGATATGAGGGAACTTGAGAGCCTGTGAGACTTCAGCTGAAGAGAAAAATAATATGGTGATACGGACCGTGTTTTTTCCTCCTTTATGCTGCTTTTGCATGCATTTAACGAGTTATTTTTCTTTGCAGGCCCACAACGGGGTGCGGTGCATACGATGAAGGCGACCAAATTAGAAGTTGGGCAATGACATCACCTGCTGGTTAGCTCAAAAATATCACTTTTACAGTAATTACTGCATTCGCAAACCACACACATGAGCGCACTTGTGCATATGCTCTAACCCAAACAGAGAAAAATATGTTGGATGAATTGGTTTTTTAAATGCATTTTAAGGCACAAATGGTCCTGATTAGCAAATGTTGGTCATCTGAAATATGGTAATGGAATCAACCCTGTTTTACAGCTGGTAAAATTGAGGGGGTCTTGGTAGAGTGCTATTGTGTTGGCATGATCTACTTGCTGAAGAATGTGGCAAACGCTTGGAAACAGGAAGCCAGTGAAGTGGCGGTAAGAAGAACAGGCGAGACGGCTGGCCAACTGTGTAACCCTAGTCCTCTTGATCTGCAGTCCTAAATACACTAAGAGGAAACTCAAACAAGACTACCGTCCTTCTATAGGGTTAATCTGGGGCCACATGTAAACCACCATATAATTACACTGATGCCTTCATAAATTCATTATAATTTATAATGTTTCTCTTAAAGGGATCTGGCTGTAACAATAGGCTATGTATTACATGGCGTGCTGGAATACTTTCTGATTGGCCAGTCACTGGATTTTGCAGTCAAAAGTACAATTTAGTGCAACAGTCGTGTTCGGGAAGTAAAAATCCTATTAATTTTCTCCATAAGGGAATTGATTTTTTACAATAACTTATAGGACCTACTGTGAGCTATGAGGTTGTTAATCAATGGTATATGCTTTTATAATGGTATAGTGGAACTCTGGGTAAAAACTACATTACCCATGATTCTGTAAAGAAATCTCCACCAATCAGAGAATCAAAAGCAAATTTCTCGTCCTCTCCCATGAAGCACAAGTCAATCTCACTATTCTCTCAAAATACTTTGTATATATACAGGACATAATCAACATCTTTAAATCAGTTATTTTATATTTCTCCATTGTTTTTAATTCGATTGTCATTTGCAATGCTTCATGGGATTGTAGTTCTTTCCCCCACTCAAGCCGTTAAAGGGATAGTTCACCCAAAAATTTAAACTAACCCATGATTTACTCACCCTCAAGTCATCCTAGGTGAATATGACATTCTTCTTTCAGACGAATACAATCGGAGTTATATAAAAAAATGTCCTGGCGCTTCCAAGCTTTATTATGGCAGTGAATGGCCGTTTCTGTTTAAGTCCATAAAAGTTATTCTATCCATCATAAAAGTGCTCCACACTGCTCCGGGGGGTTAATAAAGGCCTTCTGAAGCGAAGTGATGCGCTTGTGTAAGAAAAATATTCATACTTAAAACTTTGTAAAGTAAAATAACTAGCTTCCGGCCAAACGGACATACAGATTCCACTTAACGCCTATTCGTTATTTTACGTTTCCAGAGAATAATAATAAAAGCTGTTTATTATCAATTTTAAAATCAGCCCTGTGGTGTAAATATCACCCTTTACACTCTACGCAAACAGTTTGTAATATTTGTTGTAGGCAGCGCTCACTGATATTCATCTGCCTTTATATGCATAGTCAAATACACAGAACAGAGGGATATGAAAAACAGAGTATCAATCCACTGAGTTCTTACCTAAATGTTTCGACATTTGCAAAAATGGGGAGGAAATGAATCACTTTTCATCTGACATTAAAGGGATAGTTCACCAAAAAAATTTAAATTCATTATTTACAGTACTCACCCTCAAGTTGTTCCAAACCTGTATGAATTTATTTCTTCTGCTGAACACAAAAGAAGATATTTCGAAGAATGTCGGTAATCAAACAGTTTAGACGGTAGCCATTTACTTCCATAGTATCTTTTTTCCATACTATGGAGGTCAATGGGGTCCATCAACTGTTTGGTTACCGACATTCTTCAAAATATCTTCTTTTGTGTTCAGCAGAAGAGAGAAATTCATACAGTTTTGGGTGACAGAATTCAAATTTTTGGGTGAACTATCCCTTTAAGGGAATGTCAAATGCTTCACAGGTCCCCACTGTGTTTTTAGTAGCAGGAGAACACAAGATCATTTCACGGACGTTAAACTAGATCTGCATGGATCAGACGTAAATTAGGAACAGAAAGATCTGTTGATGGTGATGTCAAATGTTTTTGATTATCATTGTGTACTCTTTAAGAAAACCCTTTGTTATACAGTAATTGCAAAGGATTTATTACATTTTTTAGGAAGTTTGTTGCAACTGGCTCCTGAATCATAATCAGTCATGAGGCAGTGACTCAAACACATGAGATCGTCCATTCACCCTTGATACAATACAATACTTGTCTTGGGATAAACAGGGAGTTTGGCTCCAATTTTAAATGTATGTTATGTCAATACTTACTGTTATTAATTTATGGACTATTCATAAGGTATGCGACCAAACTTTTTAAAATATTAAATACCTTAGTAATAACACGCTTAATTCAGTGTCTGTAAAGACACATCATTTCAGCCAGCAAAAGGTGTCAGAATGGGAAAATGGTCTGATATGATTTTCCTGTGCATTTTACTTCTTCGGAATGTGCAAAAGATAATGATAGAATTATGGACATCAAAGACAGATATCAGATATTTATATCGCTCTCATGGGGTGAATTCCTTTCTGCAGACAATTTAGACAAACTGTCCAGCAGAGTCTCTCAGCCCATCAGTCCATACCTTAGACATGTGGCTAGATCTCTGGAGTGAAAATCTTTAATAAGAAACAGATTTCAGAGGCTGAAAGAACATGCAGAAAATCCCAGCAGCCAACGCCCCATTACTGTACTTACATTAGTGCACTTCATTTTCAGACTCACTGGTAGATCATAGGTTAATCAAAACAGCATACTGCACATGTAAGGGTAGGTTTTGTCTTGGACAGGTAAAATATTAAACAGCGAAACCATTTTGAAAATGTGAACTTTTTTCAAGAGTATAATGATGGATGTTTGTTATAAGTCTTGGTGGCAGGTGAAATAAATTCCTAAACACTAAACTGATTAGAATATTTTTTGAAATCACGAAAATTATTTTTACATTAGGCCTATATATATATATTGAAAATATATATTTGATTATTTATTTATTTATTTAAATATGAAAACATTATTTTGCTAAAATTAATAAATCTGCCTCTATTATTTGATGTTTTTCTTAGCATAGGTCTTTGCATGTAGGCAGAATAGCACGTTCTTGTGACTCTTGATTAAGAAAACGTTCTTGTGGTCCTATTAAGAAAACGTAAATTTTGCTGCTTTGTTATCCTCAGTTTTTAACCGTTGAGAAAGTTAAACTTACCTCTTTCTGTGGGACACGGTGCTCTAAGTGTCTTGTCCACTGCAGCCACAGTAAAAGTTTCAATGTGTTTTGCACTTGGTTCGGTTTTGCGTTGGTGGGTTGTCGAGAAGTCTTAGCTCATAAATATTAATTAGGCCATGCTAACGTTCATTGGTAGACGTCCAATGGCGAAATCTTTCTTCTTAATATTAATTAGGTAAAACTGGCGCTGCGCAATTACCATCTAATGACGAAGATTTGGCTCATGAATATTAAGATATTTTAAGATAAATCACAGGGTGTGCGGGTTTTTATTTATTCGCTGCAAAAAACAATCAAATTAAGATCCAACAGTTTCATTCTATGAAAAACGAGCCTTTTCCATTATCAAAAATGGATTTAAAAGCCAATTTCTGAAATATCTTCAAAATTCCATCGGGCAGTATGTCTAGCAATTTCTAGAAAGCTACGTTTAGCAATATGTACCTGTTAAAATACGAAATCGATGGCAGTATATCTTTTTAGTAAATGAATCAATAAAGATGACTGCACTCAAATAATTTGCAACACTGGCTTAAAAAGTACATAAATCCTCATTTATTATAGGGTCAAAGGTTACGGAAACACTTTGAAATAAATCACTTTTTCACAAATATGAACCTCTTTTTTGTAAATGTTAATGAGGTAAAGATGAGCCACAGGAAACACCAGGAAACAGGACGGAGGCACTTATTAAAATAGATTTATCCACAATTGACCCACAAGTTATGTATGGCTTTGAAATGATCCATCAAGACACATCAATGCATTCACAATAGAAGCAGACGTTCAGTCTGAGCTACATACTACTAAACACAAAATTTATTTAGAATCTTTTATGGCACTTTTTTGTTTTTCTTGAGAAATTAGGAAGAAAACAGAAGGATTAGCCAACACAACCATAGTAGAACAGTGTCTAGACAAATAAATAAATATTAATGGCACAAAATTATGAACCAATAAAAGCATAAATAAACATTTAACTTAATATCTCAGAAAGAAAAAAAAGCATCACTTAGAGAGCAAGAGGTCAGCAGCTGTCCGGCAGGCTCAGACTCTGTGGCGCAGAGGGTCCGACAGAGGCGGGGATGGTGGAGGAGGAGGAAATGATATCAGCGGGTCTGGATGCTCTTCTGTGGGGAGGACCAGACGGGTGCCTCCGAACGCAAGCTCCCTGTCGAGAGGATCATCTGACGTTCCTGCTAGTGAGTAAAGACCAGCCTGGCCTGTGGAGGTGGTGGGCATGCCATGGGCGTCCGTGCTGATCGTCATGTCACTGTACATAAAACCATCTCCGTCATTTAGAATCAGCTCTGTGTCCTCATCATGCAACTGACCGGCGTTCTAGAGGTGGGGGAGGGGGGAAGAAAATCCATGATTTGCACAATTCAGAATACACTCATGTGCTCATATGATTTACACATTACTACACTGTAGCATGAGCCAAAAGCAGCTATGGTTCAATGGTTTACCTCATAGGCTTGTGAGCTGGTAAGACAGCGCGCTATTGGACCACAGCAGGCCGGCAGAGTGGTAGTGAGAGGAGGCCCGCTGTGTGTGAGGAAGGGTTTTAAATAACTGCACCACTTCATTAAGGAGTAAATGTGATTTAAAATGACTTAAATAATTATACTACTACTAGTTTTTATTAGTTATACTGTTACATATACAGGCTGCAATCATTTGATCAAAAATACAGTAAAAACAGTAATATTATGAGATATTATTTCAACTTAAAGTAAATGTTTTCTATTTGAATATACGTTAAAAATTTAATTTATTCCTGTAATGGCAAAGCTGAATTTTCAGCATAATTACTCCAGTCTTCTCATGATCCTTCAGAAAGCATAATAATATGCTGCTCAAGAAACATTTATTATTATCATAACTATCAATGTTTAAAACAGCTGTGCTGCTTATTTTTTTATAAATAGAAATGACAAAAGAACAGCATTTAGTAGATTTTTTTGTAACATTATAAATGTCTTTACTGTCACTTTTGATCAATTTATTTGCATAATTTATATACTTTTTTTTTACCATTTCATCCACACTGACATTTATTTCTATTTTGTTCACAAGTTATTTATATATTGTATACCAATTTGCACTTCTGGTAGGATATCTCAAATTATAATAATTATACAATAATCATTATTGTGAAAAATGAAAATTCTAGGGCAGTGTGTTCATGAGTGAATTACAGGGGGGTCATGAGTTGATGAAAAGCTAGTAATTGATCACAAAAATGTAACCTTATAAATCAAAACACTTCCTAAAAAGAAAACATTATTCGTTTACCTGAATGTCATGTGACTACAACTGTAGAGAATGTGTCATTAGTGAATCCCAGATGGAAAAATGAAACCTCGATTTACATTTTACAGTTGATCATGAGCGCCCTCTACTGTTTAACATGCTGTACTGAAGACATCCCCCTTTCACACAGAGCCTTGATCCCAGAAAATTGCCATAGAATTGTTAAGAGTGTGCCCTGTGTGAACAAAAGGCAGGACCAATGCCATAAGGGTTGTAGTAGTGATGACGCTTGTGTTGTCGCAATGACGCAGTTATCATGTGATTCTTTGACCGGGGGTTTTAACACTAGCATTTTCACATTATAAGTGTATTTTCTGGACTTTCTGTGTGAAAGGGGCTATACTATTGGAGATGTACAGTGCATTATGGTTGCCTAAGATTGTCAAATCTAATATGTAGGGTGCAAGCAAGGGTGTAACAATTAAACGTTGATAGAACTCGGCAGAACAACTGAAGGATACTTGTGGTCAAAAGTGTACCACAGTCTGAACGGCCAGGCGCTTTCGTGCTTGGTACTTCTTTGTGTCATCCCATCTGGTGCTGTGACCTATGTGAGCAAAGAGAAAAAGACAAGAAAGTTAATACAGCCTGTTATATTACCCTTATGGTACAGATTTGTACAGTAAATATTTGAATGTTAAACAGCGTTTTTTCTGGCATTTCCAGCAGACATGAGTAGAACTTACAGTATTATCTTGATCTGTGTCCACTCCCACTCTGTGGAAAGATAATGTCATTTAAGCAACAAAAAACAAAAAAACAAACAAAAAGACAGTTTGCTTCCAGAATGGAAGTAAGACTCACCGAATATGCATGAGTGACAGCATGGGGGTCGTCCCGCCCCCACAGACCCACACGGTGAAGAAAACGATCAGCAGGGTTGTAGAAAACATCATCTGCCTGGCGTATGTCGCAGTGTCTCTAATTGAGAGGGCAAAGGTCATAGCCCCTCGGAGACCTGTGAGGTCAGCATGACATCATGAGCAACAGAAAACAGAAACAGAAAGTATGCACATTAAAAAGTAAGGTATTACCTGAAAACATCATGACGTGTTGGAAATTGGAGGCGATTTTGTTCTTGCGGCCCAAGTTTACCAGGAAAGACAAGGGGTAGATGTTGGCCGCCCTGCCAAGAAATATAGCCAACTGGCAATGAAAGCCACGGTCAAGGATAATGTGTGAATGTTTATCCATACACAATTCATGAGTACAGCACAAATACACTGCTTCAAAAGGATACAAATGCACCTATGATGAACAAGGGATTGAACACATGGTGCTGGAAGGAGAAAAGTGTCAAGCCCATGTAAGAAAAGATGAAGTTTTCAGCCAGGAAATTCAGCAGCTCAAACAACTATTGGGGGAAATGGAGGACAACACTATCAGTATACCAATCTTCAAAGATGTAACACGTTTGTACAGTTGTTTGAGGGCTTTCGAACGCATGTTACCTGTTTGGTTCTAGTTTTGGATTCAGCAGAAAGGTTGTTGTATGTATAGTGAGCCTGAGTCATGCCACAGAAGAGCACTGCAACCACACCTAAACACAGAAACAACGAAGATCCTTTTAGTATTATTAATACTATCTACTATTATAGTATTTATTAATATGCTGAATGTTCATTTTAACTTTAGTTTAAGTTTTAGCAATTTTCTTGTGCTTTTGTCATTTTTAGTTCTTATTTAGCTTTAATTCATTTTGATTTCAGTTTTAGTTTTAGTAATTTTAGTACTCTAGTTTAAGTTTTCATCAAGTATTTATTTTTTGGAACTATTTTCAATAGTTTTAGTTAACAATAACACAATTGATTCAAAATATAGGTAACACTTTAGTTTAGGGTCCAATTCTCACTATTAACTATGCATTATTAACGCTTATTACATGGCTTGGTTGAATTCTAATGTAGAATGCTAATGTAGAATGCCGCTAAGTATAACACACCGTTGCCATGAAAAACAGAGCGTTGCTATGGATGCAGGATTCTAACCGTAGAGACGGAACGGACTATTTTCTTTAGCGGAAGCAATACAATCGTTTTTAAATCAATAAACTCCTTATAAATCAATATTTTGTGTCAAATTATTGATTTATTTGGTGGGTAGCCATGTAATAAGCGTGATAATGTAGAGCGAGGCGGTTGTTATAGCGAATACAACCCCTTCAGGCTGATTCAAGATTCAAGGTCCTGATCAGCCTGTCGGGGTTGTATTTGCTATAACAACCGCCTCGCTCTACATTATCCCTTACTTATTGCATATTACTAGGATATTGGCTGTTTATTAGTACTTATAAAGCTCATTTTAATGCCTTATTCTGCATCCCTTAATACCTAAAAATTAATAACTACCTTACAAACTATTAATAAGCAGTAATTTGGAGTTCATTGAGGCAAAAGTCGTAGTTTATAGTTAGTTAATAGTGCGAATTGGACCCTAATCTAAAGTGTGACCAAAATATAGTTTATGATGTTTATAAATGCTAATGTATAGTCAGCCGATCATTATATTGCAAAACAGAGATATTAGAGCACTGATTGATTAGAATCAAGTATTCCTGTAACAAAGCAATTTTAGAGAAGTCACCTGTCTGCATAAACCAACAGTATTAACTTTATGTCATTATGTCATATGCAGCATGTGGCTAAACAAAGATTTCTATCATAGGGTTGCCATAGTTACCTGTGAAGCCGCAGGCTTCGGCCAATAGGAACGTACTCCAGGACATCAGGAAGAAAAGGGCCGTTTCCAGCAAGGGGAAATCTCTCAGCCTGGTGAACTTTGTGACCTAAGTAACAGCACATATTAATACATCAACTACCTTAGATGGGTTTAGACTGATTATTTTGGCTAGTTATGTAAATGACGCAGATATAAAGATACCAGAGCAGTCATGACTCCAGTTGCAGCCCCCATTGCAAAAGACCCACTGAAAAACCCTAGAAAGACACCCAGAGACTTGAGCAGGGCACTGCCATCAAATGTGTGACGATTGTCTCCTTCAGGCTGGTATGCCACTATTGATCTGTTAGAAGGTGTGAAAGATACTTTTTCATATTAAAACAAGACATAGCCTATCATGATTGACTGAACATGTTTACAATACATAGAAAAGCTTGTGTGCTTGACATAACTCAAAACATGGAAATTAATACTTTTATTTAGCAAGGAAGCATTAAACTGATATAAAGTGACAGTAAAACATGTCACAAAAGAATACTATTTAAAAAAATAAAAAAATTCATCAAACAATTCTGAAAAAATGTATCACGATTTCCATGAAAATATTAAGCAGCAACTCTTTTTAACATTGAAAATAATGATAAACATTTTTTTAAGCAGGAAATCAGCATATTAGAATGATTTCTGAAGGATCATGTGACACTAAAGACTGGAGCAATGATGCTGAAAATTCAGATTTGCCGTCCCATTTCTGAATATATTAAAATAGGACACACTTATTTTAAATTTCACATTACTGTTTTAACCATAACCAAAAACCTCTGAATGGTGGTGCAAACAACCTGTTTATTCTTGATCTATTAAAAATTAATAATTTACCTTAAAGAAACAGAAGTACGGCTACGTTCAGACCAAAAGTGGCCCATTTTTTGCTCATATGCGACTTGAATCAGTTTTTTCATGACAGTGTGAAGAGCACAAACCACATGGAATCTGATCTTTTCTAAATCAGATACAGGTCAAATGTTTTGCAATGCAACCTCAATCTGAACAGTAATATCGGACTTCATGAGACTTTTATGTCAATCTAGATTCGTCACAATTCTACGCTGATGAGAGTCACTCCAAAGATTTTACATACCAGAAGTTCTTTGCTCACTCAATGAATATGGAAGACGGCAGTGAAGTTGAGCTGTTACACTGACTAACTAACTTATATCTGTGTAATTTAGATTTTCTGAACGCAAGAATATATAGCCCTGATGAGTGTGCGTGCACTCACGACGACAGGACGATGGCCACAGCATCATTGAGGACGCTCTCGCCGAACATCAGCGCATAGAGATCCACGTCAACTTTCAGCTCATTGAAAATGGCCAGAACAGTCACTGTAAGAAATTAAAAACTCGGTTATGAAATCATTCAAAGTGAATTTTAATATAGCTAAATATATTAAATATAAGAGCTCAGTGTACTAATTTTAAAGCAAAAACAATACCTGGATCTGTAGCAGATACAATAGCACCGAAGAAAAGGCAGTCAGTGAAAAAGAAATCCCCTCCAAGCTGACCGATGGCTTTCATAAACACCACACAGCCGTACATCACCAACCTGCACAGAGGACATTTGACAAAACCAACATAAATTATATAATATTATCTTTTTTCAGTCACATTTTAGTTTAGGGTCCACTTCTCACTATTAACTACGACTTTTGCCTCAATTAACTCCTAATTACTGCTTATTAATAGTTAGTAAGGTAGTTGTTAAATTTAGGTATAGGGTTAAGGGATGCAGAATATGGTTAATGCAGAATAAGGCATAAATATGTGTTTTATAAGTACTAATAAACAGCCAATATCCTAGTAATATGCATGTTAATAAGCAACTGGTTAATAGTGAGAATTGGACCCTAAACTAGTGTTACCCTTTTTTCATAGCAAAGCTCTTTTATTTTTAAAATATCATCACTCACCCTGTTACAAAGCATGATGTCAGTGTGCCCACAAAGGCGTAGGAGAGGATAGACCCCAAATTTCTGAAAAAATGCCTCTGATAGTTAAGATGAATAAAAAAAAAAAAGATTACTAAAAATGAAACAAGCTAATCCACATCAGTCATTGATAAAAGAGACAGAATTACTGATTAAACAAGCTTTTTTTTCCCTGATTATTTATGTATTTTGTGATTTTTTCATTAGGATAATCATATTCTTACTCGTTTGAGACTGTATCCCGCATGAAAGATGATGGGTGGAAGCAAAATGTTGAAGAAAACCTCAGGATCAAAAGTAACCTAGAAGTGTGAAAACAAAATCCCGTATACAATATTATACATTCACATCCAGTAGAAGGAACAAACAATATAAAAAATTGCAGGTAACATCAGTACCTTCCTGAGCATCTCTGCATTTGGCACATCATGGCCCTTGCTGTCCCGCACCTCTCCTTTCAGGCTGTACTCGTATAATCGTCCACTCACGTTCACCAGGATGGTGGTGGGACTGCTGTTCACGGCACAACTCAAGGTGACGTCATTGAAGTCCTGTGGCGAATGGACCGCAAAGCGCAGAATCACACCCACAAACAAACCTGGAGATGAAAAACATATACATCAAATAGTGTTTTAATACTCATTATGTTAAGCAAAGCACATACAGAGAAATAACAAAAGCAATTATTTATCATGGTGATCATATTTTCTACAAGAATACCTATTATTACAATTGAAGTAAACCGGCGACAATCAGAAAAATTCGGAAAGCTTTACCATGTATTAAATGTATTAAAATATAGAAATTAAGTCTTATATTTAAGATTACATTCAGATTTAAATATTACACAATAATTGCATTAAAGCTGCAGTCCGTAGTTTTTCCTCTTTGTCGCCATCTATGTTCGAAATCTGCAATTGCAGTTATTCGCGGAAGTATAAACTGTACGTGGGTTGTGCCGAGTCGGCACGGCGCGCATGAATCCAATGTTTTGAGGAGAATGTGCGGCTGTCAGTCGCCGCGCCGATGTGGATCCTGTCATTCGCAATCACAGATTCTACTTTTTTAAGTATGACCAACATAAGAATTTTCACCGGAAAATGTCATCTGAACAAGTGAGTAACATCCACTTTTTTTCTTACCAAACTAAGGGAAAAAAGCATTGCAGTAAATTGCGCTGATTAACGATCGCTTATCATATCACGTCAAACCGTGCAAATTATACTTTGTTCTCAAATTGTTAATGTTAACAACATCAGCATTGAGTGACTACATTTAATGCCCTTCCGATATTTATCCTTGTTTTCGCATGGGACCGGTTGCAGTCTCTTTTTTTTTCCAAAGTCCGAAGTCTTTTGCGTTTTTCAACGGGTGAATCTCCAGTTGTCACTGGTGATTGTCATTTGAACCTTTCTGGACCCGCCATCAAATTTATAAGTTTAATTACATCAAGTGCTGTGAGAAAAGGCTATAAATCTCAACCTCCAACATCCTCACACTCATTAGCCTATTAGCCAAGACACCTTCTTTATGTGTACAGATGTGACGTAATGACGCAACGACATGCTCGAATTTCCCGTGGAAATCCACCAGGGGCCCGTTTCAATAAGGAGGTTTAACCAACTCTGAGTTAAAACTTGAACTCTGAGCTGACTTACCCTGAGATGGGAAACTCTGAGTTTTTGGTTACAGAACAGCTGAAATGAGTTAGTTCAATTAACTCTGAGTTAACTGACTCTGAGTTAAGCGCGTGCACCACAACTATAAAAAGCCATTATCAATGGAGCGCAGATATTATGAGTCACCATGGCAACAGCGCCAGACAAAAAGAGGAATTACTGTTATACAGTGTTGGGTGTAATTAATTACCAAGTAATCTAAATATTGTGATTTAATTAAAGGGATAACTCTTAATTCTTCTGTAGTTTAAAATAAAATCTGATGTAATTACATTAAATAGGTTACTGCATAGACTAACAATTCTGTATAAAACAATAGTGGATTTAACATACATTTTTAAAAGGTATATTTTTTATGTAACCTTCTCCCTCTACACACTTTGGTCAATTCAAGAATAGTTCATGCAATTGTATATTGTTTATTTGAAAGCATTAAAAGTGCAGTTTCTTGTCTCTCCTTGTATTGTTCAAGTGGTTGAGGTTGATATGGGATTTAGTAATTAATTAGTAATAAGTAGACCAATACTTTCTAAAGATAGTAATTATTACATTAATCTAATTACATTGTTGAAAATAACATTAATAACTATTTTAGAGTAACTTGCCCAACTGTTATAATATCTGAGGTGAAACTGGAAGAACAGTATGTTATTCAACCTAATTTTAATTTTCATGTGGAGCAATCCTGCAGGCATTAAAAGAACATGGCAGCAGCTGAAAATTAAATATAAAAACATAATTCAATCAGGTAAGGCTTGAGCATATCATGGGTGAAGGCTACCTGACTTCACAAACATTTGACTTATTAAATAACTAAATAGCATCCAGTGTCTAGCAGTGCAGCAGCATTTTTGGTTGAGGGAATTCCTGGACGGACTTCAGAGCCAGTCACTCCCGAAGATCCAAGGGCCTTCATAAAATGTAAGAGGTTTACATATGTGTTATTTTTTAGATAGGCTATTTTTGATATTTCCATTTATTTTACTTTGAGGTTGGGTTTTTTGTTGGTCCCAACAGATTCTGATGGTAATATCTGTCTTTTGGAGCCTCCTGTCCCAACAGAACCCCCGGCAGTTGTAAGTACCAGAAATTATGACAAATAGTGTTATAAAGTGCACTCGACCAAATGCTCATCTTCACAGGACGATGAGGATAAATAGTTTCTGCTGCCACAAAGAGGCCTACAGAGGTAATGTTAATATTATGTGTCTACACATCAAACAATCTACACATTCAGATTTTTTCAAATATTTATGTGGATAATCTAAGTTTAAATCTAAGTATAAACGGGTATTCTTATCTCTCCCTCCGCCTTCAGAGTGTGGAAGAACAGCTAGAGGACGGTCCATCAACTTCTGTTGCACAGATGAACAGTTCAGTGATTTCCAGTAAATGCCACAGTTTAATTCTGTAGAATTTGTTTAGAACTGCATTATGTAACTCTAATCTACTACTGTGTTTTCAGTTGCCAGTTAAGGAGTTATATAGACTTCATCTTATTAAAAAAAAAAAAAAGAAAAAAACTGTAGTAAAAATAGCAATATTTTATTTATTAATAAAAGATTAATTTTATTAATAAAAATGTACTGAAAGAATGAATGAGGTGTTTAAACACCGCTTCCCCTTTAAAAAAGGGGAGGAGACCGATAGAAACTCTGGGTTTACCGAAGAAAACCTGCTCCTGACCATATACTGTCTATGCTCCTGACCAGGTTAGGTTCACAGAGTAAGTTACCATGGTAACTGACTCTGAGTATAAGTTACCTCTCTTTCAGAAACAGGCTTGACTTACTCTGCTTTCTCAGGTTTAACATACCTCACATTCTGAAACAGAAAACTCAGAGTTTCCCTCATTTCAGGGTTAACATACTCAGAGTTTTCACTTAACCTCCTTTCTGAAACAGGCCCCAGTACCACTGGTATTAAAAACATTATTACAAGTTTACCGTTTTGAATCGAGCTAAGGCAAGCAGATAGTTTTGAAAACTGGCTGGTTATGCACTTGCTCAAAAAAATTATTTTGGATAATTTTTAACCCAAAAAAGTTACGGACTGCAGCTTTAAAATAGACTTAAGATTATTACTTTTATAAATTAATTAAGACTTACATTAAAGATTTAAGTATTAAGTAAACAATAATTGAATTAAAAATGGATTTAAATGTATTAAAATATATAAATGAATTAATACTAATATTTAAGATTTCAATTTATATAAAAGTATTTATTACACAATAAATGCATTAAAAAGACTTAAAAGTATTACATTTATTAAAATATAATAAATTAAGACTTAATAAAATTTCTTATCTTAAATATATTACGCAATAACTGCGTTAAAATAAATTTACAATATTACATTTATTATAATTATTAACAATTACAATTAATTAAGATTTATATTTAATATTATTAAAAACAGACAAAATCTTAATAAAAAACAGCTTATATAAATATATAAATCTGGCTAAATTGCGCAGTTTTGTAAATCTGTCAAAACATGGACATTCTTTATTTTACATTTGCCCCATATTAACGACTTACAGCATTGAGATTACACTGGTTGTCATTGAAAGTAATTTTTGTCATTGTATTTATTTATTTATTTTTAGCAGCATTGCAAAATAATTTATTTAACAGATTGACAAGTACTTTGAGAACATTAATGAGCTCATGCACAATATTCCCGGTGCCCTCCTACACAAGGTTCCTGAATGTGAACTTGAATATGAATACATCAACTAAATCTCACCATAAATCATAGCCAAGCCCGTCTCATGCAGGAACCTGAAGCGGCGGTGTTTGAAGAGCCATATCGTGAGGATAGTGAGTGTGAGTAACATGATGAATATGAGCAGGTTGGCGCTGTCCTGCCTGTGGCTCTCCTCCGCTTTCCTCTCCGTCACCACATTTACCATGTCCATATTCTCAGCCAGACTAATGACAGCAAAGCACATCAGGCAGAGTAAACGGGGAAGCATAAAAGCCCCTGACACGGAGGTGCGTCTTCTTTGACATCCCATCATGGCTGTTTATTATGAGAGACTGGTCTGCCGTTCAGTTCAGCGCTGCCGCTGTTGATGCGATGCACGGTGTGAAGACAGCAGCAATAACAACCTTGACAGAACCTGCGCCGTTTGACCGGAAGTGTTATATTACAAAATAAAGGACTCTTAAACGGTTTAATACGTGTCATGTAGAACAACTGTATAAAAATATAATCCCAAATTGGGGTAAACAAAATACTAATATTACATGTAAACCAAAAATAAATAAGTAAATAAATAAATACATATATATAGCAGTATAGTGCTAACATACTGCTAACTCAGTACTGTTATTAAAATTAGAAATATTTAAAAACAACAAAAAGTAATAAAAAGCACATAACAAACGTACTAAAACAAATTACAAATATAAAAATAAAAGGTAGCTCAAATATAAAGATTAAAAAATAATACTATAATATAGATTAAATAACTGGCCTATAACACCTAAAAAGGACGTTTTTCCTTTTAACAAACGGTCAGTGAAAGGCAATTAACCCTCAGAAAAAAAATCTCTATATATTTAATCCATAATAAACTTCGGGAGGTCAAGCTAAGTAATATGAGCTTGATTTTTTAAAATAATTTTCGAATTTTTGCAACTGTTATTAAAAGTTTATGTACAGGTTGATTTGTGTGATTTTGCACATTTCGAACAACCAACATTAAATAAACACTCCAAAACATTTCACAAGAAAACATACTCATAAAAGCTTTGCAGTAATATACTGCATTATATATATACACACACTTTTGAAATACTTTGTCATGTAATAAGATCTGATGCATCCAATAATAACAGTATGATTCATGTTGAATTACATTTATTATTGCATACATACAACATCAATTGCTCCATACATAAATGTGCACTTTTGATATGCACTTAAATTACAGATCGAGTACTCGTTACTGAATTGCAGTTTTGTGGTTTGTGTATACATACATATAAGGTTAATACCACAGACTTTTGTTCACTACTGGGCTAAAAGCTACAATGGAACGTTAACTTCACAAAAGGAGTTAATTCCTATAAAATCTTGCTTCTTTTTAATAACTAGCGCCGGCAATGTCAGGTTCAACGCTTCCATTACATACAGAACACCTGAACAAATCACTTCTAATGCCTTTGAATGTTAAGTGGTTACACTGTGTTTATCAGGCATCAAAAGAAAAATAGATATAGTTTATTATCCATAACCTGATACTTCTCTTTATTCTGGAGATGTTCACAGTTAGTGCTTTGGAATGCATTTTGGAATGGATTTCTCATGCATTAGTACACATAATCTTGCTGGCTGGCTTTCTTCTGACCCCTTCCTCAACCAAACCACAAATGGAGACAAACTTTTCAGTGCTTTCCAGGTTCAAAAATATATCTGTAAGCTCAAAGCCAAAATATGTTGCTCAACACACCCCAGGAGAACATTTGAACAACTGTGCAGATGTTAAATGTGTACCTAAAATGTAAACAAGGAACAAAAGTACAAGTAAAATACTGCTTTCCTGAAATCCCTACACTTTAACCAAGACGGAATCATTTCACTATGCCCTTGAAGGACATTTAAAAACCTGCATAATATGAGTAAACCAACTGCACACATAAAATGCCAGTGCCTGAAGGCTGACCATTCACCCATAATGCATCATTACACAGTCCAGAATGCTATACAATCAACAAAAACAACTGAGGCTGAACCATTTATCCCATAAGAATCCAATAAACACTTCTTCAAAATGTCTAAGGCATTATTAAACAACATAGGATGGTAGCTTTAAATATTATGGCATTCATAATCAATCTGTGTGTTCATTTAACAGTCTGTCTTCCCCTCAACATTATACCATACTTTATACCATAACAAATATATTTCACTAAAACAGTTTGAAGACATAATGCTATAATGACTTATAACAAAGATATCAGAATCCCTCAACATGACGACTCAAGCGCACTCACACGAACAGCTAAAGTACACAGAAACAGACGTCACACTCCAAAACACAGCACAGTATTCCTCCGCACAACAATAAATAGATTTATCCACAACCTGTTCACCGAAATTAAAAAATAATATATCATTGAGCGAATAAGTACACATTGCACTAAAGAAAGCATGACCGACATCCTGAGGGAGGAACCCACCAAATCAAACACACACACACTACACATTTGTTTAATACAGCATTTCTGCCAAGAGCTTTGGATCAGAGGAGACTGAAAGCACGTGTATATACATTGTCGATGAATGAGAGGGCCACTGTGACCCTCGCTCGCCCTCTCCGCGCAAACCTAACATCTCAAACTTTTGCGTTTGAACGCCTAGAGGACCGAGCTCTTCAGTGCACTTTAGATATGGCATGTATATGCTGCAAATATAAACACAATTCAGACCTACTTTAAAAATGTTTCCCCCACTAGGAAGACATATAATCACTATGAATATGTATAGAAGATATATTTTGACAAGCTAAGCACATTGGTCGTGCTACACGATGCACGGGGTGGGAGGGGGTCTTTTCTGTGTACACAAAAATTAGACCCTCGATTTGAGTATGCAGAAAAGCACAGCAACTGTACTGCACACACCACACTCTGAATCTTAACATAGGCAATAGAAACTGGTGAGAGATACATTCATAATGAGATAAACATCAAAAAATATCTTCGCTCACTGACAAGCCCATTTAACGGATATGATGGCGTAGAACAGGTCGGACACAGCCAGGCATTTTAAATATGTGCGTTTGATGATACGTTAGAATTGGGCTACAGAATAAAGGGATATTTCACCAAAAAGTGAAAGATCTATCATCATTTACTCACCTTATGTCTTTACAATGCTGTTTGACTTGCTTTCTTCTGTGGAACATATTTCGAAAAATGGTTTTGTGCGTATAATGCCAAATCATTGGGGTCCAAAACAACCCCATTGAGATCCATTGAATGGGCACATTTTTTTTCTTCTTCTGTTTTCTGACATGAAGGTGAGTAAACAATGAAAATGCAACAAGATATATAATTTAATATTTGTACATTTTTTACATCTGATTAACATGTAGTTTGATGCTGAATGATTTGCGGGCTAAATGTTTAATATCTGGCCATTGAATTGTACAATTTTACACACATGTGTGTGTATATGTCTATGCAGGTTAATTTGCAAATGACAGGTTCTCTGACCATTATTTTAAAATCTAAAAAATCATACTGTGATACATCTGCTTGAATTTGGTTTCCTATCTGCATTGGGCTAAAATAAACAGCCAGATTTCTTTCTTTCGTACAAACAGGTCAACATTTCCACCACCGCACTTTTATACAAACCATACACGTATAGATACACAATAATATATTCTCCATATTTTACATACATGTTCTCCGCTGTATCATCTCTCTGTGAATTCGTTTCTGGAAGGGATGTGGGCGTTTTTGATGCTGGTATTAGTCCTGGTTGGGATCGGAGGGGGGATTGTGGGGAACGTAGAGGTGGGAAGCGACACCCAGTTGCTGTCCATGTCAAAGCCTGAGCTGGGGAAGCTGCTCTGGGGTTGTGGGAAGGGAAGGGATGAGGCTGCGTTTATAAGTGGCGGGCCGGTCGAAACTGCAGATGGAGCCTTTCTTAAAAGGAAGTCAAAGCCTGAGCTGGGGAAGCTGCTCGGGGGTTGTGGGAAGGGAAGGGATGAGGCTGCGGGTATAAGTGGCGGGCCGGTCCCAACTGCGGATGGAGCCTTTTTTAAAAAGTCTGAATCGTCATCAAAGGTGACCCACTTTTGGGTCTGTTTGGTTGGGGCTGCTGCTGTAGCAGGAACTAAGGATTGTTGTCTGGAGAAAGATGTTGGAAGAGTGGAACTGTGCACCACAGCCGACATGGCCCTGTTCAGGCCAGGATTGGCCGCTTGGGCCTGATGCTGGGTGTAGAAATCAGGTGTGAGTGATCGGCGAGGGGAGGGCAGCAGGTTGCCGGTGAAAGGGTTTGTGCTGTTGGGTCTGGGTTGGGCGTCTGCGAGGAACGGACTGGGGGATGAACGGAGGGACTCCTGGGATTTGCTGCGTGAGGTGACGGGTGGAGACAGGAGACATGGAGCGTTACTGGTGTCCGGAGACGAGAATAGGGAGAGGGAGCTGGGCAACGTAGAGGAAGAAGAAGAAGGGGAGGTGGTGGATGAGGATGAGGATGAGGAGCGAGGGAGGGAAGCGGAGAACGATGCGTTCTGGAAGAGGGACTGGCTGTTAAGCATGTCGAAGGGGTCTAGTTTCCATTGTGCTTCTCTTTGGACTCCATTCATGCCCTTGGCCTGGGGAAAGAAAAACACATAAATCAAACTTATGACATGATGAGAAGCTAGAGCATATTGGAGTTTTAAAGTCAACATGAAATCAGATTTGATTGTATTAAATTGTCACACCTTGGCTGTTTGAACAGTAAGTGTGTATCTTACTGTGTGTTTTATGAAATGTCATAACACTAACTTCACTGAAATAGTAACAATGGGGGCTTTTGCATTGGAGGAACCTTTTCATAGTTCCTAGAACTAATGGCAGCAGTATCTGCTTTTTGGCGTGTTCACACTGCAGGAACTGGGAACGATTTTAGTTCCAGGAACGCCTTTTGGAGGAACTCATTTAGCTCCTAATTCAGAGTAGGGTCTAATCCAGCACAATAGGAACTATCAGTGACGTAAGTGTACACTGATTGGCCGAACGCACGCAAAACAACTGCACCCGCCATTTAAAAAAAAAGCTGTGTACACTCACAGATTATAGCCTATATATTTACTCCACAAACTAACTCTATGAACATAAAGTGCAGAACAACAGTGGTAGATAGGCCTCTTAACTTTAAGGAGAAAATCCAATGCAACTTTGAGGGGACCAAGAGAAACATGATTATGTATTTCTGCTCAGCTAGCGACATTGGGCATCAACCACACGGCAAATGCTTATACTTTTTCATATACTGTCTACTTTCTTTCTTGTATAACAGTTCTATCTACTAACGTATTAGGTCATTTACCCCTCCTAAGCTGCTAAATAATAGCCCAAATGTTAGGGGTCATTTATGACCCAGAACAGTAAAAATGCTACTTCTTTTTATTTAAATATAACTCTAATTTCCCTCAAGTCGTAAAAATTCAATAATGCACTTATTTTAGGTTAATCAGATAGTAATTCATTAAATTAGTACCAAATTACTGAATGCACCTTTTAATAACCCGTTTCATTATTACAGATGTAAAATGAGTTGAAAACCCATGTTGATTCATGTTGACTTTTCATTTTAAACATTGTGTTTGTTACAATTTTTGATAAAAATCATGATGACTTGTTGGTTAAAACATAAATGGTGCAATGACAGACATCAACATAAATCGAAAACTAAAAGATCCTAATACTGTTTTATTAAACAGTCTATTATAAAACAAAAACCAGCATTATAAAACCAAAAGACAAATATGATTAGTGTGCAAGTCTACTAGAATTGCTTAACCTTGTCCAAGAAACATTGAAAACAATTATAACAGATATCACAGATTAAAAACAAACAATACCCACAACAAATACTGGATGACACTTTCCTTGAACCCCCCTGTTGGAAAAACTTGATAAACCTCATAACCAGGTCATTTTTTATATATATATATACAATATTATCAAGGGGTTCAAGTTAAGTTTTACATTATAATTTTCTGACATTCAAAAAAAAAAAAAAAAAAAAAGGTAAAATTAAAGATGGAAAGGGGAAAAACCAACTATAACATGGAGGATCCTATATGTATGAGCACCCCATACATCGTGACTACAGGCTATGGTGCCATGAAGACAACGTGAATACTAGAAATTACTTAATCCAGTACCTGTCAACCTGAGGATTGCTCCTGCTAGTGAAAGAGAAAGACACATGCATCAAGAAGAGCGAAACATGACTATGAGAACTACCTGAACGAAGTCGTTATAACTAGAAAAGTAAAAAAGAAAGAGGAAGAGGAAGAGGCCTTGGATTATCTGGAAGAGGCCTTATTAACCCCAGGATGGGATCTTGTGGGTCCTTAGAAAGGAAAAAATGATGTCCGCACACTGAAGTTACAGCTCCATACATATATACATATACATATACATATACAGGCTATCTTTTTTGTCTTGCACCTGAGCCCGGCTTGGGTTTAGGATGTGAACACGTTCTTGTAATATTTGAATCTTGTGGGTCTTTGCATCTTTGAAAGAGTGTTGATCTTTATCACAATTAAATATAGGGCTTATGATCTTGACATCCATGCAAAAGTGAGCAGAGAAAGAGGACTAACCTGGGTTGTAGGAGGAGGAGGAGGAGCAGACTCAGGTGGCAGTGTGTGAGCGGACCGGCTCCGGGGTGGAGGCTTGGGAGATGCCAGTCCGGGCTGAGGGGCGGCAGCGGCTCCAGCAGGTGCTTGGGGGGCCGGCTGAGGCACCAGAGGGGCAGGGAAAGTGGGCTGCATTGGTAGAGGGAGCTGGGCTTGGACAGGAGGCTGCACTGGTGACATAGACTGAGGCTGCATGGGTGATATCATCTGAGGTCTCATGGGACCTGGCAGTGTGGGGGGTGGACCTAAAAGACAGACACACAGTAGATGGTTAAAGATTGACATATATCTCAATTTTGTATAAAATCTCATATAAAATTATATATACCGTTTTAAATACTAAATTAAAGTGCCCCTATTGGGCTATTTTAAAGGTTCTTGCATCCAAGGTCAAAAAACACTTTAATTTTCTCATAATATTCATTGGACATCACCTCGTTTCTCAAAGAGTCTGGAAACGGTTAGAAGATTCAGTCTCTCTAAACCCCTACTTTCCGCGAGCCTACTCTGCTCTTATTGGTCGGATGGCTCAGTCTGTTGTGATTGTTCTATAGCTTTCAGCGCGTGTCAGAAACAAAACGCCTATTATCATATCTGAATTTCAGCTCCGGAGGCTTCCTCAGCACTTGATACACAGTGATACGAACAGTAACGATGGCATCGTTTTTTCCGTATCAATTCCAGTGCGAGTCCTCATCCTTTCGAGTGCATGCAATGTGGATTCCCACCACAGAAAACAGCGGCTTCTCAACATGTCGACAACAAAAACCAAACTCTTTCAGGCCATAATAGGGGCTGAACTTCAATAAGAAATGTATATACAAAAATGATAATATAAAAGTAAAATTAATTGGTAATTAGAAGAGTTTAACGAACCCAGAGGCAGCTCGGATGGCTTGCTTTGGGGTTCAGCAGTGGGTCTTGGTGCTCCGGGGTGATTATCAGGTGAAGGTCGAGGGGCCCCAGGATGCACCTCTGCTACGGGTCTGGGGGCCCCGGGATGAGCAGGAGGAGGAGGTCTAGCCTGAGGAGGGACACTGATAACTCCTGCTCGAGGTGGAATCTAAAGCAAAATCATAATATTTAACACGATATACATCTTATTTTTTCCTTTTTTAATAATATTCATGTCAATTAGCCCACCCACCGGCCTTGGGGCGCCTCCAGGGGCTGATCCAGTTGGTTGACCTCGACCTGAAAAACAGCCGATGCCATAATCAAACATTCAGTAATAGTTATAGAAAATATGTTTGTGAAAATATATGAAAATCTATATTTTGAACTTCAGGTCCAATTCAAATGCCAGTCAATTAGTCTATACTAAAAAACTGATGAACTGATAAACTTAAACAGATGCCTTAAAAGAAAGCCGCTCCTGTCAAGAACGTCAACTAACTTTTTTAGCTCTATTTTGTTAAAACGAGCCCGAGGCTTGCAAAATCATGGCATGATAAAGGCCCAAATATGTCCGTCAATAAAATTTTCTGTCACGGATGAGCGAGACAAGAACTCACCAGATGCATCTGCACGTGCTAATGCTGGGCTTTTTTGTCCTTTTGTCAGCATGAGGGGAAAAGTTATTAAAAAGTTTGGAATTATTCAAAATTAGTTTTGTAGCACATTACAGCCTTCAGCTAGGGAGAAAATATATTTGACCAAGCAGATTCCTTACCTGATGGAGAGATCATTTCTTTCTTTCTCTATTCAATTACAAAAGCTAATTCACCTAATTCAACCCAGCACTTCACACTCGAAAACTAAATCAAAATCATTGGAACAACTGAGACTTCATGCACTGCAAGATGGTTGACTTGAACACCCCTGCCCCACATAAATTAGTCTATTTCTGTTAGCAAGTGCAGGAGGTCTCAACTGACCAGGAGGTCACCATACACAAGGACGAACACTGCAAGAATCTTCTAAAATCTACATTTCTTTCAGAAATTACCTTCATATTCAGTCAGAACAAACTCTAGATTGAGAGGCTCAGCAAAGCCTTTGAAAGAAAATTCAAAAATTTGCCAAAAAAAATTACATCATGAACAAAAATACAGTTGCAAAATTGATTTTTACAAACAACAAAAAGCCAAAATTACAACGAGGCTCAAGAAAAGCATATGAAACACTACCAAACAGAGCACAGAACTGCATCATAGTGTATTACATTCGAAAAAGTTAGCCAGACACTTTTAATATCTAGGCCAACTAACTAACCAAACCACAACATTATGTACAGCATTACCTGCTGAATCTTTCCTAACAGGTGTAGTAGAGCCTCCTTTAGAACCATTGTAAAATGCCAATGAAAAAAAGTGAAAACATAGTATTTATAATGTATTGAACACATTTGTTTGGGCGTTTCAATCCCAGGAAAAACTTGTCTCATTTGGGTTTAACTTCTAGTGAGAACAGATCAGAAAATTGTCATGCCTGTGTAAAAATGAACAAAGACTTCATAGCTGTACCTGAGGGTGGCGGTGGGCGCTGTGGAGGTGCAGGTCGGGCTGGTCGGGCATTGGGGCGTGGAGGAGGGGCGCGTTTTGGCTCTAGCCCCTGTGATGAAGGAGCTCCAGCTGGCTGACCATCAACCGGAGAACCTGAGCAAACAAAATTAAATTAAATAAAAAACACATCTCATCATCAAAAGCATCAAAACAACAGCCTGAGAGATTTAGCTCAGCCCACAGCACTGCAAACCACATCGAAGCCTTGAGACACACACACACACACACACACACACACACACACACACACACACACACACACACACACACACACACTCTAAGAGCTCAGGAACCATTGAAGCACATCAGCAACATATCTGAAACAGCACTCTTTACCTGCCATTTCCCTTATAATGGATGCTGGGCTTAATCCTCCTTTTCGCAGTGTAAAAACAAAGGAAAATTAATGTACTGGAATTTTTGGTCTTCAGGAAGGGAATTTAAATATTAAGATATATTTTTTGCTCTTTTACTTTACTAATATATATATATATATATTTTTTTATGTTTTTGAAAAAAGTCTCATATGCTCACCAAGGGTGCATTTATTTGATCTAAAATATATTGTGGATGGATATAATGATATTGTTACATATTAATACAATTTAAAATAAAAGTTTCCTTTTTTTATATAAATATTAAAATATATTTTTTAAAAATATTAATTTATTTGAAAAATAAAAATCTTACTGACCCCAAAATTCTGAACTGTGTCCTTTCCTACATTTTACTACATTTCATTTATACACCAAAAAAAAAAAAAACTGATATAAATACAAATGTTGAGTAGAGTCAAATATTAGCACTACCCTGTGGTGGTCCAGCTGTGCGTGGGGGGGCTCTGCTGGGCCGGATGGGGGGCGCAGGCTCTCCATGGGTAGGAGAGGGGCAGGGGCTGCTGCGTGGGGATGGGTTTGGGGATGAGCTTAGATCCATGCCCGCTCCAGGCTGCAGGTGCTGGGGTAAGATATCTTCAACCTCCTCGTCCACATCACCTGTCGACACAGCAGTAAAAATGGAACTCCATGCTGACCCGTATTTCCATTGGTTCATGTTGCATTTTGGAACCATGTAACCCGAACAGATGCCATACCTTCCATATCATACTCTTCTCCCATGTCAGAGTTTTCTGCCAGCAGAGTGGAGCTGGTGGATGTTGGGATGCTGCCGCAGATTCTCTCCACACTCATTTCTTCCTCTAGACTCTTTATCCAACCAGGACTCCTCAGACGGATGTCTATGGTCTTTCCATTCACCTGCATATGGACATAATGAGGGACGATTAGATTACCTGTCATTATTATGATATAGTATAATGCATTTCTGCATGTAAATTAGGGGTGGGAATCTCTAGGCACCTCTCGATTCGATTCGATTACGATTCAGAGGGTAACGATTATCGATGCATCTTTTTTTTTTGTGACTACTTGGTACTTTTAAAGCAAAGTATTTATGATGACCCATACAGAATTTACTTCCAATACTTCCTATATTCATTTTATTGAAATCGCAAACAGTTTTCGTTCAAAAATATAGAATTATGTACCAGCAGCTCTCATACAAACATAATGCTTGTGGACTTACGCATATTCTGAATAATTAGTAACATACAAAGCCACTCTTATGCACAACTAAATAATAAAGAGTTATGACTTGAAATGTTTGCTGTATACCACAATCAAAAACAGCTTATACAAAAAAAGTGAATGAACACTGATACATACTCTGACTGTGGAGGGCAGTGTAACGTACGTATAACAGATCGGTTTACAGCATATTGATGTGAAAACTAAACAATACAGAAAGCAGCTCTCATACAAAAAAATACTAAATAGGTCACAATGAAATTGCCAATTTTCCATACGTTAGCTTTTAACGAAGAGGGTGCCGTTCAAATTTGGCGCTCAGCCATCATGCGCCTCTGTTATGTGCGCGCCTCTGTTATGTGCACGCCACAGACTGTCTGCGCACTGCACGTCCGCTTTAGAGTTCCGCCTTTTGCGTCAATATTACGTTATTAGAATTTCGGTCTTTTTTTTGAAAATCAATTTTTGACATTTGTGAATCGATTCAGAATCGTCCACGTCCGAATCACGATGCATCCAAGAATCTATTTTTTTCCCCACCCCTAATGTAAATAATCATTTTTTTTTTTTTTAATGAAACTTATTGTACAGTAGAGTCACTTACAGTAGAGGCACTCAGAGACAGAGCTGCCAGTGCTGAGTATCCCTCCAAAAATGTCACCCACATTTTCTCTTCAACAAACCTGTTCAGGAAAATAATAATAATAATTGCTCTAAAGTTTGGGGTCGGTAAGAATTTTTTATGTTTCTTAGGCTCACCAAGGTGGCATTTATTTAATCAAAAATAGTAAAAACAGAAAAATACTGAAATATTATTAGAATTTAAAATAACTTTCTATATATTTTAAAATTGTAATTTATTCCTGTGATGGCAAAGCTGAATTCACATGATCCTTCAGAAATCATAATAATCTGCTGATTTGGTGCTCAAGAAACATTTCTTATTATTATCAATTTTGGAAAAGGTTTGTTTTTTCTGCTTTTTTCCCATGGTTCACCCAAAAATAAAACTTCTGTCATCATTTACTCACCCTCAAGTTTTTCCAAACCTGTATGAGTATCTATTCTTCTGTTGAACACAAAATAAGATATTTTAAAGAATGGTGGTAATCAGACAGTTGATGGACCCCATTGAATTCCATCTTAAGAAAACTATGATAAATACTATGGAAGTCAATGGCTACTGTCAACTGTCTGGTTAACGGTAGCCAACAGAAGTAAGAAAATCATACCGGTTTGGAACAACATGAGGGTGAGTAAATGATGACAGAATTTTCATTTTTGGGTGAACTATCTCTTTAATATTTTTGAGGGTGGACAGAAAATATTGAAATGTAATAAGAACATAATAAAATTTCTTAACTGTCACTTTTCATCAAATTAATGAGTATTTAATACATTTAATTAGTGTATAAATAAAGTTATATAACAATCAAATATAATAATAATTTAATTTTACATGCAAACAATTCTTACCTGATAAGAATAACCTCGCCAAAATTAGCAAACTTGTCCAACAGGTCGTCGATCAAAGCATCATCAAAGTAGTCATCAGGACCAGAAGAGCAGAGAGAGACGAGGATGGTTCCATCAGGTGGACCCTGCAGGGCGATCACGTC
The DNA here is from genome assembly GCF_951802725.1 of Rutilus rutilus. Taxonomy (NCBI): domain Eukaryota; kingdom Metazoa; phylum Chordata; class Actinopteri; order Cypriniformes; family Leuciscidae; genus Rutilus; species Rutilus rutilus. The sequence continues at coordinate 14,369,980 of NC_140229.1, forward strand.
CTTATACACCTGATGTCTGGCCTCTGGGTCCACCTCAAGTACGTCCATGTCTATGATGGCCACCACAGGCCTTTTGAGAGACAAATGTTAATGGAAATAGAACTGCGGTCCACAATGTGATTTAACTGTCCAATCATGATCATTGTGGTATTAAGAACAAAGATAGACTTGAATTTTTATATTTGAACAATTACTGACAATAAAAAAAACATTAATGGACAGCCTCCTGCTGTACCTCTGAGGCCCACTGGATGGCACTAAGCATGTTGTCAGTTTAAATCCTGAAAGTTGGCTCTCTCACCTGTGATCAGAGGTTTTGAGCTCTGCTCTACCATAGTACTTGAGCTCTCCAGGGCTCCATGGGTACTGATCTTCCTCACTCACTGGGGCTCCTACTACATTCAACTCCAATTCTTCCGCTGTAACACACACACATACAGATTTAGTGAAAATTTAAACTTCAACTTACATAAGCGTGAGCTGTTTTATACTGCATTTAAAATGTGGTTGTTGGTTAAGGATATATTTTTAATTAAATTCTCACCAGTTCTATCAAAGTTCCACTTTCTTCTCTTCCACAGCACACGGTCAGTCCAGGCCGGTGTGCGGCACTTCTCACTGGTGTCGTAGTCCTCCGAAAACAGGTCATATTTGTAAGTGGGGGCAAAATCCAGCTTCCCTTCAATAAAGCCTTTGAAAACCTGGAATATGAATAAAGTAATGTAAAAAAACAAACAAATACACTGCTGATATAGCTGTTTCCCCCTCCTAAAATACCTGTCCAGCATTCTTCTGCTCCACCAGTTGATCTCCACCGATCAGTGAATCCCAATTCTGCTGTCTGATCAGCTCCTTCACCTCTTCATTAGGAATATTTATTCGGTAGTTGAAATCTCCACACCAGAATACATAATCATGGGAGTAAAGGAGACGACCCTAAAACATAATATATAAAAAAATTATTAGTATTTATTAATGATACACATTTAATATTTTTTGTATTTATATTATATAAAAAATACAAATAAATAATAAATGTATATTTATATTAATATTTATTATTATGTATTTAATATTACTAATAACATCAATATTACTGTATAATAAACAATATTATAATTGTTTTTATTATTTATATTATATAAAAATAAATATAAAAAATATATTGTTAATGGTTCATTATTATGTACTTAAATATTAATACTACTACAACTAATTAGTGCTGTCAATCAATTAAAAAATGAACTAATTGTACATTTTTCTGTAATTAATCGCACCTAATATTTAAAGTTTTTAATATATTTTTATATTGTAATAATTTCACATTTAATCTCCAAATTAATGTAGAAACAACATAAAGACAGCATATTTTAAATATTTGATCTAACAGGTAGGAAATATCCAGAAATTAAATAAAGTTATCAAACACTTCACAATCTTCACTGCATCATTTATAGATTAAATATAGATTCATTTTTATTAAAGCTAAAAAAAAAATAGTTATTTTGTTCTTTGTTCTCATTAATAGGCAGCAGCAGGTTTATGAGGCTACTGTCACTTTAAATCCAGACGCACATGGGATGAATCTGACACATCCATTTTCTGACAACCCTTGATGTTCATTTAACTAATTTAAGACTACTGTGTACTGTGCTTACGATGATACTCGACAAAACGGCCATTTTGGCATAAGTTTGTGTTGTTTTTTCAAGTGTGAAAGAGAAGTGGAGATTCAGAAAGGAGATTCACAGACAGGACGCCTGTACTGCACTTAGTTCTCTTCTTTGTTTTATCATGCTGGAATGGTTTAAAAGCATTTGCATGAATAAGAGCGTGATCACATAATGTAATGCTAGCCAAAGGATGACGAAAAACAGATGCTGCGTTAATTGCATTAAATATTTTTAATGTGTTAAACTGAAAAAATGTATGTGTTCATTTTGACACCCCTGCTACTAATATTATTATTATTATTATAAAAGGAAGAAGGTGGTGATCATAACCTGAACAGAAGTTTTTTACATCATAAACGATTACCATAGGGAAGGTCAGTTTGCGTGCGATTTCATTGTAGTCGTCGTTCCTCTCTTTGACCTGTGACTGGCCAGCGGCAAAATGTGAGCACACGAAGCAGATGCTAGTTGTGTGGAAGAGCATGCGAATAGCCACACCTCCTTTATTACCAGTGGCCCCGCCCATGCCAGTCTTCACTGTATCGACAGCAACGTCCCTATTATAGAACAGCAACACATAATATGAGAACAGAGAAGTCATTTAAATCCTCTTAAATACTTGAAATGATCGTACTCCTACCTGATGAACGGTGCATGCTGAGGGCGTATGAAGACGAACAGACACACACCCACCAGCTGCTCTGAGGCCAGCAGCACGTATCTTTGATCTCGTGAGATGTTCTTCTGCAGTTCTGCAGCCCACAGCTTTTGATTAGTGGTGCTGCCAGGGAAGAAAGAAAAGTTAAACAGTTGTCAAAGGAACAAGAGCATGACGATATCACAAATAAATATTTAACCTTAAATGCCGATTGGAACAAATGATTACTGTGTAGCACATTCCAACCACTGACCACAGGAAATGCTGTTTCCGCTTATTATGCAAGTACAATCGGTGAACTTTGAAATCTCTAACGTCAGGTTAGTTCTTACCTCGCGCTGACAATATTGCCGGCATTCAGCTCCACCATTTCCTCAAAGCCGATAGCAAAGATGTCCACGGGGTTGGATTTGCTATCTGCATGACAAAACAGTCCGAGACTATGATATAAGAAGCCACTCAATTATTTTCACTAGTTTCATTAGTCATTTAACTGACAGATATTAAAGAGGACCTATTATGCTTTTTTTACATTTTCAACTTTTGTGTGTAATGTTGCTGTTTGAGCATGAAAAAGGTCTGCATAGTAACAAAGCACAAAGTCCACTACAATAGGTACTTTCTATATCAGTATGCACTGTTTCTGAACACTGTTTCTGAAGGTGTTGTCGCCATATTCAAGAGATACTATTTTTTCCACACTGGATCTAATGCGTTTATGGTAAGGGCCGTGAAATTTCCGAAAGCTGAGCAAAGCAGTTGACCAATCACAACACACTGATTCAGCCAACCAATCAGAGAACATTGCGCTTTTCCGAAGGAGGGGCTTCATAGAGACAGGAACTAAACAGAGCATTACTGACAGACTGGGAAGAGAGGTGCTGCAACAATTCAACATATGTGAAAAATAAGGTGTTTTTGAACATTCAAGCATAAAAAATTATTCCCAAATACAAGACTTTGTAAAAGGGCATAATAGGTCCTCTCTAAATACACAGCAACCTCATTTCCCTTTGAAGTATCATTTGCACTGACTTTGCATCAACACGTACCCTGGAATTCTGGATGTCCGGCCTTCTTAGGAGCATCCAACAACCAATCATTAAGTGTGTGGTTACGAAACGCAATGCTTCGGAATTGCTTGCCCCCGTTCACGTTCCATGTACCCACACACACTCTGATCTTCTTGGGTCGTGTGTACTTGTAGTAGTTCTGACACATGCCCAGAAGCACTCTGGGAGATGCTAAAAACAGTAAGACAAATTCTTATCAAAACCTTCATTAAAATGATTACTGAGTACTACAGTTGGATATGAAATAATACCTTAGACATGGAACTAATGGCCAGAGCGCACAAAAGAAACTATAACGCATATGACATTGACCAAACCACTATGAGACAGATTAAATTCTGTCCTTGAAAGTTGGACAAAATGATATATTGTATTTAAAACAAGACTGCACAGAAAATTAAAAGGATGATAAAAAGATAAAAACACGCAGTACAATGTCAGAGGCGCCAAAATAAACACAGAGTTTATGACACATGGAAACATAAACAGTTATGGATTTATGGCTGGTCTGTGTATACTGTACCTGACTGTAAAATGGGCTCAGAGACTTAAATCGTAAGCATTAAGGAGAAAAAGAAAAAGAAAGGGAGAGGGGGAAGAGAGAGGTTAACAGTTAGCCGTTAGAAAGATAACAGCATTAGTCCTCTTGTTCAGAGCTAATCTCGCACCCAAAGCAGACGGGAGCCGCAGATTAGCACGCTAGCATGAGGAAACTCATTCAGATCCAAATTCACGCGATGAAATCAGTCCACTACAGCAGACGGATCCCAAAAACCATGACCACAAACACAAAAAAATGGTGCCGAGCATGTTTGAATGTAACCAACTGTACCTGAAACAGTAAAGTCTAATAAGCATTTACCAGGTATTTTAAATATTGAATATATTTATATAATTAATTATATAATATTAGTATATTCATAACATATAATTTATAATATATATATATATATATATATATATATAAAATAATAATTAAACAAAATATTATTGTAAATTATTGTAAATCCTAAGTAAAAATAAAAAAATAAGTAAAATTCTCATAAAACACAAAATAACAACATATTATAGCACAATAAACACTTGATAATTAATACATTTCCATAATTATTAACTAATAATGGTACTTATGTTCACTACATGGGCATTTTTTATCCCCACATTCCAAAAATCGTTTTAATACATTTTTTGTCATTTTCGCAGCCATTTTCCCCCCAGAGCCCTGGTTTATTTCAGACTAGAGTGTGGTGTTGTAAATCATACCATAAAGGCTGCTGGTTGTGAGAAGGGCTCGTGCTTTATCTGCCAGGTCACTGTTGAGGGTGCTGCCCAGTCTCAGGATGTCAATGGCTTCCTGTTTAGAGCTGTCAAAGAAGTTGTTCTGAATGGTTCTGGTGACTGAGCGAGCGCCGTCTTTTAGCTTTCCACCCTACAGGGAAAAAACAAATAAATTAAATAGTTAATATAAAACAGTTAAGGGCTGGAAAAACAAAACAAAACAAAACAAATTCAAACGAACATCAGAGCAAAACTTATACAGGGATCCAGATTGCGGCTAAACGGTCGCACCTTACTTTTAAACCTAAACCCGTAAACCTTTTTTTCCTGCTGGTGTGACTAAATTTTGTTAGAGTTGCACCACGTTTCACCAACTGATGCTGCCATTTCTGCTGCATATGAAAAACATCAAATGGCAAATTAAACGAAAGCGGAAAGAAACCGCACTTTTCTGTTTGAGCTGCACAGCGCATAAAGTTTATCAGCTCGGACCAATATTAGACAAGCTCAGAACTGGTTTACTTGCGGGCCGATCTCGATCAAGTGACACCGTTTCTACACTGCGCTGGGAGATCCAGTGAGAAAGCATTTGAATTCACCGCAGCATTAACAGCATCGCAGCGAGATCTAGTGGGAAGCATTCAAATTCGGTGCAGAATTCTCTGTTATAAACCATATCAGATCAAACAACACTGACGTGGAAACCAGGAGAAGCATTGTGCCATGAACGAACAAGTTAAAGAAGGCTTTTCAGTACACAAATCACCAACATTCACTATGGATTTAACGTACTAACGCTAACTGCAACCATGGTATTGTGGCAGAAACAGTCGAATGTTTTTAAATGATTCATTTCAGGGTTCGTTATTTTTTGTTCGTTCAGGGTTTATGTTATTTTTAATGTGATGACCAAAAATAAAAAATATACAATTTTTAGTAGCATCTCAACTCAAGCTCAGCGCTTTACTGTCAAATGTGCATTTCCAAGAAATAAGCATGCGCTATTATTAGTTACTGCACTTATTAATGCAAAATAATAGTAATTTTATGATTAAATTATCTTTATGATGAAAAATCCCCCCACCGCTACCAAATCAGGTGCTAGTGCCATCATCTGTAGTACTTAATGGCACCGGTGCTACTGCTCTCAAATGTTAGACTGGAGCCCTGTTATATAAAACAATTTCTGTGATTAGCTAGATATAGCCTGAGGTTTGAGGCCTAGCTGGGAGAGGTTTACAGGCTTTTATGGTTTACGGTCTGTAAAGAGGCCTTATTAAAGTTGACAGCACTGCCAGCTTCAGTAATCTCTCTCTATTAACACAACAGAACGGACACAAAACAAAACAGAGCAGACAAGATAAATACAGCATCACAACTCAAATCGACACAACTGGCTACAGTTAACTTACCGAACAGGAAGAGGAACAGCCATAGGAAAGCAAGAAAAAACAGCAGACACATGAGTTAAGACAACCTTAACTTAGACAAAACTTGAAGTCCCCTGAGGTGAAAATTAAGCTTTTAATGTTGTTTAATTGTCTATGTGTCTACTGTGGTGTTTTAATTACAAACCATATGCAAATTCACAAGTCAACACCACTGCTGAGTATTTTCTCCTTAAAACTGCAGTGAACCAAAGACAGAATGCGGTTTGAAATCACTGGTGTTTCTGACGTCACAAACTACCTTGTAACCAATCACATCAACGTGTGATCGTCAACAAGTGGATCTGGTGTGAGTGAGTGGAGGCGGGCTAATTTGCATATTCATAGAACTGCGTATACTAAATGAGGCAAGGGTGTAGAGTTACATTCAAGCTCTTTTAAGGCATGACATAAATATATCATGTTGGTAATCAAAGATGAGTTTTAAGGGATACAATTATTGACTACATGGGGACTTTAAGGGGCAAAGATCGCACAGAAATGACCATTTTCAGCTCTCCAATGCCTTTTGTGCTGCATTCTTTGCATGTGTTACAAGCTGACACGCACCTTAGCCTTGCCATCCAGAGCGCCAGTGCCTGCGTAGATTTTGCTGACGGAGTCTCCATTGGTGGACCACATAGAGCGGAAGACCTCCTGAAAGCGAGCCACCAGCTGAGGCTTCTCTGTCAGACCCATGTCTTCCAACTGTTTTGGAAGCATCTGGAAAAAAAAGAGACATATTATATAATATAATAAATGAAAGACAAGAAAAATGTAAAAACAACTATAACTGTGTTACAAATATACCTCAAGTGCAATGAAGGCCTGGACACTGTTCGTTCGGTCTAAGCAGTCCAGACAATTGGAACGAATGGTTCCAGTTTGACATCTGTGGTGAACACAATTGTGGTAGACAATTTACTCAGCTATTTTTGGTTATCACCTTAGCCAATTACTTTGTAGACCCTGAATTTATTGAAAGTGTTTTTTTAATGACTTGAATATTGAGTAAATAAATATTTAAATCAAAATGTAAATTATTTTGTAATTTAAATTTAATTAATATTAATTTTCAGAATCATAAATTGTATTATATTCCCAATTTTTTTGTCAGCCAAACCATGTTGTCAAAATATTTACTTGAAGGTCTCCCTGAGCTTTTAAGTTAATATTTCAGTAATTTAACAACACATTGGCAACACATTTTTCACAGTTCTTTGATTTCAGTTAATGGTCACACAACAAGCAGGTAATTAAATAAAATATTTCATATTTTTTCATCAAGCGTTTTACTTTGATGTTGTTGTTTTAAATGATTTTTTCTTTTCTTTTAATCTTTTAATTAATGATTAGCATTATAGACTCACAAAATAACCTGTAGTTTCCTCAAGAAGCTGTTTGTGAAACCCTGTATTATATAATTTATTATACCATATTACAAATTATTTTACATTATATTGTGCATATATGCATAGATAAAAATGTCACATTATTTCTGCTTTAAAGACCCCAGTGGCTGAAAGAACAAAAAAAATATCATGCACTAGTTATTTCAAGTCTTTTGCTATTCTTCCACAACCAGCAGTGTTGGGACGGTATATAACCCCACCTCTGGATGCCGGCCTCCCCTGAGTAGTAGAAGAAACCACATTCCTCCAGAAACTTGCTGATTTGAGGTTTCAGGTTAGTGTTGAGCTTGTCAGTCTTCCCACCTTTAACCATCTGATGATAGTCAAAGTTCAACATTCTCACAGCGTGTGCATGTTCCGAAGCTTTCAGGTGACTCTGTGGGCGAAGACAAAGAGTCTTTACATAGTAAAGAAAGCGGAACAACCACTGTGGTTTTGTCATACTTTAGAGTATTGAAATACATCGGAAATAAAGTACTGTAGCCCGCCAAACCGGATTATTTCCACCCAAAAAAAAAATAATCACCTGGAATGCTTTACTGAGCATGTGTTCCCCCTCCTTCATACCCAGCAGGTTGATGATCACCTGTTTGCCATACAGCCTCCTCAGAGCGCTAAAGTGTCTGGACAGGAAACATCACACAGTGTTAATACACATTCATACACATTAATCGTATTGAAGCGGAATAAATAACAAATGTTTATCTACGAGATGGTCCTCACTGCAGAACACGAAATCCAGGGGGAGGAGTTGGACCCAACTCCTCCCACCTTGACCTTACATATACCTAAACCTACCCATCTCCACCCCCTGATCCCTAAACCCACCCCTAAACCTACCCATCTCCACCCCCTGATCCCTAAACCCACCCCTAAACCTACCCATCTCCACCCTGATCCCTAAACCCACCCCTACACCTACCCATCTCCACCCCCTGATCCCTAAACCCACCCCTAAACCTACCAATCTCCACCCCTTAGATCTGGATCCAACTCCGCCCCCTGGATCTCGTGTACTGCAGTGAGGTGCTACTGTTATCTACAACAGCAATCCAATGCTTCAAGAAAAATCAAAGGTGATTTAAAACAAAAGAAGCTCCGGAAACAAGCGATCAATAGATCATTCATGACGGAGGGTGAGAAATGAAAGCCACGACAGTGTTGTTTGCATCTACTTCTCATCACGACCTGACTCAGCACTCCAGGGAACAGAGCAGTGACTCATGATGAATAAAGAATGTCCATCATGCTCAGCGTGAGGAGCCAGGGCTGGATAAGAATAAATCCTCCCACATGTTCAGGATAAGATTTTATCATTTTAATCAATCTATTCATTCCTTTAAAAAATCATATGAAGAGATTGTGTTGATGAAGAGGGAGGACATCTTAAGTGACCTTGACGAGGTCATGCCGTTATTAACCCGTCCCAACGTAACAGATGCTTTAAAACTGGCTCACAAATGCTGACCTTTTTTAGACTTTCCATTTGATAAAAAAAAATCGATTTTATAAATAACAAATGTAGCATTTTTAAATGTATTATGTTTTGAAAATATTAAATATTGTGTAAATAAGTGTTTAAATTAAATATCAATTATTTATTTATTTATTTAAATGTAATTTTTCACATTCTTATTGCCAATTAATCGATTATATTAATTTATATTATATTACAGAGAGTTGTAATAGAATTAGTTGAAAAACAAACATTTGCACCCAACAAGAAACCATACACATAAATAAGATACATTTCGGTTTAAATTTGAGTAATTTTGCTATGTGCTTTTGCCATTTTTATTATTTAGCTTTAATTCCCTTTTATTTCAGTTTAGTTTCAATCATTTTAGTACTCCATTTCCTAACTTTGCTATAGCTATATATATATATATATATATATATTTTTTTTTTTAAAGCTTTATTTCAGTTAATTAAAATCCTTTTTTATATTTTAATATATTTATTTTTATAATACTTTAATTGTTAAAATATTTTTCATAAAACACTGAAAATGTATTAAATAAACAAATAATAAATTATTATTTTGATGCAATTATTTAAATTTTACTCTACATCATGTTTTTTTGGTCCCATTTTGTATTAGGTGTCTTTAACCACTATGTACTTGCGTCAAAAAACGAAACAAACAAAAAAACCTATGTACTTGTTGTCTTTGTGTTGTATTGGAAAACACTTTTGCTACTATTGAGATGGGATTAGGTTTGGGGTGGGTTAATGGGTCAACAGATGTAACTACAGATGTAATTATGCAGGTATTTTAACAACAAGTACAACATAAAACATGTATGTAAACAATAAGTGCATTTTATTACATTATTAATTACTGTAAATGTTAAGTACATAGTAGTTACTTAATCTAATGTGCATTATGTTTTAGATATGATTTTTATGGTCAAAGACTAAGTATTATTTTACAGTTGGGTTTACCGGTACTTTATAGAATGGGTTTCGAGATGTTTATATTAGGTAAGGGGCTGGACATCTTACGCTTGTATTCAGAACTTCATGCTATCAATGCTGATGCCATGAGCGGTTTGCATTTATGAGACAGCAATCAGTCCTGTTAAAAAAGTTCACCTTTTAAATTGTGCCTTGAGACCCCCTGTAGCACTTCATCCAGCTGTTGTGCGTGTAAACGCATCTGATCGGGGTCTGGTAGACCCTAATTGCACATCGACTAGTTAAAAATACATCCTTAGGCATGGCTGAACATTCCCATGATCCAAATTGTGGTAAATAACAGGACTGACTGAAGCAGGGCCTGCACATCACAAATGTCCGCTGGATTGCTTTCATCACGCACTAATGTTTGGGCTCGAGCCAGAACAGCTGGATACTGGCGCATGCAGCACCAGAAAGCAGCGGAAACTTAATTACCTCTCAAAAGCAGGTGCGTTTGCTTCAAAACCTCGGGACAGCTTAACACGGTGGGATCCCACCTTTGTGGAAAAAGAAAGAAAACACAAAAAAGGAAGAACTGTGAATGGTTTCATATTTGGTGCAAGAGGAAATTAAGGTGGCAGAGGGAAGGAAGATGAGAGAGACAGGGAGAAAAAGACAACACAGGCCTGTCCCGCCTGCTGAGTAGAGCTGCATTTGAAGATATGAAAAACATTTGCTGCAGAACACAGTGGTGGCTCATCAGTTATGATTTCATAAGCTCACTGAAGACTGAAGATCTATCAGAGATACCGATCATACCAGGAAACGCATGAATTTTACAACCTGCCAAGACAGTCATAAATCATGTTTTAGATAGATGTTTGAGCTTCTAATGTTGGCTAGTTTCAGTTATTCCTAGTAGCAGGAAACCCCTTTCTAATAATGGTTTCCTATCTAAATGACATTTGACCAACTGCTCTCACATCTTTCAGTTTAATGCATTACGTTCACACCAACAACCATAATAGGTAAGCAATACAGAGGACAGGCTTCTTATTTCCTGCATTCTCATATAAGGTTACAACTTTAAATATAACTGGTTCCTCTTCCTGCTATTTGATTGGTTCATGGTGTCTTCTAACTAGGGTGACTGAACTGTCCTTTTATTGTTTGAATTTTATGCCTTTTGTATCATTTATTTTCACCCAATTTATTCCAAAATTTGCAACTAGGGGTCTTCAACAAGTGACCTGTGATGGTGCTGCAGTTGGTCTGTCAATTATTGTTTGATCTCAAACTAATCTTTGTGAAAAAAATGAAGACATGTTAAACAAAAATCCAATTAACAAAGTTAACTTAAAGCTAAAACAAGTTAAAGTGTCCCTATCACATTGTTATTTTATCATTATTTATATACTATAATAGTATGTATTAATATTTTGAATTAGCTTTTGGTTTAATATTTCATATTAATATTTACAGTTTTCATTTTAATTTTAAGTTTGTCATTTTTCCAATTTTTTATGATCTTTAATTTATTTTATTTCAGTTGAGTTTTTCTAGTTTTAGTACCTCAACTTAACATTTCTAATATTTCTTTATATTTTATTTTTTCAGGTTTATTCTAATTATTGAAAATTATTTAATATTTTAAGTTTTTAGTTGTTTAATGTTTTATTAATGTATAAAATAAAACAGTTGATTATTGGTAACTATTTTTAATTCAATTTAATTACATTTGTAATATTTAAATATGCTATTTTTTCCCCATCAAAATGTAAGAGATGGTTCCTATTTCACCTCCAACAAGAGGTCCTTATAGGCTGAAGACCCCTGGTTTAGAGCTGGTGTGGGACATTTATGCTTTAGATTCAGTCAGTCTGTGCAGAGTCCCACCCAATTCTGTGTGTTGTCTCCGCAGGTCCCTGCCATTAATATTTCATACATTCCGAATAGCAGCAGAGATGAGCTCACATTACCCTGAGCTTTCTGGGAGAAAAGAAAAAAGTATCACGTGGCGATACTACTTTCATTATTTTGCTCTTAGTTTTGCAGACAGTGAAGATAATGGACTCCCTTAACCAATACCACCACGGCCTGAAATGACACAAAACACCTGTCATTCAGGTTCTGTGCAAAGCTTTGAAAAAACAGCTCAAGAAGGGTCACCTCACCAGCTTCCCACTAAAAGCAGAGATACATCTATGTATCATCTATGCAATGTCAGAGGAAAGACACGGGCATTTCCAGACCTGCTTCCTGGCATCTTAACTTGATTTCGCAAGAAGGCAATAATACATTTATCCGAATCTGGCTCCTTTCCAAAATGAATCTCGGTTTAGGTGCAACTTTCACCGACTGACATTGCACAAACTCGTTGCAGTAAAGAACAGATCATCCACCAGACAGAACTAAACCTTCAATATACCAGCTGCTGGTTCCCATGTAGTCCTTTTGGCTCTCGACTTTGATTCAGCTGCAACAAAATCCCCTGAAACGAGTGTTTCTGATAATATGAATAAAGGGGGGTCAGCACTGGTGGTGTGATGAAGTGGAAACACAAGAAAATAAGTTTGTTATGATGACTCAGCAGGGGCTTGGAACTCCAAAAAGCTCAGTGCAGTAGAGCCCAATGCAAATATTTTGCAAGCATGCGTCATATTGATTCAAAGCTTTATTGTACCTGAATTCCTGGCTGCTCCCAGAACAGTGGTATTGACCCTCGGATTTGAATGAAGGAGGATACTTTGTCGTCAAGGAAAATAACCTGTAGGGAACACAGAATTAGAAAAAAAAAAAAGTATTTTATTTTCAATGAATACAGTGTTTAAGTTAAAAAGCAAAGGTATTTAAAATCCAATGCATGGAAGTTAGACTGATGCCATGCATGGGAGAAATTAAGAAACTCATAAGTAATACCATGGTGTATATATACAGTAGTCAACATTTGAAATGGATCACCTTTCATCAAAGTTATACATGAATTACAACAATACCCGTTCTTGTCTTAGGACAACTTAGATTAACTTTTTTGATCCACTTCAAATGTTGCCTACTATATATATATATATATATAAATATAAAGCCTGGCTAGCCCATAGTTGCTCATAGGAATATTTTCAGACATAATTACATACTTTTATTAGGTTTTGCATTTGGATGTACATTTAGACATTATCTTTATTGTGGCTGAAATGTAGACTGTACTCCAAAAAAATATTTTTTTGTACTTCTCATATTTCCTATGGTGGTCATTTCTGACCAGAAATATCTCAAGTGAGACTATTTTTGTTTGTGTTTGTGTTTGTGTTTATATATCTAGTGCCACAAAAGTAACCAAGATTTATACCATTCTGATGAAGTAAAAAAAAAAAAACCAAAGACCACCAGAGGGTTAAGGAAGTGTGTTCAATGGTCATTCACAGGTAACTCATATTGTTGGCATACCTGCTCTGTCTCCACAAAGTTGGCCACCTGGCCGTCGTCATTTGTGCCTCGGACATTAAAACGTGTGCCTGCTCTCTCCGAGCTGAGCCGAGAGATCACGCAAGCTTTGGCCTGTTTGTGGCCAGCGTAGATGGTCCGGATCTCCACACCACCACACATCAACCTCAGCAGCCAGTCATCACAGTTCACCCCATAATGTTTGAGATGGAGATGGAGGGACTGATTCCTGTGAAGATTACTTTTCCATTATAACCATTTTTTGTCTACTGATTGAGTTCAACAGTCCAAATAACTGGAAATATTTTGCACACATAAAACACTAAAAAATAAATGTTTGGAAAAAGATATATTTATATTAGATCAAACGGACCTTTGAGGTTACAATCTGAAAAATACCCACCAGAAAAAACGATTGTCAGATATGTCTTCTCTGAACCTGCGGTGTGCGTTCAAGCTGAGGTCCAGACTTACTCCAGTGGGGGACCAGGCAAAATAGAAGTTCCCAGAGTTTAAGATTTTCCTGACGTCAGCGATCCGGTCCTCATCTGAGGGGTCATTCTTCAGAGAGACGAAGTCTGTGCCCGTTACCCGAAAAACTTCTGAATCCTGGACTTTTCCAACTGAACTGCAGCCTGTTGCGACCACCAGGCTGTGCAGCATAGAATCTCCTATGGGAGAAGAGTGAAGCGGATTCAGAGAGCAGTTCGTAGCACATTCACATATTCAGAATGTGAAGAATCAGACACATATGCTTCATCAACTTAGTTGAATACTGGGGTGGATGACTCTCAATGTCTATGCTGTTTTCAGGAGATGACAGTGAAATATATTACACTTGCAAACTCTTGACCTTGTAGTTACACTGTAATTAGTGACTATCTTTGTATAAAAACTGGTTGATAATATGTTGTGCATTTTCCTTCCATAAATCTTGGTTTTGCAGTGCATTTTAGTGTTTTGGTGAGATTTACACTTAATCTGGCGACAGGGCGGATTTGTATTTGTTATGATGACAAACACAACGGAGAGAAAAAAAAAAAAAAGAGGCTGATAAACTGTACCAAGGTTAAGACGAAGAACTCCCAGTATCCCATAAGCATCCAGCATTTTGGTGTATGCCGTTTTGATGGTCTCTTTCTCTGCCGCCGCTGGGGATAACATGAAAACATTCACTTAAAAACCACATGTCATATTTGCAGATGATTTATAGACTCCAAAACAGTTATATGCAAATAGACAATATTTAAGGCATTTTTTTTTTTTTTTTTTTGCATCTAGGAAATTCTGGGAATCAATGCAAATCAAAGTTTTAAACAGGTTTAACATTTTTAGATTTAAAATAAATAAAAAGTGAGTATTATAAAGGGTGTGAGGACAGTCTTACACAGTACAGCCACGGCTCCAGACTCAAACATCAGGCATTCCTCTCGATTTCTGGTCTCCACGATCACACTGTATGGAGGTGGATCCAGCTTATGATAAATACGATAACCTTTACTGAATGCCATGGCTCGACACAACCTGTTTCAGTCCTGAATAAGAAAAAAAAAAAAAAAATCTTTTCCTTTGAATACATACATATCATATGAAGAAAACACCGCAGGGGTCTGGTAAACATTCGAACCCTCAAACCGCCTGCAAGGTGCATCAAATGTCGCATCATGCAACCACGAAAACACACAATTCAAAAGTGTTTTATGACTGCATCCTGTCATAAATCATAAAAATAAGAGGAAGGAAATAAACTGAGAGGACTGCACAGTCCGTGCTTTCGATATTCTTCTTGCTAAAACACACAAGCTTAATATAAAGAGCAGGCATTTTCAGCGCATTATAGGGAAGACAACACGATACTAACAACATGTTAGTTATGCTGTCAACACGACAGCAAGGGATGTACGTTACGTTATCATGAACACAAATCCCTTCAAAGCCGAAGCAACGAGCTAAAATGTCCGACTCAAATGAAACAAACCATGCAGAAACAGGATGACAGGTGCTCATCACAATGCCACGCCACATACAATCAGATTTGCAATCTAAATCTAAAACATGTTTACAATTCAAGCACATACAGACTCTCTAACCTTGGGCCACTGTCTCAGTGTGAAGCTGAAGGTTAGTGCACAAGATATTAAAAATCATCCGTATGATAACTAGACTGAAAAAGATCAGTTCTCGCCGGCCCTGGGTCTGTCAAAATCAACAGTTAAGACAGACTGCCAGCGCTAAACGCCTTTATCACGACCAGCCCTAACGGCTAACATTAGCCGGCTAGCTCTCCATCGCGTTTTTTAAACCATATAAACTGACATTTTACTGATCACAGCGCGGTAATGTGTTCGTGTCTACGTTAAAGGTACAGATTTAATATGTCAGTATTTATTATGCATTTATGAGGATGCTTGATAAAGAAGAGGTTTGTGTACCTGTCAGAATTGTGTCTGTCTTCCCCCGGTTGGTGGTGATAGTATACGGCGAGAAACAAAATGATTAGCGGGGCAGGTAGTTCAAGCACAGAAATACAACCGCAACCTAGAAAGGACAACTGGAGAACTGTGGTAAAGCCCAAAACCGTTTCCGGGGCCTCAAGCTGACCGCTGATTGGTCATATTTGTGTCATGTGATGTAGGAAACGTCATAGACTGCACCCTTCGAAGTACACACAAAGAAATACACACAAATGAACTAGCCTATGTTGAAAGATACAGTACAACTTACCGAAATCAAATGTAGCCTATATGCCTATTGCCTCATACATAATATTGATAAATCCGTGTTTTTCAACCGCGGAAAGCGGTCAGTAAAACAGCTGGAGAACAATGTGTCACATAACGTTACATTAACCAAAAAAAAAAAAAAAAACATTTAATGACCATAGCACGTTAGTTGGCTAGAACAAATTGTATTTTTAATTTTATAATATATTTAGTATTAGAATAAATTAGTATTTTGCTAAATATGTGCACTATTACATACTATATTTTTACTTATGTCATTAAAATATTATAAAGTTGTTATTAAAGGCTAATAAAAAAATGCATTATATTTCATTTGAGTTGTTATTTTTTAACATTTAATAATACCAGCTGTTTGTAGCCTATGTTTACAGCATTAGGTGAGATTTTCTTTACTGAGAAAAATTAACATCTACTGTACCTAATATTTATCAAAATGAATCGATATTGAATCAAGATCGGAATCAAACCACAATGAATTGTGAAATTTGTATCAAAGAAATAATAAAATAAATAGCTACCAGTCAATGCACCATGTAAACATAGTAATATGCTGTCTCTAAACTTAATGAAATTGTTTAGTTAGGCTACCAAATATTTTGACAACCACAAGCCTACACTTATTGTGATGCAAGATTGCAAGCTAAACTCAAAAGTTGGCAGCCCTGCTTTATTAGCTCTTTTGTTACCATTGTTGGATAAAGACTTCATATAGACCCAGTTGCATAGAAAATAAAGGATTGCTTCTCGAAAGTGACAAAACAAAACAAATAATTTTAAAAATAAAGCTCCAATTTTATAAGAAATCGTTTATTTAGCACCTATTTGTTTTATTTCTTATTTTATAAATTTTCTTTTAGTCATATGTATGTTATGTTTGGTTATGGATGAACCCATTGCTTTACAAATTACAACCCATAGTTTGTATACAATTGTCGAAAAAAATAATAATACTACAATAAGATTTTTCGTTATAACGTAGGCTATATTTTTACTTTGCACAAATACTTATCTAAAGTAAAACCAGAGGTAGTGATTCTCATTTTTGACTATACACAAAAAAATCGGTCATTATGAGCCTTGAGGCGCCCCCTTCAGATTAAAACTAATTAAAGCATTTTTTTTTTAAATGTCCACGTCCAGTTTTATCAGTTCAGTCATGTATAGACCCTTCCCATTACGTACGCCTACTCAATGTTACCATAATACTTGCAAAATGGGAATACAAATGACTACAATGTAGTGGTTCTTCCAGAAAAAAAGAAAAAGAAAAAAATAATACAATGTAAATAATAATTTACATTTTTTTTGTTGCTTTATTTTGTTTAAAAAAAATATCTGGACGACTGGGACACAAACAATGCTTGTGCATGAGCAAGAATCATACGAATGCCTAAGGTTTGTAATAACACAACAAATAGACCTGTGTAAATCTGTGAAAATATCAAGATCCTGCTAAATAAATAAAGCAAAAACATAAATAAGTGAATTCATTACCTTACAAAAGCGTTCAGAAAAAATATATATTAAAAGCAATTTTAGTTCCAGCAGTTGTTAGGTCGTTTTAAATTATAATATACCAAAAGGTGCAAAACAAAAATGCACATTTAAAGGGTCCAAAATACCATTTTAACCCCCCTCGCATTTTCACGACTATTCCCGCCCATTGAGGGTGATTGGCAGCTTCACCAACCAATGACAATGACTTGGATTTCAACTGACCAATCAAAATCTCAAGTGGAGGAAACAGGCGTTTCATAATATATTGCGATCAGTCATGTTTCATAAACAAAACAGAGAACATTGTATAACTGTCACAACGCTTGCAAAGAGTCTCAGAAGAAGAGAGGAACTTCTGTTGCATTTATATTAATGAAGATATACGTCCTTAATCTGTTTGCATTGTTCGTAAGTAAACTAGACTGGTGACAGTCCATGTGTTCAGCAGTTGACAGTTTTATTTGAGTTGTCATGTTGCTAGGAGGTTGATGGTTAACCAGTTTAAGAGGTTTAACCAATTATGTTTGGCTACAATTAGCCTGATCATGTGGACTGATGATTGTCTGTGTTCATCTTGGCTTTGCAGCACACATCCTCGACACTATGAAGAGACTGTACTTTATCGAGCCGATCGTCGCGGTTTACGCGTTTGCCAGTTTTATGCTGTATCCTCTCATACAGCAGTATGTGTATCGCAGACTGTGGCTGGAGATCACAAACTCATCTTACCCAGTGTCCAACGACACTTCCCGATGCGCCGACAACAGCAGCAACCACACCAGCCGGCAAGAGGTAATGAGTGGTCACATGAAAATCTGACATAATTATTCAGAAATTTGGATCTTAAGCCATGCTTGATGTCATTGCATTATATAGCAACATTTCAAATCAAGAGTTGCTAGAGCTTTTCTCATAACTAACATTCTTTAGCAGTTGCTTGGTCCCAATATGTTTTGGTAACACTTAATTTGAATGTGTCCTGGTTACATTATGTTACATTACTATTGTAATAATAACTATAATGTAGGCATAATTACATGCAACTAGTCCTAAACCAAACCCTAATCCTACCCTAACCCTAGTACATGTAGTTAAATATTATTCCCCTCAGGTCCCACAGGTGTCTAACCGAGCAACCACAGGTTCGCGGCATTATCTGAATTGGTGTTGTCATGTGATTTTATGCATTTTTTTTAAAGATAAAATAAATATAAATATGGGTTATATTTAAATAAATATGTATTTATCATTTATAAATATATATATAAATAAATATACATTTATTTAGGCTCACTATAAGGCAAGACACTTATTTTATGCAGTATTGGGTAAGTTACTCTGAAAAAGTAATTAATTAATTAATTAATAGCTACTACTTACATCTTCTACAGTAGAATTAGATGTACCAATTACCTTCTCTAAAAAGTATTGCATTAATTATTAGTAATTACTTTCTAAATCCCATATCAACCTCAATCAATTGAACAATACAAGGATAGACACAAACTACTCTTTTAATTCTTTTAAATAAATAATATAAAATTGCATAAATTCTTTTTGAACTGACCAAAGTATTTAAAGGGGGAAAGTTACATTAAAAACATACATTTTAACATTAGACATCCACTATAGATTTATATAGAATTATTTTATAGTCTATACAGTATTTAATGCATTTACATCAGAAGTTACTGTAATAAATTACAGAAAAATGAAGAGTAATCCCTCACTTTTTCAAGGGAAAAGTAATTTAATTAAATAGTAACTGTAATAATATTACTAATGCATTACACCCAACTCTGATTTTGGGCTTGTTTTGTCAGACTCGTTTTTTTATCTTTTCTTGTGAAATGTATATCTTGAAAAATATGCTATCTTTCTTTTAAATAAATGCCTCTTGATTTGGTATTATCTGATTTTTATTGTTTTTATCCATTGTTATCCTATGACATTCATGGGACCAAAAATAAAATTTGGTTAAAATTTGGTTAAAATAAATGTTAATTTAAATTCATTATCTTTTGTGTTTAAATGTTTTCATTTGGTGTTTTAGCAGAAGATCATTTGTAATTACACTTTTTTTTTATGCAAACAAATAACACACATTCTAACAAATATGCATGAAAAAGACGATAATCATATTAATCATAAGCTTGCAGAAAATAAATAAAACCAAACTTTTTCAAGCAACAAAATCTTGTTCTTCTTGAACAGCAAAATCTTGTTCTTCTTGTTCTACCTAATTCTTTCTAAGTGTAGTTCACCAGTCAACAGGAACTTCCTTTTTCTTCCAAAATAAAATAATACGTTTTTTGGCAGAGATTAACCCATATGAAACAAACTGTTGTTGTACCAAAATAAGTCTAAAAAATTCTTCAGAAACTCAAAATATAATGAATATAGGATCTAGTTCAAAACACATGTCCAAAGTATCTAAAAAAAAATCTAAAATTTTGTTCCAAAAACTTTGTAATTTTGAAACCATAAAAATAGCAATGACACAAGCTGGCATCTAAAAATGTACATTTGTCACATAATGACACTTCTGGAAATATTTTAGTCAGTTTACACTTGAAATAATGAAGCCTATGAAGTACTTTAAACTGAATAAGACAATGTCTTGCATTAATGGAACACCTATGGAACTCCTTTCCAAAAATGCATCCAGATACATGGGAGTAGCAGCGACATAATTAGGAATGTAAGACTTCACAAAGTCTCTGATTTGAAGGTACCTAAAGAAATTATTGGAAGGGACAAATTCATTATCTTTTGTAAATCTGTGCATTTAACTGTGCTCTCTGCCATTCGGTTCATTGCTGAACATTCTGAATCTTGACTGTTGTCCATGGCAACACTGTTTAACAGACCGGAAAACATCCCCGGAAATGTTTAATTTCTCTTCCCATAGAAAGACAGAACCTAATAAGTTAGTGAATACCTAAATAAGAGGTAAACTAATAACTCAAATCAATATTTCATGTCCATTATCGCAAAAATAAAAAAGTCTTGATCTCACTTTCAGGGTTTATTTTAGTATATCCCTTATACTATATAGTGTACTGTGAGTAACACGTGTTATTGTTTTAAAGAACCGTCTGTTGTGGTGTAGTTTTGGTCATTGATACCTAAGCACACACATCTGCGTTTCATTTCCTCTTTCTTTCTTTCTTTTTTTTATAGCTGTTCTTTTTTGGACCAGGAATTGCTTCAAAAGATACATAAGCAGCAACAGAGTTTTGTACGGATATCTGTTTTATTTATTTTGCTCTTCTTCTTTTTTTTTCAGGAGGTGCAGAAAGCAGCTTCTCTGTTCTCTATGTTCAGTGAACTGTCTTCCTTGATCCCCAGTCTCATAGTGACCCTCCTGCTGGTGGCCTACAGTGATCAGCGCGGGCGAAGGATCACCATTATCATGCCCCTCGTTGGGTCTCTGATCTACACGCTTTCATTCCTGGCCGTCTCCTTCTTCGAGCTAAACCTCTATCTCCTCATTGCCGCCTCTTTTGTAAGTGCCCTCTTTGGTGGTATCAGCACCATGCTAGGTGGCTGCTTCGCCTACGTGGCCGATTTATGCGTGGACGAAAAGCAGAAAACCATTCGCATGGCGGTGGTGGACATGATGATTGGCTTGTTGGCGGGTGTGGCGTCAATCTCCACTGGGTACTTCCTGCACGCGACCGGTTTCAACTGGCCTTTCTTTACGTCAGCTGTATTTCAGGTGGTTAACTTACTATACGCCATCTTCCTTCTGGAGGAAACCAGGGTGATTGACAGTTCAGAGACTGTGTCTTGTTGCCAAGCCCTGAAGAAACTAGCATGTGGTATCTACTACTTGTTTTCAGGAGGAAGTAGTCGAAAAAAATGGGTACTTGTGCTGCTGATTGTTACATTTTCCTCTGTATCTTTTGTCAATACCGGGGGTTTGTCCATGATCACACTTTATGAACTCAATAAGCCGCTGTGCTGGAGCGAGATCCTCGTGGGCTATGGCTCTGCGGTCAGCACCTCCATTTTCATCACTAGTTTTCTTGGTGTGTACTTGTTCTCCCTCTGCCTGCCTAACACAGCCATCGTCCTCATCGGGATGCTGTCGATCGTTATAAGCATGTTGATGACGGCTTTCGCAAAGACTACGCTTATGATGTTCCTCGGTGAGCATGCACGTTTACACTAAAATGTTTTTGGGGTATCTTATAAAATTAATTGATTATGGCAAGAATAATATATATATATATACAGTAGTCAACATTTGAAGTGGATCAAAAAAGTTGATCAAAGTTGTCCTAAAACAGGAACGGGTATTGTTCAAAATTCATGTATAACTTTGATGAAAGGTTTTGATCCACTTTAAATGTTGACTACTGTATATATATATATATATAAATTGATTTGATAGCACTAATAAATATACTGTATATGTATGTGTGTATATTCCTTTCCCATTATCAATTTGAAAAGCACTAATAATTTTGTAACTAATAATTACTAAATAAAATAGCATAAATAATTTAGTAAGTGAATATCCATTTTTCATTTTCTACATGAAAATGCTGTGATGCCTAATTTCACTTAAATTAATTGACTTTAGTTTTTAGTGTTTTTGTTTTTTAGACAAAATAGTATAACATTTTAATATCTATTTAATTTTTTTTGGACTTAACATGAAAATAATTTATTGTACTGGCCATCATTTTAATATTGCTACATCCAAATTTTTTTTGAGCCTTGCATTTTTGTTTAAAGTAAGGCTTACAAGCATTTAGAGCCGAGAATGACTAAACCTTCAACGATGAATTAATCACATAATCACAATTTATATGTGTGTCTTATCTCACAGCTCAATTTTGCTCTTAATATACTGACTGTAAAAGTGGTGTGTATATATATACAGTGAGGAAAATAAGTATTTGAACGCCCTGCTATTTTGCAAGTTCTCCCACTTAGAAATCATGGAGGGGTCTGAAATTGTCATCGTAGGTGCATGTCCACCGTGAGAGACATAATCTAAAAAAAAAAATCCAGAAATCACAATGTATGATTTTTTAACTATTTATTTGTATGATACAGCTGCAAATAAGTATTTGAACACCTGAGAAAATCAATGTTAATATTTGGTACAGTAGCCTTTGTTTGCAATTACAGAGGTCAAACGTTTCCTGTAGTTTTTCACCAGGTTTGCACACACTGCAGGAGGGATTTTGGCCCACTCCTCCACACAGATCTTCTCTAGATCAGTCAGGTTTCTGGGCTGTCGCTGAGAAACACGGAGTTTGAGCTCCCTCCAAAGATTCTCTATTGGGTTTAGGTCTGGAGACTGGCTAGGCCACGCCAGAACCTTGATATGCTTCTTACAGAACCACTCCTTGGTTATCTTGGCTGTGTGCTTCGGGTAATTGTCATGTTGGAAGACCCAGCCTCGACCCATCTTCAATGCTCTAACTGAGGGAAGGAGGTTGTTCCCCAAAATCTCGCAATACATGGCCCCGGTCATCCTCTCCTTAATACAGTGCAGTCGCCCTGTCCCATGTGCAGAAAAACACCCCCAAAGCATGATGCTACCACCCCCATGCTTCACAGTAGGGATGGTGTTCTTGGGATGGTACTCATCATTCTTCTTCCTCCAAACACGTTTAGTGGAATTATGACCAAAAAGTTCTATTTTGGTCTCATCTGACCACATGACTTTCTCCCATGACTCCTCTGGATCATCCAAATGGTCATTGGCAAACTTAAGATGGGCCTTGACATGTGCTGGTTTAAGCAGGGGAACCTTCCGTGCCATGCATGATTTCAAACCATGACGTCTTAGTGTATTACCAACAGTAACCTTGGAAATGGTGGTCCCAGCTCTTTTCAGGTCATTGACCAGCTCCTCCCGTGTAGGTCTGGGCTGATTTCTCACTTTTCTTAGGATCATTGAGACCCCACGAGGTGAGATCTTGAATGGAGCCCCAGTCCGAGGGAGATTGACAGTCATGTTTAGCTTCTTCCATTTTCTAATGATTGCTCCAACAGTGGACCTTTTTTCACCAAGCTGCTTGGCAATTTCCCCGTAGCCCTTTCCAGCCTTGTGGAGGTGTACAATTTTGTCTCTAGTGTCTTTGGACAGCTCTTTGGTCTTGGCCATGTTAGTAGTTGGATTCTTACTGATTGTATGGGGTGGACAGGTGTCTTTATGCAGCTAACGACCTCAAACAGGTGCATCTAATATAGGATAATAAATGGAGTGGAGGTGGACATTTTAAAGGCAGACTAACAGGTCTTTGAGGGTCAGAATTCTAGCTGATAGACAGGTGTTCAAATACTTATTTGCAGCTGTATCATACAAATAAATAGTTAAAAAATCATATATTGTGATTTCTGGATTTTTTTTTTTTTAGATTATGTCTCTCACAGTGGACATGCACCTACGGTGACAATTTCAGACCCCTCCATGATTTCCAAGTGGGAGAACTTGCAAAATAGCAGGGTGTTCAAATACTTATTTTCCTCACTGTATATATATATATATATGGTGCACTGCATATGTGAAATTATGGTGAGGATTTATAAAATTAATTAAAGCAAACAGCAGCTGGTCCTGGATTGCAGCGACCTCACATATCTTATCACATTTTATGCAATTATTATATGTACAGTAATACTAACGTTTGCTCAATTAACTTCTTTGATAACCGTCTGAACACAATTACACTCGCAACTGTACTAAAGAGTTAATGAATTTCATTATCAAATATTATCAGTGATCTGTTCTATATGTTGGACCTCGTTTATTTTGGTAAATTAACTACACATATTAACCCAATATGAAGTAAAAGTCAATGTGAGCTGTAAATTTGTAGCCATCTAAAACTAGCCTTGTTTGTTTAGTTCATGTGAGTATTGATGTGTTTGCTTACAGTAAGGATTCCTGCTATGTTTGCCATCATGCCGTTCCCCATCATGCGTTCGATGATGTCAAAGGTCGTCTCAGAGTTCGAGCAGGGTGAGTGACTCTCTGAATATCACTGTTCCAAAGCAAAACTCCTCATTCAGCTTATTCATGCTGGTGATAAGAGCCCTTCTCTGCTCAAGACATGTGTTTTTGTGTGACTATGCACCGCAAAGGCATTTAAAAGGCAAGTGGTGTTACATTTAAGAATCCTTATGTGAAATGTAAATTAAAAGTAGTTTTGTTTGCACTTTTACCCTGTATGCAGTCTTCCTTTGAAAAGACAATCATGTATTTTCCTTGTTTACCCTCTCAGGAGCGCTGTTTGCCTGTGTGGCTTTTATGGAAAACCTGTGCAGCAACGTGTCCTCTGCGGTTTTTAGCAAAATCTATGCGGACACTGTAGCATGGTGTCCTGGCTTTGTCTTCCTGTTGGGTGCTGGACTCGGTCTCATTCCCATAGGTCTACTGGGGTAAGAGCTGCTCTGAAACATAACCTGTTACTGATCTTTATAGAATGCTGAAATGTCTAAACCATGCACTTTAAAATGAGTGCTGATTAAATTTGAATTTGAATTTATTTTTATTTGATCAGGGACAATGCACAAAAAACATTAGTCTAAAAAAGAAGAGATGTCATGTGCCAGGTTATAGGAAAAAATGCTAATTTCCACCCGCAGTCATTGGACAGGTTGATGTTATACTTACTTAAATAGCACTTTGGGTATGAAAAAAGCGTGTTATTAATACATGTTGTTGTTATTATTATTATTATTATATCAAATTAAAGCATTTTATAGAGGCTTCATAAATAGGAATAAAATGTATGTCATGTAATTATTATAATTTTTTTAAGATCCAGACATTACTTGGTTATCCTGTTACTGGCAGATGCCAGATCTTCTTTAATCACTTATCACTATGTCTGTAAAAAATCTGGTTACTTTTTAGTACCGATATTAAAATTCTACTCAATACCAAATAAGCATATAATTATTTTCACTTTAGGGCTGAACATGTCTGATGTTAAAACTCTACGCTTTTATGTAAACTTTGTTTATAAATTAAATATAAAACACTAAAAACTGAACTCAATCCATTTTAAAGTGCCACTATTATGCTTTTCCGAATATGACCTTTCTTGCATTATAATATAGTTGTTTGTGAATGTAAAGTGTCTGCAAAGTTTGTAGCTGAGGGCTGGAAGAGTTTGGTTTGTGTTTTTATCATGAAGATTCATTTGCAATGCAAATTCATTTTTCATGCACTTCCAAAGAATGATGACTTGCACTGGAATTGATATGGTAAATCTGCATATCAAGCACTGATGATTCAGATAATTCAAATATGGTAATAGGCATTTTGTTTCCAACACGCAACAACAGACTGGGCCGTCTGACCAATCAGAAATCGTTTTCAGACTCTTGAGAGAGAGAGAGAGTCATATTGTGAGAAAATTACGGTGTTTTTTTAACTTATTTGCATGTAAACCTAAGGTAGGAGACCTCCAAAACAAAATTAGGAACCTTTAAAATAGCAAAATAGGGGCACTTTAAATGCTACAAGTGATATAGGCATACAATATGAAAAAGAATTCTAAAGATTACATTTGATATTGGTATTAAATTATTAGTGTTTGTTACCTTTATGTGATTATTAGATGGCGGTAAAGATAATCTAAACATAAAAATATAGGAAATTGGCATAAGCAGTTAAATATCCAATATCAGCCAATACCAATACATTAAAAATTAGTGCTGCTATACTGTGCATTCCTACTTAAAAAAAAAAAAAAAAATTAATATGACTGACTACCACAATGTCTTTCTTATTTAAATTATGCTCAGTTTTGTTTCGTATGATATGATTTTAGGTCAGGAAAACACCTTGTTGGACCCGTAGGTCTTATTCTTAACCTCTAAGCATGGTTCTGTATTTCCGTGAACATAGGCTATAGTTCCTCATTTACATTTCCTCTTTCCCATTTTGCATCTGCTGCTTGTATTTGTTACACATGAGGGTGTGTAGTTAACAATGCTGATTCATTCTGACTCTGTGTCTCACTCCAGCATACTTAGGTGTTTCCATCCACTGGATTCTAATGACACTCAAGCACTCTTATCAGAAGATGGGACTGAAGCTTCAGACGACCCACCTGTAGCTTAAATAACAAAGGAAGTTCAAATACCTCAGTCATTCACCTCGATTCCCCTGTGTGTTTCTTTGCTTTCCTCATACCGACACAGGGGGATAAACTAAGAACTGGATACAACTGAGCACATGTGCAACTGAGCACTCTGTTCAAGCCAAAAGTCTGTTTCAGTCACTGCCATTTAAATGCAGTATATGGTAATAGTGGTTTTAGGGAAGACCACAATAGAAGGGAACATAACTTTATATTTCTAAAGGGAAATATATTTTATAAGTATAATGTAATAATAATTTCAGCAAAAACTAGGTTTGCATTTCTTAAAGGAAATATTAGTAGCTTGCAAGGCTGCAACAAAATAGGATTAAAGTTTAGGGTACGGTAAGTTGAGGTTAAGGCTTTGGTTCTGTGTCGCCCGCAAACAAGAATCAATGCGTATTAACTGTGAAAGACTTCAATAAATGTTTAAATCTATGCAGTGCAGACAAGACCAATCACAATTCAGTATGCAAATAGATGTGAGAAAGAAGACCAGTCAAATTTAGTATGCAAATTTTATAACAATGAAATCATCACTGGCAATTTTCTTTAAAGAAATGTATGATCAAGGTTTGTATGTTATTCTGAATTCATTAATTGCAGAAGTGTATTACTTGGAGATTTAATGTTTAAGAAATATCAGTACATTGCTGCCTTGCAAGTACAGTAATTATCTAAAGTTTGGACTGATGTGCAATACGTTCTACGTGCAATCTACCATTCAGCTTTTCTGAGCCTGTTGTCCTGTGTGGAGTGGTGGTAAATTGCTGTGGTGTGATACACATTCTATACTAGGCTACTCCAAAAAAACATGTAGAAAAACAAATCGATTGGTGTAGATCTGTTTACTTTGTTTGGAGGCTTAGCAGTGGAAAAAAGGGATTTTTGAGTACTGGGTTGATCATTCAGATTTTTTGTACGTATGTTTTTTGTATGTATACCCCATACTTGTGCTCCTACACTGGAACTACCTTGTTCAGCACATGCGCAATAGGAAAGCATACTGCACTTACTACTGAAACAAACCAGTCCACCTCATTTATTTACACAAACATGCTCAAATGTATAGAAATTCAGTATGGAAACAAAGTTTTTTTTTTATTATGAATTAAATTGCTATAAATCAAATGGCTGCTGCTTTGAGTTGGTCTGTCAATTTTACAGGCTTTTACCTCTGATGTGTTACTAGGAACATACTAATTCTGCTTTCCAGGCCTGGATAGAAATTATTATTATTTGTTATGATCAGCTAATTAATTTGCTAATTTAGTGTCTGTCTGCCAAATTAATTAAAATAAATTGACTAGAAAAAGCTCTTGAAATCACAAACTGGAAAAGTATATTCAATAGTTAGAGGATGTGGGAACCCTGCATGTATACCACTATTGTCTTAATTTAAAGTTTTTGTTAGATAAATGTTTGTATTATTTGACATTTTCTGTGCGCTTTATCATCGTGGCCTGAAGGTGGCAGTATAGACACATATATAAATACGGCAGACAGAAGGTAGACGGAATCTCATACTAGCGTAGGCTACTACTCTTACTACTTTTATTTACCTTATCTTTCTTTAGCAGAAATAGTAAGAGTAGTATGCGGTTCCGAATTCAGCATTTATATGTCTAAGCAAACTTTGAATTTGATCAATTTTGAATTGATTGGTTGTTTAAGGTCATTAAAAAAAAATCATACTTTTATGTATCCTACACTCATGATAGGTTACATGATTTTTTGTTAACAAAATATTTTTTAAAGATTATAAAACAATTCGATTTTTAAATAAAAAGTAACAGTGGAATATATGATGCAATACATTTTTGTTCTGAGAAAAATAAACAGTGTGAATACACAATGGAAATTTGAAGGGCCCAAAAGTGGTGATCAAAAACACAACCATTCCAAAGAAAAATAGTGTGATCCTGTGTATAAAAGCAGAAATCCACTGACGTCTGTCCTGTCACACCTCCCTGTGGATTTGATTTCCAAGCCCCCTCGTGACGAGAGGTCATAGATCTGCAGATCTTCGTAATTGTGCAGTCAGAGTGTCTGCCGGGTGAAAGTATGACAAATCTGAAGTGGAGGGGCGGTGGGTTTCTCTGGTTTCCAAACTGAGACTCCACATGATCTACCTCACCACAGACTGCCGTCTCCCCCACACCCTCTGTTTATCTCCCTCTCTCATTTCTCTATTTTAATCTATGTATTTCTTTTTTTGCTTCTCCCCTTTCTAAGCACTCTCACCATCCATATACAGACACGTTTTGTATTATTTCATCTTTATTCAGATGCACACACACACATCCCTGATTCACAACCCCCTGAACTTCTTGTGGCTGGCTTAACCAGATAACACTCGCACCCACATGCCACCCAGGGATGAAAAGCATCCACGCTCCTAACAAACAGTTGGACCCTTCCCTTAACGGACACATCTGGGGCTTGTTGGACACAGATGTTTCTGCAGGCCCACGCCCCACAACAGGGGTTAGAGGCACATGCTTGTGTCACATAAGGTAATGTGAACACTTTTTGCAAGCACTGCAACATACACTTAAAGGGACAGTTCACCCCCAAAATGAAAATTCACCCACACACTTAACCTCACGTTGTTCCAAAACTTGACTTTCTTCTGTAGAACATAAAAGAAGATATTTTAAGAAATGTTTTTGTTTCTGTTGTCCTTACAATTTAAATCAATTGTCACCAAAAAAAAAATCTTCTTTTGTGTTTCTCAGACATCATACAGGTTTGGAACCACATGAGGATGAGTAAATGATGACAGAATTAAAAAATTTCCGACAAATTATCCCTTTAAAAGCAGGACTGTGTAATATTTACACCAGTACCGTCACTATCTGATTATGCATACTACTTCCCTATTATATAGCAGGCGAAAAACAGTGTGTGAAAAGAGTAGAATCGTAGCCTACACGGATGACTTACTACTTCAGGTGAGATTCTGAATTGCACATCTAATGGACATTTTAATAACCCATGAGGCCAGTTTTGTGAAAAGCAGTGAAGCAACACAACTGACACCTTTAAAGTCACATGACAACAAGGCAGATGTAAACTGATACGTTCAGATTACATACAGCTACCAGTGACATCAATTTTGTGATTTGCAAAATTTGTTGTTTTAGTATTTGTAAATTATTTTTGCACATTTTTCTTTGCTATACTGAAAAACAATGATAAGTATTTCATAAGTTTTAAAGGCTTCTTTTGGCAAAAAAAACATTCAATATATGCAAAGAATGATGATTTACAGCAGGGGGTTCTCAACCCTGGACCTCGAGGGCCACTTTTCCTGCAGAGTTTAGCTCCAACCTTGATCAAACTCACCTGCCGTTAGCTCTCTAGTAATCCCGAAGAGCTTAATTAGCTGGTTCAGGTGTGTTTGATTAGGGTTGGAGCTAAGCTCTGCAGGAAAGTGGCCCTCGAGGCCCAGGGTTGAGAACACCTGATTTACAGTGTTGACCTTTCTTCTTCATAATCTCTGCAATTCTGCATGCTGGATATCAGCTTCTGGGCCAAATCCTGACTGATGGCTATCCATTCTTGCCTTATTAGCGCTTTGAGTTGATCACAATTTGTGGGCTGCTTGTCCACTCGCTTTTTGAGGGCTGACCTGCAGGTTCTCTATGGGAATACGATTCAGGGAGTTGCCAGGCCATGGATCCAAAATGTAAATGTAATGATCTCCGAGCCACTTCATTATCACTCTTGCCTTGTAACATGGTGCTCCATCATGCTCGAAAATGATCATCAACAAATTTTTCCTGGATTGTTGGGAGAAGATGCTTTTGCAGGATGTTTTGATATCATTCTTTATTCTCAGCAGTGTTTTTTGGCATAATTGTGAGAGGGCCCATTCCCTTGGATGAAAAGCAACCCCACACATAGATGGTCTCATGATGCTTTACTGTGGGCACAACACAGGACTTTTCTTCTCCAGACAATCGACTTTCCAGATATGCCAAAGAGTCGTAAGGGGGCTTCACCAGAACAAATAACTTTGCACCTGTCTTTTGCTGTCCAGTCCTTGTACTTCCTGCAGAATTAGTCTGTCCTTAATGTTTTTCTTGGAGAGAAGTGGCTTCTTGACACAAGGCCATTGTCCAAATGTCTTTGCTAACTGTGGGGCACAAAAGAAGCTGTCATGACAGTGTGAAATGTTAAAATGTAGCACATTTTGATTGGTGTGATATGGTGTGAGGCTCCAAATCTACCTCAAACTCTAAACCTATACCCTTAAAACCAGCAACGCACTACTGTAGGCTACCTTATGCGAGAGAGAATGTAGAATTTTAACATTAAAAAAAAAGAAATAATAATTAACAACTCAGGCTCAAGTAGAAGTCAAGAGGCATTGAGTAAACCTAAAGAAGATAGACTGATATTCTCCAGTGGTGCGTGTGTGAAGCTAGTAGTCTGTGGAACTGTTGGATTCTGGCAGCCGCATCTGTCTTGGACACTTCTCATGCTCTGCTGGCCAAAGGATTAAGTGTAAATACATATTCTGAGTAATGACTAGATAACTGCTGTAGCGTGTTTGCAGTATTTTACTATTGTGATTTATATCTTGCCATTGGACGGGTTCATCCACTACACCTAGATCAGAACCAGGACAGCTATGGAGAGTGTCTCGGGTCACTGAGAGCGTGCCAGCGCAATTCACAGAGAAATTCTCCTCTGCTATTTCTCCTGAAGGCTATTTGAGTATAGTGAACTCATTTTCATGCTCAATAAACCAGTTTGAGATGATTTGAGTTTTGTGACATGGCACGTTACCCTGCTGGAAGAAGCCATCAGAAGATGGGTACACTGTGGTCATAAAGGGATGGACATGGACATACTAATGAGACCAAAGTGTGCCAAGAAAACATCCCCCACACCATTACACCACCAGCAGCAGCAGCCTGAACCATGTGATAGGATGGATCCATGCTTTCATGTAGTTCATGCCAAACTCTGACCCTACCGTCTGAATGATGCAGCAGAAATTGAGACTCATCAGACCAGGCAACATTTTTCCAATCTTCTATCCAATTTTGGTGAGTGTGTGCGAATTGTAGCCTCAGTTTCCTGTTCTTCGCCAACAGGAGTGGCACCCAGTGTGGTCTTCTTCTGCTGTAGCTCATCTGCTTCAAGGGTGTTCAGAGACGCTCTTCTGCACACCTCGGTTGTAACCAGTGGTTATTTGAGTTACTGTTGCCTTTCTATCAGCTCGAACTCAGTCCCTTTTGTTTCCCTTTAGCTGAAAGGTCAAAACTTTGTGTTTTTTAGTTCTCCTGTCGCTATTCTCTTTGCTCTCCCCATGTAATTTCTTACAGGCTTGTTTGTATTTAGCTGACGCTCTAGCAGTGGGTGAATGCTTTGTGCCTCACCCATAATTACAATGTTTCAATGCCCTGCAGCTTTGCTCTGTGGGAGGGTGAGCTTCACTTACTGTAGCTCACTATATCACTGCAAAGACAGAGAGGATACTACGTCTGTGTCTAATAATTGTGTAATTGTGTGTAATTGTGTGTTCTCAGTATACATCTGTTGCATGTAGCTAGCAATTTATCTTTCTTAATGACAAGATACTATAATTTTGTATAATGTTAGTTAAACAGAGCGCTTATATGCGACCATTGACACTGAAGACTGGAGTAATTGTGCTGAGCATTCAGCGTTGATCAGAGGAATAAATTACCTTTTAAAAGTATTAAAACCGAAAACATACTATTTTTTTTAAATTGTAGTAATATTTCACAGTACCATTGTTTTACTGTAGATTTGTATATATCCTCCAACATTTCTCCTTTGTGTTCACGGAAAAAAGAAAGTCCAACAGGTTTGGAACAACATGACGGTAAGGAATAAATAATGAGAGCGAATTTCCATTTTTGGGTGAACTGTCCCTTAACCTAACCATTTTGTCCAGATTTTATTTATGCAGCTCATGTTTCAATGCCAGCAATAAACTCACCATGAAAACCAGCACCATCTCACATTGCCAGAATATGTGGAGGGTCCTGTTCCTTGCTTCTGTCTCCCATCTCCTCTCTAACCACATTGGTACAAATTGACAGACTATTTATTTTCAATCTCAAATATAGATCAGCACGCTACGTTTCAAAACCACAGGCCCGGTCCATCATAGGCCCGGCTGTCTCTACCACTCAAACCCAATCTGAGGCATCTCAAGGCCAGCCCACCTCTGCCGTTCTGCCCCAGGAGGAGTGAGTCTCATGTGGACCTCAGGTCAGTCCAGGCACAGCTGCTTCATCTCCTCTGACAGGCGACATTGTGCTGCCAATCCAGTCCTTTTTATAACGCAGAGGAGGAAACCATCCAAGGAAACCTTTCGTGTTTTGAGAGCATTACTTTCTTGATGTCTCAGTTGTGGTTTGTATTTAGGAGACTGATGAAATAATTTGTATGCACTGTGCAAAAAGATATAAAGGTAAAATTTGAATCATAAGCAATGCAGAGGTGCAGGATGTAATAGTAGAAAGCAATAGAAACCAATGACAAATTATGTCTGTGCTTTATTTAGGTGAACGTGATTTCACCAAGTACAACATAACTCAGTTACACTCAATGACGCTATGATCTACTGTAAATGCTGTTTATGAGCAATATATATTTAAATCTGCAATATTATGATTCACAGCACTCTTCATGCACAACAGTCATGAAAAGGTTAGTGTGTCAATCAATAAATATTTAATTCCTATCCCGTCAGTGGGACCCTTCATGCTACGTGCCATGATTTCCTGCTTCATCCATACAGTTCAATTCCTGCTCAGCTTAGGTATACAAAGAATACAATCCTTAGGTTAAACATTTTTTTTTTTTTTACATGTCTAATATATATATATATATATAAACACAGACACAGAGTGTTGGGAAGGTTACTTTGGATAATAGATTACAGATTACAAGTTACCTTATTTAAAATGTAATAAGTAGTGTAACTATTTCAATTACTTTATTAAAGGGATAGTTCACTTTGAAATTAAATTTTGGTATGTTTTAGCTTACCTCAAGGGTATCCAAGATGTAGGTGTTTTTGTTTCCGCAGTAGTTTCAATTTTGATATTTTTAGGTCAAACCGTTCTTGTCTGTCAGTCATTTAATGCAGGTCTATGGTCACTGTCTCAAAGAGCATGCACAGAGTCCAAATTAAAACAATTCCCCATCGTAAGTACACATTGATGGCCTAAGACACGAAACGAGCGGTTTGTGTGAGAAAACGAACAGTATTTATATCGTTTTTACCTCTTATACACAGCCACGTCCAAATGATCTGAGGGCGCGCGCGCATCCTGGTGTGTGAAGTGTACGCAGACTGGTGCATAGATATATACACTAGATGTCGCCTTAAAGACATTCGTTCCAATGAACTGCCGTAGACAAGGCGACATCTAGTGTATATATCTACACTGTAAAAAATTTGCTGTAGTTATGCAGCTGTTTGCCAGTAACTTACTGTAGATTTAAATTGATGTTATTTACTGGCAACAGTTTGTTCAAAGTTAAATGAACATTAAACATTAACAAGTCTTTGTCTTTACAGAATAAAATTATAAAATAACAATCTAATGCAAAGCATTCTGGGAACCAGAAATCTTCATCAACCTTTTTCAGTTTTTTTCCTTCAGATTTTGGTTCCCAGAATGCTTTGCATGAGGCTGTTATTTTAGTTTTATTCTGTAAAGATAAAGACTTGTTAATGTTTAATGTTCATTTAATTTTGAACAAATTGTTGCCAGTAAATAACATCAATTTAAATCTACAGTAAGTTACTGGCAAGTAGCTGCCAGTAATACTGTAATTTCTACAGATTTTTCTAACAGTGTATGCACCAGTCTGTGTACACGTCAGATCAGATCACTTGGACGTGGCTGTGTATAAGAGGTAAAAACGATATAAATACTGTTCGTTTTCTCACACAAACCGCTCGTTTCGTGTCTTAGGCCATCAATGTGTACTTACGATGGGGAATTGTTTAATTTGGACGACGGGGAATTGTTTTAATTTGGACTCTGTGCATGCTCTTTGAGACAGTGACCATAGACCTGCATTATATGACTGACAGACAAGAACGGACCTAAAAATATCAAAATTGAAACTACTGCGGATGCCATTGAGGTAAGCTAAAACATACCAAAATTTAATTTCAAAGTGAACTATCCCTTTAAAGATTACATTTGATCACTTTTCTAAATTTCTAACAAATGTCTTCTACTGTTAATCACAGGGTAAGCAGGGTTAACCTTACTGTAGTATTCAACACAAATTACTGTCAGACTTGAATTAAGATGATAATAATTTAATTTTAAAGCACAGCCATCACAAAATCAGACTTTATCACCACCTTTTTGCTTTGTGATCGTTCTGAGGTTAAATACAGACTTATGGACGAAATGATTTTTAATTTCCAGCACTTATAAAACATTTTTATCACTCGCAACTCTCAGACAATGTTTTTCTCCAATGTTTAAATGTTTTTCTCCAATTCATGTTGGCCACAATTATTGGCACCCCTAGAATTTTTTATGAGTAAAATGTCTCTGAAGTATATTCCCATTTAAAATTTCTTACCGCACCAGGGTGACTAGGAACATTAACTTGTCCAACTATGACTTCTTGTTTCACAGGAGTATAAATATGAGGAAACACAATAGCCAAATTCCCTTAATCATATATCACAATGAATAAAAGCCAAAGAATATAGTTCTGATGTGCAGCAAAAAGATTGTTGAGCTTCACAGAATAGAAAGTGGCTGTGACAAAATAGCTAAAGCATTGGAAATTCCCATTTCCACCATCAGAGCAATAATTAAAAAGTTCCAATCAACTAAAGATGTCACAAATCTGCCTGGAAGAGAACGTGTGTCTATATTGTCTTAATGGCCAAAGACTCTTCAAATATCACAGATGGAAAATAGCAGAGATTACTTGAGTCTTGGGGTCAGAAAGCCTAAAAAAATGTATCACCTACATCACCACAAGTTGTTTGGGAGGGTTCAAGAAAAATCTTCCTTGCTCAATATACAGAGGTGGACAAAGTACACAACTTCCTTACTTGAGTGAAAGTACAGATACTACTGGTCAAATATTACTCCGTTACAAGTAAAAGTTGTAAGGACCGATTTACTTAAAGTACAGAAGTATTTGTTTTTAAAAGTACTTAAGTATCAAAAGTAAAAAGTAAATTGTTTTATTATTGTTTTATTGTTGCATTGTTGTATGTAATACTTACAGTACCTTATGCCTCTGAATCTATGCCTGCCTACCTACCCTCATATCAATATTGAATTTATTTCTAGAACTCCGTTCCAGTAGTGGGATTGAATGTGAGATTGAATAAGTGGACTCAATAATGTTCACAATGTAGTGTCCTCAAATAGTCCCCTATTTAAAGTTTTTTGGCTTTTAGTATGAATATGTTAGCCTTACTGTTATCTATATCTATAAGCTAGTGTGCTCAAAACAATGACAAAATTCGCATTTAGAAGACCAAACCCAATGTTGAAAATGAAAATCAGGTTGATGTCAGAATCCAACGTCAGATTGATGTTAATCTCCAACGTTGGACGGACATTGTATTGTTGTTGAAAATGAAAATCGGTTTGACGTCAGAACCCGACGTCAGATTGACGTCAACCCGACTTTCATTTCCAACCAAAATCCAACGTCTGTCCGACGTCAGGTTCTGATGGCAAGCCGATGTCGGGTTCTAATGTCAATCCGACTTTCATTTCCAACCAAAATGCAACCCCTTGCAACCAAAATCACCCCCTGACTGACATTACTACTTTCTACTCAAGGACCTTGACAGAAATGTAGTGAAGTAAAAAGTTTCCAGAAAAAATAATACTCAAGTTAAGTACAGATACTCAAAAAGTGTCAGTAGGCTACTCAAGTATGTACTTTGTTACTGTCCAGCTCTGTCAATATACACTCACCTAAAGGATTATTAGGAACACCTGTTCAATTTCTCATTAATGCAATTATCTAATCAACCAATCACATGGCAGTTGCTTCAATGCATTTAGGGGTGTGGTCCTGGTCAAGACAATCTCCTGAACTCCAAACTGAATGTCAGAATGGGAAATAAAGGTGATTTACGCAATTTTGAGCGTGGCATGGTTGTTGGTGCCAGATGGGCCGGTCTGAGTATTTCACAATCTGCTCAATTACTGGGATTTTCACGCACAACCATTTCTAGGGTTTACAAAGAATGGTGTGAAAAGGGAAAAACATCCAGTATGCGGCAGTCCTGTGGGCGAAAATGCCTTGTTGATGCTAGAGGTCAGAGGAGAATGGGCCGACTGATTCAAGCTGATAGAAGAGCAACTTTGACTGAAAAAAACACTCGTTACAACCGAGGTATGCAGCAAAGCAACACTGTAAAAAATTTCTAACCCTCCCAAATCAAAAATTTCAAGTGACCGATAACATCTAAATTTTTCAATTGGCCCAAGTGAAATTCTGTAAATTATAAAATTAAATTTACAGATTTTCACTTGGGCCAATTGAAATTTACAGAATTTCACTTGGGCCAATTGAAAAATTTAGATGTTATTGGTCACTTGAAATTTTTGATTTGGGAGGGTTAGAAATTTCTTACAGTGAATTGTGAAGCCACAACACGCACACAATCTTGAGGCGGATGGGCGAC
Organism: Rutilus rutilus; assembly: GCF_951802725.1. Classification (NCBI taxonomy): domain Eukaryota; kingdom Metazoa; phylum Chordata; class Actinopteri; order Cypriniformes; family Leuciscidae; genus Rutilus; species Rutilus rutilus. Next base: position 14,407,389 of record NC_140229.1, read on the forward strand.
AACAGCAGAAGACCCCACTGGGTACCACTCATCTCCACTACAAATAGGAAAAAGAGGCGACAATTTGCACAAGCTCACCAAAATTGGACAGTTGAAGACTGGAAAAATGTTGCCTGGTCTGTTGAGTCTCGATTTCTGTTGAGACATTCAGATGGTAGAGTCAGAATTTGGCGTAAACAGAATGAGAACATGGATCCATCATGCCTTGTTACCACTGTGCAGGCTGGTGGTGGTGGTGTAATGGTGTGGGGTATGTTTTCTTGGCACACTTTAGGCCCCTTAGTGCTAATTGGGCATCGTTTAAATGCCACGGCCTACCTGAGCATTGTGACCATGTCCATCCCTTTATGACCACCATGTACCCATCCTCTGATGGCTACTTCCAGCAGGATAATGCACCATGTCACAAAGCTCGAATCATTTCAAATTGGTTTCTTGAACATGGCAATGAGTTCACTGTACTAAAATGGCCCCCACAGTCACCAGATCTCAACCCAATAGAGCATCTTTGGGATGTGGTGGAACGGGAGCTTCGTGCCCTGGATGTGCATCCCACAAATCTCCATCAACTGCAAGATGCTATCCTATCAATATGGGCCAACATTTCTAAAGAATGCTTTCAGCACCTTGTTGAATCAATGCCACGTAGAATTAAGGCAGTTCTGAAGGCGAAAGGGGGTCAAACACAGTATTAGTATGGTGTTCCTGATAATCCTTTAGGTGAGTGTATACAGTGAGGAAAATAAGTATTTGAACACCCTGCTATTTTGCCAGTTCTCCCACTTAGAAATCATGGAGGGGTCTGAAATTGTCATCGTAGGTGCATGACCATTGTGAGAGACATAATCTAAAAAAAAAAATCCAGAAATCACAATGTATGATTTTTTAACTATTTATTTGTATGATACAGCTGCAAATAAGTATTTGAACACCTGAGAAAATCAATGTTAATATTTGGTACAGTAGCCTTTGTTTGCAATTACAGAGGTCAAACGTTTCCTGTAGTTTTTCACCAGGTTTGCACACACTGCAGGAGGGATTTTGGCCCACTCCTCCACACAGATCTTCTCTAGATCAGTCAGGTTTCTGGGCTGTTGCTGAGAAACACGGAGTTTGAGCTCCCTCCAAAGATTCTCTATTGGGTTTAGGTCTGGAGACTGGCTAGGCCACGCCAGAACCTTGATATGCTTCTTACAGAGCCACTCCTTGGTTATCCTGGCTGTGTGCTTCGGGTCATTGTCATGTTGGAAGACCCAGCCTCGACCCATCTTCAATGCTCTAACTGAGGGAAGGAGGTTGTTCCCCAAAATCTTGCAATACATGGCCCTGGTCATCCTCTCCTTAATACAGTGCAGTCGCCCTGTCCCATGTGCAGAAAAACACCCCCAAAGCATGATGCTACCACCCCCATGCTTCACAGTATGGATGGTGTTCTTGGGATGGTACTCATCATTCTTCTTCCTCCAAACACGTTTAGTGGAATTATGACCAAAAAGTTCTATTTTGGTCTCATCTGACCACATGACTTTCTCCCATGACTCCTCTGGATCATCCAAATGCTCATTGGCAAACTTAAGACGGGCCTTGACATGTGCTGGTTTAAGCAGGGGAACCTTCCGTGCCATGCATGATTTCAAACCATGACGTCTTAGTGTATTACCAACAGTAACCTTGGAAACGGTGGTCCCAGCTCTTTTCAGGTCATTAACCAGCTCCTCCCGTGTAGTTCTGGGCTGATTTCTCACCTTTCTTAGGATCATTGAGACCCCACGAGGTGATATCTTGCATGGAGCCCCAGTCCGAGGGAGATTGACAGTCATGTTTAGCTTCTTCCATTTTCTAATGATTGCTCCAACAGTGGACCTTTTTTCACCAAGCTGCTTGGCAATTTCCCCGTAGCCTTTTCCAGCCTTGTGGAGGTGTACAATTTTGTCTCTAGTGTCTTTGGACAGCTCTTTGGTCTTGGCCATGTTAGTAGTTGGATTCTTACTGATTGTATGGGGTGGACAGGTGTCTTTATGCAGCTAACGACCTCAAACAGGTGCATCTAATTTAGGATAATAAATGGAGTGGAGGTGGACATTTTAAAGGCAGACTAACAGGTCTTTGAGTGTCAGAATTCTAGCTGATAGACAGGTGTTCAAATACTTATTTGCACCTGTATCATACAAATAAATAGTTAAAAAATCATACATTGTGATTTCTGGATTTTATTTTTTAGATTATGTCTCTCACAGTGGACATGCACCTACGATGACAATTTCAGACCCCTCCATGATTTCTAAGTGGGAGAACTTGCAAAATAGCAGGGTGTTCAAATACTTATTTTCCTCACTGTATATATACTGTATATTGACAGAGATGAACAGTTATATTATAGTATTATTATAGCCGATATTATTCTATACTATTTTGTCTAAATAAACTAAAAAATAAAACACAAACTAAAATTTTTTAAATACTACAAGTGAATTAGAAAGCACACACAAATGTACCATTGGAACAATGAAGAGTTTTCATTTTTTGATGAACTATGCCACTATTCAAAAGTTTGTTTGCTAGAAAAATACTTATTTTCAAGATAAACCAGTTTTTCTTTACTGTTTTTCTTTACTGCAACAATGATATTCCTTGAAGAACATATAGTTATGCTTTTCATCATCTTTTAGCACAAGTTCATTGCATAGGCATGTTGGCTGAAAACTGCCCTGTTGTCATAAACTTTTTGGATTCGTTCAACCCTTGACACTCTCTCCCTCCCATCGTCCATAGATCTAATGTGTATGACATTTTAAACCATGTAAAGTCTGTTTTGTCTATGTAATTACCAGGGAATTCTACTGGAATAATGTCATGACTTTAGTTCCAGAACTAATTACTGTACATGATGATGAATAGTCAGGTTTTAGTGAAGCAGTTGACTGTATACAGACAAGATAAGGGCTTTACTCCTATAAAAGCATTATCGCACTGCAACATCCTCCCTAAACATATTTCTGATGGCTCCACTGTCTCAGTCCCACGCTCTGATTTGTAAAAACTTTGATGTGTAACAATAACAGGTGTTATTACTTGATTATGAAAGAACGTATAAGAGCTTGTGTGATGGACTGTTTAAAAACCTTTTCAACATTCTTTCTGAAACCCACTCTGGCTTTTCTTGTTTTGAGGATGGTTAACCTTATAAACCTCTTCAACAGCTGTCTGATTCACTTCCTACATCGGACAAACTCCAAGGATGTGTCAGCCTCTGTATAAAGCTTGTCTTTGAGTAAAACAGAGGAGTTACCAGCTTTGATATCTGATTTATTGCACAGCAGAAGAATTTGTCCCCCGCCCTTTAGTTACCAGCGTTTCGCTTTATATTTTATTCCTGCTGGTGGGTTGAAGAAATGTGACGAGGAGAGAAATGATAAATGATGAGATTTGCTTCCGCCGCCTCGCTAAACTAAAAGTCATCTATGCATATAGAACGGAAATGTTTTGCTTGTGTTCAACATGTGGACTGGACTCATATGGCGCACATACTTCGTCGAAACATATGCCACCTAAAAAACAACACTGCCAGATTGGACCCTTTTAAAATATCAATATGCGTTGTAATGTCAAACTTAGATGAGAAAACTTTATTCATTATAACTTATACAAAAGAGAGAAAATTATTGAAATAAAGAACTAAATTGCTTGACTGAGACAAACTGGTTTTGCAAAATCATCATATGAAGTCTATTGGAGATATAGAGTGTTCACAGACCGGTTTTGACATTTTCAACCGCTAAGCTAGCGGCTTAGCGACTATGTATATACAGACCCTTTCCAAAAAATTAGAATATCATGTAAAAGTTTATTTATTTCCATAATTCCATTTAAAACGTTAAACTTCCATAGATTATAGATTCAGGGCCCACAACTTAAACGATTTCAAGTATTTAGTTTATTTGTATACATCATTTGGGCTTCCAGCTCATAAAACCCATGAAAACAGGATTTCAAAAAATTAGAATATTACATGAAATCACACAGTAATTACACAGTGATACCATGGTCATTGAACCAGGTTATTTTGGCAGTGTGGGCAGGTGCAAATCCTGCTGGAAAATGAAGTCAGCATCTCCATAAAGCTTGTCTGCTGAAGGAAGCATGAAGTGCTCTGAAAATGTCCTGGTAGACGGCTGCGTTGAGTGGACAGCACAGTGGACCAACACCAGCCGATGACCAACACAGACTGTGGAAACTTCACACTGGACTTCAAGCATCTTGGATTGTGTGCCTCTCCATTCTTTCTCCAGACTCTGGGACCTTGGTTGCCAAATGAGATGCAAAATTTGCTCTCATCAGAAAAGAGGACTTTGGTCCACTGTGCTTTATTAAATCCAGAGTCAACGCAGCCGTCTACCAGGACATTTTCAGAGCACTTCATGCTTCCTTCATTTTCCAGCAGGATTTGCACCTGCCCACACTGCCAAAAGAACCAAAACCTGGTTCAATGACCATGGTATCACTGTGTAATTACTGTGTGATTGCATGTAATATTCAAAAAAATTTAAATCCTGTTTTCGTGGGTTTTATGAGCTGGAAGCCCAAATTATGTACAAATAAACAACTAAATACTTGAAATCGTTTAAGTTGTGGGCCCTGAATCTATAATCTATGGAAGTTTAACGTTTTGAATGGAATTATGGAAATAAATTAACTTTTCCATGATATTCTAATTTTTTGGAAAGGGTCTGTATATCTATGGTTCCAACCTTGTAACTTTGCGATGCTATTTGCGAGTGTTTGTTTGAACTATGGTATCGGGATACGGCGAATCGTTGAACTACGTTGGTAATGATTGAACTAGCGACCAGTTGGCAAACAATGCTTTCGGGAAACGCACCCCAGATTTGTTCAACTGTCCATGATCACAATACATACTTTTTCCAGTAGCCTATAATTCATTCCTATTCACAATAGTTTAAGCCACAATCTAAAGCCACAAATATGAAGTCTATGTTTTCCTATATGATGCCACTTTTTGAAAGATGATGCCATTGAGGAACTGGCATTTGTCAAATTAATATTTGACCTACCTTTTTGTGCTTTATTGTCTCAGATACTTTTACATTGTTTATATGATGTTATTTCATAAAAACAGTTAAATTAAATAAAAAGGAGATATTAGGCTACACATTTTTTTTAATGGCAATGTCTAATCAAATAAAAAAATTTAATTCACCACTGTTGACGTAAATATGATATTAATTCAGTATTATTAGAATTGCCCTCGCTTTGCCACTGCTTGTACAGTATTTCCGATAAACAAGTCCCCTAGTATTATATTTCTTATTTATGTTAGTTGCATTATAAACCTTTGGCAGTGAAGGGCACGTGGAGGAAGAGCTCAATGGTAAACTTTGTGGATACTTAGTTTCCTGTTGTTTATAGTAGCCAGGCCAGCCTCAATAGAAAATCACCACTCAAACCACACATCCATCTAATTTCGGATGAATATGGGTGGATCTAACAAAGACATGGATTGCGTGATGCTTTCATATACGCCTTTCCTCCATGTGATGTGTTTTCATTGCCTGACAATCAGTCCTGTGGCCTAAACGGCTGTCTCACAAGCGCAAACCAAACAATGCGCCCCGCTCAGAAAATCCCTGCACCACAGCAGGGCACTGGAGATGTTTCCTGCTCTTCCAGAGCGACTGTGGCCACATCATCAATGCCAGCTTGCCGTTTCGGTACTGTGGGGTTTGACCGAGACAAACTCAGTTCCACATAGTCAAAGTATTGTGGTTTCTGATGGCCCTCCATTCCTGATACTGTTCCTGGTTCCACCCAAAGTGGAAAACTATCAACCACACCCTGAACTGACCCAAACAACACAGCACGGCATCATGGGAACCACCCCGGTGCACATGGCCCCACTTCCGGAAATGCCTCCCACAACTTCCCAAACACACTCACACAGATATTAATAACTTTTACCCGTTTTCCTGGTGTCAGAAGAGCGAAATGTTCCCTCTCAAACACATTTCCTCCTTTCCAAGACGCCAAATTTCTCCCCCCTCCTTTGTTGCCTCCTGCCTCTGTCTGTGGTTTCCTTCCAGTAGTGCAATAATAATAAGCTCAGCATTTCCCTTGATGCACCTGGAGCTCAACTGTTTTACTGACATGCTCTGCAGGATGGGTTTATAAGAATAAAAGAAGAATTACACAGGTGGCGATCACTTTAGGCGGTCCAGTCAGCCAAATCTTTGTGTTTTGATGTATTTATTGGTGTTCGTGTGAATCTATCATGTCAGCATGAATCGAGCACTCAATCAACAAAGGACCATATCAGGAGCAGATGAGGTTTTCATCTCACCATCAGCCTCTGTTTGATGTTTATCGGACAGCTGTGAGTGAGGACACCTTAACCTCCTGCCAGATCCCTCTCTGGGTTTTGGCAGTTCATTCTAATAGAGAGGTGAATAAATATTGACACTTGCTGTGAATTCCAGGGGTTCCCTAACTGATGTAATGTTAACACTATAAGAATAACACAAGATGCATTAATTTTTCTTTATTTTGGCATAATTTTTCAGTGCAAGATGCAATGACTCTAATGGTATATTGGCTTTGATACTATCTATAATGGTTCTAAAATGATCATGCTATAATTTTTCCAGAAAGATTATGTTTCTATTTTGCTGATTACATTCAAATAGATTTTCATTGTATAACTTACATCAGTTTCTTACAGGGTTGTGTTGTGTGCCATTGAGAATTGAATTAAGAATGCTTTGTGCATCAATTTCAAAATGAATTGAAATTCAAAGATATTCATTTAACTAATTTTTAACTAGAAAAAAAAAAAAGCTTTAACATTGTTTGAAAGTTTAAAGATCCTTGAACTTGGATGGATGGATGGATAGATACTTCCCAGTGTTTCCCATTTCCCAGAATGCGACTGTTTGAAATGCAATCTGATCTATCCCAGAACAAAAAAGCACCCACACTGTAAAAAAGATATGATCAATAATTTATAACAACATGTGTTTTTACATGTTATTTAAGCACTTTTCATCTTTTTTTACAAGTTATACAAGATTCGGTAACACTTTAGGATAATGGTCCGTATTAACAAGTATGCAGGAAGTAATAAGGGACAGTAGTACTGCATTAACACCAAACTTAATACTATTAACTAATATGGAAGCAATATTAACTAAGCAGTAAGTAATATCTAATTTAGTACAAAGGTAGTTCCTTGGTAGGTATTTGATTATTACTAAAGAAATATATCCTCATTGAGAACTACTTGTGAACTAAGAAAGAATAACCAATTAATTACTAATCATAAAAGTAACATGTCTAAAAAGTTAACAATTGTGTTTTTTTTTTTTTTACTTTTAACATGGTCATAACATTTCAGAAGCTTGTGCCTCAAATGGGTTCTTTGTGGAAACCAGTTTATGAATATTATATCCCCCCAAATACATTAGCTGGTTGAGATTGTGACTACTACTCTTGCCAAAGGATGTATGTATGTTCTCTGTTTATTTCAAACTTAAATATAGAATAATACTAATAATGATAATTTGTTTAAAATTTTAAATAATTAGGAAGTGATGCTGACACTCATGATTGGATTAGTTCACTATTATGAGCTCTATTGAGTGTCAGTTCAATATGTCTCAGACTCCAAAGACCTACCTTTATGTTACAGTAGCCGCCTGAGGAGGACTTCTCTTTAGGATATGAATATAAACATTGATGTTCTCTCGTCAAAAACAATTTGCATCCTTAATGAAGAAATTGGCTGCATTTGTTGCGATAAGCGCAAAACCACATCTTCCAGATTACAATGTTTGTTAGAATATACTAGTGCCTCACAGAAATTTATGCATGTACAGTATGTGTCAAATATAAAATTAAATTACTTGTGAAAAACGTTAACTCCTCACTAATTACTCAAGCGTTACCTTGTCATCCCGCAGGAACTACTAGTGATGTGGCCCATTATTTTAAAGTGAAAAACATGTTAACTCCTCACTAATTACACAAGCTTTACCTTGCGTTAAGGTAACAGAAGCGTTAACTACTAGTGATATAAAGTGTTTTTCACTTTAAAATAATGGGCCACATCACTAGTAGTTCCTGCAGGATGACAAGGTAACGCTTGAGTAATTAGTGAGGAGTTAACGTTTTTAAACAAATGATCATTATTAGTATTATTCTATGTTTAAGTTTGAAATAAACAGAGAACATACGTCCATCCTTTGGCAAGAGTAGTAGTCACAATCTCAACCTGTAGCTAATGTATTTGGGGGGATATAATATTCATAAACTGGTTTCCACAAAGAACCCATTTGAGGCACAAGCTTCTGAAATGTTATGACCATGTTAAGAGAGAAAAACCTCCCCCACAATTGTTCACTTTTTAGACGTTACTTTTGTGATTAGTAATTAATTGGTTATTCTTTCTTAGTTCACAAGTAGTTCTCAATGAGGATATATTTCTTTAGTAATAATCAAATACCTACCAAGGAACTACCTTTGTACTAAATTAGATATTACTTACTGCTTAGTTAATATTGCTTCCATATTAGTTAATAGTATTAAGTTCAGTGTTAATGCAGTACTACCTATTACTTCCTGCATAGCTACTTGTTAACTATGGACCATTATTCTAAAGTGTTACCCAAGATTCAACTGTTTGTTTGTTTTTTACATCAGTTTAATGCAATTTAAATTGAAATGATTTAAACATCTAAGTTGATTGTACTTAAAAATGTAAGGCAGCAACTTTTTTTTACAGTGGATAACAGGGGTCTTCAACTAAAATTGCTTGAGGTCCAGTAAATGAACCCTCCTCACCAGCCGAGGTCCGGACAATTATATACCTAAAAATATGAATTGATGGGTTTTACCAGACTAAAGAAATGAGTGTAGATAACTTTTTTTTTTTTTTTATTGAACAAAATATAATGTTATGGATAAACATGTCTTTTCATATGTATAAGCAGCCATAAGTGATCCTTCACAAAACTGATCTATTTTTAATGCTGTTCTGTTATGTCCTTTAAGTTGATTTGGTACAAAATATCTGAATTCAACCAGTAACAATGTCTGACAAAAATATGATAAAGGAAACTGTGCAAAATGCCTTCATCTCTAAATCTGCACTAAACATACATTAATTTCAACATTAACAACTTAAAAGGAAAACTAAAGTGCTTTTTTCGGCTGAACTGAGATTAACAATCACTTTGATGTGCCTGATATAAATGTGTTTTTATTAGAAAATAGCGGCATTTATTTATTTCATTATGTCAAAAGGCTTCGCGGTCCGTATGGACGCATTTTGCGGTCCGGATTCGGACCGGAGTCCGCCAGTTGGTGACCCCTGGTGTATAAGCTCATCAGGAACAATAGTCTCACACAAAATGGAAAAGAGTGTAATATGAAAGCCTCGTTCAGATATTAAAATAAAACAATATGTAATGTTCCTACTTGTACCAATTTGTTGGCAGCACTAAACGCAAAAAGTGCCAAACCTTTTTAACAAGTCTCAAACTGACAAGGGACCCATGCGATCAGCAGTGCGTGTCTCTGCCAAAACGACAAATAAAAGAGAAGAGGAAGGGTGGTCTTTGAACGAAGAGAGAAAATAAACTCACACTGGACAACAATAGCTGAATATTTTTACATTTTGGTGAGGAAAGCATTGGACTTTGCTTATTAACACATGAAAAGCATGTGCATAGGATGAAGTGTTTCTTGACTCTTTTCTGAAATAGTGTTGTTGACAATTTGTTGGCAATTTTTTGTGTCTGGCTAGATGTCGCATTCTTTCCTTGCACTGAAACTCACGGTCTCAAAATGAGTTTCACAGTAAAATCAGTCAATTAGAAGTGAAGCCTTCACAGTTTACTGACTTTATGCAGCCATTTTTTGGTGTGTGCAGTGTCCCGAAATATGTTCAGCTGATATTTTTAGTTTGTCAGCATGAGTGCGTAACCCAGGAGTGGTCAGCTTCTGATGTGTGCATGGCCTGTCGCTGTATTTAGAGTGAAAACACCATACAGCATTTTACCAGATCATCGCACACTATCCCCACTGCAAATTAGAGCCTGTGCTGTGCCCCGGCTTTTTAAACTTTCTTTCTCCGGTGCTGTTAAATGGAAACATGTGGCAAATCCATATACAAACACACAGTGCACATACAAACTCATGCATGCACACAAATGAAGTCTCATGATTGCATAAACAGAGACACAAACATCATGCCTCAGTAATGAGTACAATCTTTTATTTTTCTTGTTAAATATGGTTTCTGCTGGATGTGGATGCAATTTCTGTCATATCAAAGATTTGGAAAGAACATGAGAGTTGCTGTGAAATGAATTTCCAAATTTTCCAAAAAGGTAACAGTGCACAGCCACCCACTCTGAAGTGTTAATCAATTTTAATGCTTGGCTGCTGCATTATATGTCAATTAACAGTTGCCTTAGGGAAATAAAAATCATTACTCTGAAGTATGATTGAACAAAGCCTACATGTCATATACACCTAGGATAACTTGAGGGTAAATCATGGGTTAATTTTCATTTTTGGGTGAACTAGATTTTAAAGGGCAATTAGCACCTAACAGGGTGGACTCGGTTTGAGGGACAAAAGTTTATTGGTTTCACACATCATTTTTTTTTTTTTGATTTTTTTTTACGCATAACCTTCGCTACGGTTGCGCCTGCTGTCCACACATAGGCTACTCTGGATGAATTTAGGTACTAATCTTAGGTATTAATCATTGTGAATTTGTGTTAATTGGGGTATTTTGATGCATGGAAAATCATGTGGCATGAAAGTTGATAAACAGTTTATGTTAAATATCCAGTATTGTTTCATAGGGAGATAAAATCCACCAAACTACACAGGAATGACCTGAATGTGTGCACAAGTTGCATGCACACAACTTTTATGGTACTTTTTTATTGTACTTTTTCAGGGTTCTCAAGTTTTATCAAAAGCTTGGAGTGAGATCACATGCGGTTAGGGGAGGAGCCCTAATGGAGTCCCGCCCCCGCTCGTCCCCGCCCCCCAATTTTACCCATTGTTCATAATTAACCAGCACAAATTGAAATTATAACAATTGGTAAATCTGATAAATGACAGAGCAATTCATCACATCAAATATACTCTTTAATGTTATATTTCAAAATTACAAATATACAAAAATTACAAAAATATAACAAATTGCTCCAAACAGTTTGGAAAAACAAATGTATTAAAACATATTATATAAACACAAACTTTTATGTTAGATGCGATTAATCGATTTGACAGCACTAGTTTAAACATACTTTTTTTTTTTTAAATGTTTGTTGTAGTATATATTTTATTATAGTGTTTTTTTTTTCTAATATACATTTTTGAGTCATGAATAATATTATCATTTTCTTGAACTTATAAAAACTCTGGTACAATGCTAATTATTATCTCAAATGGTAAAATATATTTTTGCTTTTTCCCTGACATCTTTGAAAAATACAAATGCAATGGCAATGATTAATGTATGTTTTGACAGGATATAAAATATTACCCACTCTGCTTTAATACATGTAGCCTTAATGTAACTAGAAAGACTATTAATACAGTATAATATATAATTTAAAAGAAAATTAAGAAATACATCTTCATTCCTTCCCATACCCACTAAGATTTCCCTTAGTTTCAGATAACGTAAGCTAGCCAAACTGAGCCAAAGCTTCTGGCCTGGTTGCAAAGTAGTTGTAGAGTTTTTGATTAATAATAATGTATACGATGATGGGCTATATATTAAATGTTCTAGCCTAAAAATGTTAGACGAGCTTTCTTCCAACTTACCTTCTCCAACGTGTGTTCGCACGATGTTCTTGGTTAGGCTACCTAGTAATGAACGTACGGTGGCCGAGAATGTTCCGTCAACTTCCGTGTGTCTAACGCAATCTGGCCGAGATACGTGCTGGCGGCAGGAAACTTCACTTTGTGTGCCCGCGCCTCGTATACAACGTTATATATAAAGCTTGCAGGACAACTTGGTTGGCATTGCCTTTTCAGCGTGAGAAATACACGGTGTGGCGTGTGAGCGTGTAAACTGGTTGAATTGCGTGTGTCTCACGGCCAATGCGTGAGACTTGAGAACCCTGCTTTTTTGACATTTGGGAGCTTAACTGTGTCCAAATTTGTGTTGTCACAGGAAAAAATCATTCAGGTTTGGAATGCCATGAGGGTGAGTAAATGATGACAGAAAGTTCATTTTTGGGTGAACTATCCCTTTAAATATCACTTTTTGTTCTGGCCAATTTACATATTTTATTTATATATTTGAATAATGGCCAAATTAGCACACACACACAAAAAACCTTAGCATAACAAGAAACAAAGATCCAAGTTTCGTCAAAAAACCTCTGGTGAAATTATTCACATTAGGCATCGCAAAGGAAAAACCAAGTCCTAATTTTTAATTGTCTTATAGGTGTTAATTCAATTCTCAGTAACACTATGTACAATTCTAGCTCAGTAACCTTAGAGTAAAATGTAATGCATACGTGAAAGTGAAGAAAATATGATTGTCCTGAAATGAGGCTGCAAAAAACACGGCTGGGATTAAGTAGGTGCTAATGACAATGGAAAGGTCACCTGGTCCAATTAATGTGCTTTTATGGGGCTGAGTGAGACTTCTTTTACTATGATGTTACAGTCTTTGAGTGTGTGCGATCTCATTTGCTGGTGTGCTAAAGGAACACCTTCAGTTCTGCCAGACTGAAGTTCACTCGTTCTTCAGAATCAAAGGACTCGGTTTTGGCAAGGTGGCTGTGCTCCCTACTGTGTGCTGGTTCTTTAGTCCTCTCACTCGAGCTGCAGACAGGCATCAATCAAACCTCAGCCCGGGGCTCTTGCCATGAGAGAGAGAGACTGAAAGAGAAAGCTAGAGGAAGAATGAGAGATGTGGGAGAGAGTATAGAGCAGAGGTGATTGAGAGCTGGCTTTCCTCGCAGGCTTTTCTGGCATCTCTTAAACATATCAGGCGAAACACTCTCAGTCATGCCAAGATTCTCCCCATTTCCCATGCTGGTGTCCTTCACAACCTCCTTTTGCAGTCTCCCTCTCTCTCTGCTGGGTACGGGGCCAGGTCAGTGCTCTTGTCAGAGCCAACTCACAAACACTTCATGCAACACTCTGAGTGCCTTTAAAAATGTATGCTTTCTGTTGAGTAATTACAGTTCAGCACATGTTGTGAGGTCATTTAAACCTGTTCAAGCAGTAAATTTGCAGGGGTGCTGTGAATGATTTTACAGTGATGACAGATACTGTATTGTTCAGAACCATTGTAACATCTCAGATAGTTTGTTTGCTGTTGTGTTTACTAACCTCTAAATTAGATTAGCAAAATAATTCATTAATAAATAATAAATAAATAAAACATTTTTAATTATGATTTAATTATGAATTGTAAATATGATATAAAAAAACTAAATTATGATTAAAAGGTTAATTAGGACAACATGTTGGCTTTTTGTGTCATGCTATAATTTTGACTTTTAATATCATAATTATGACTTATCTCATGAAATTGACTTTTTAGCTGTCAGTTATTACCAGTTTTCTTAAGTGGTGGAAATGGGCTTTCATAAACATAACAGTGGTCAATTGTAAACTACACTCACCTAAAGGATTATTAGGAACACCTGTTCAATTTCTCAGTAATGCAATTATCTAATCAACAAATCACATGGCAGTTGCTTCAATGCATTTAGGGGTGTGGTCCTGGTCAAGACAATCTCCTGAACTCCAAACTGAATGTCAGAAAGAAAGGTGATTTAAGCAATTTTGAGTGTGGCATGGTTGTTGGTGCCAGACGGGCTGGTAAACTTACAGGGCCGGTAAACTTACAAAATGTTGCCTGGTCTGATGAGTCCCGATTTCTGTTGAGACATTCAGATGGTAGAGTCAGAATTTGGCGTAAACAGAATGAGAACATGTATCCATCATGCCTTGTTACCACTGTGCAGGCTGGTGGTGGTGGTGTAATGGTGTGGGGGATGTTTTCTTGGCACACTTTAGGCCCCTTAGTGCCAACTGGGCATCGTTTAAATGCCACGGCCTACCTGAGCATTGTTTCTGACCATGTCCATCCCTTTATGACCACCATGTACCCATCCTCTGATGGCTACTTCCAGCAGGATAATACACCATGTCACAAAGCTCGAATCATTTCAAATTGGTTTCTTGAACATGACAATGAGTTCACTGTACTAAAATGGCCCCCACAGTCACCAGATCTCAACCCAATAGAGCATCTTTGGGATGTGGTGGAACGGGAGCTTCGTGCCCTGGATGTGCATCCCACAAATCTCCATCAACTGCAAGATCAACATTTCTAAAGAATGCTTTCAGCTCCTTGTTGAATCAATGCCACGTAGAATTAAGGCAGTTCTGAAGGCGAAAGGGGGTCAAACACAGTATTAGTATGGTGTTCCTAATAATCCTTTAGGTGAGTGTATATTATTTTGCACATTTTGTCATGTTGAATGTTAAATTACTTTAAATGACAACAAAATGACAACTTTAAAAGGAACAACTGAAATAAATATATTGCTTAAGTATTTGTCCCTTAACTCAGTATTGTTGAAGCTTCAAGTCGTTTTGGGTATAATGCGACAAGCTTTGCATATCTGCATTTGGCGTTTTTCTGCCATTCTTCTCCTCAGATCCGCTCATGCTCTATCAGGTTGGACGGGGATCCTCAGTGGACAGACATTTTCAGGTTTCTCCAGAGATGTTCGATTGATTTTAAGTTTGGGCTATGGCTGGACCACTCATGGACATTCACAGAGTTGTCCATAAGCCACTCTTGCATTGTCTTAGCTGTTGTGTAGGGTCATTGTCCTGTTGGAGGTTCTGAATGTTCTGGACGAAGTTTTCATTAAGGCTTACTCTATATTTTGCTGCGCTGAGCTTTCCCTGACGAGTCCCCTAGTCCTGGCTGCTGAAACCCCCCCCCACAGCATGATGCTGCCACCACCACACACTTTTCTCCCATCTACAGATCATGGAGCTCAGCCAGAGGAACCATCAGCTTCTTGGTCACCACTCTAACCAAGGCCGTTCTCCATTGATTGCTCAGTTTGGCAAGGAGGCCAGCTCAAGGAATAGTCCTGGTTGTTCCAAACATCCTCCTGTATAGCCGAAACAAACTTTGTTGCATTATTTTCCTGTTATATCTGCTTTGAAACAATCTATATAGTAAAAAGCACTAAATAAATAAAGGTGACTTGACTTGACATTAAGGATTATGGAGGCTACATGCTACTGTGAACCTTCAATGCAGCAGATTTTTTTTGTAGTCTTCCTCAGATCTGTGTCTTGACACAATCCTGTCTCTGAGCTCTACAGGCAGTTCTTTTGACCTCATGGCTTGGTTTTTGCTCTGATATGCATTTTCAGATTTTAGACCTTTTATTGAGAGGTTTGTGCCTTTCCAAATCACACCCATTCAATTGAATTTGCCATAGGTTAACTCCACTCGATATCTAGTAACAAACTGGAATTGTGTGTGTGTATATATATATATATATATATATAAAGGGCTAAACATGTCCCTAAATTACCCTTTGGCTGTGTACTTATGTTTTTTTTTTAGAGTTATACCATTTACATCAATTTACTGATCAATCCACATCATAGCTCTTAATCTCTCAGAAAACATGATGGCATTAGAGGAGAGATAGACAAATGAAAGGAGTGGAAGGGACCACAGAGTGTCAGCTGAACGGATGATCTAGACAAATGGGAACCACCTGTGGATCGCTGTGGTAATTTCTCACACTGTACACTGAGATGAAACATGGGATTGATTATTTAAACTACCCCTCTGAACTTGCAGTCCCTGGGGTGTTTTTATTTTTCAACCCAAAATGATCTCAAAATTAAGAGTTTCAGCCACAGACACTTTTTAGCAGAGCCAAAGAGATTATCCTCCAGATTTTGGCTCAATACTTGAATGCTTTTTGGCTTCCTCTCTCGGCTCCTTTTCCTGCCCCTCCCAAAAAACTGCAGCCCCCCCCCCACCACAAACAAACGACCACAGAGCCACGCAAACAGATCAAATGCTTATTTATAGTTTAGTCTTCACTTTTTATGTTTAAAGACAAGTATAAGTTTACAAAATCATTTTTTAAAGTTCTTAATATTTAAAGGAACAAGTTAAACTCTACTGACAGCATCTGTGACGTCTTTTATCACAGACAATAATAATTCGCTCATTCCTTAATATATGATAAAAACAAAACAAAAACCCTCATACACTTACTATAGAAGTTTATAGATCAAGTGTTATATGCAGCATGTAGTATAAAAGCACATAATTAATTATTTCATTTAAAATGTTATTTAAGCCATGAAGTTGTCCTTTGAATCAGGCACGTGAATCAGCGGACGCTTTGGGTGCTCGAGCCCCTGCCCTTTTTAAAAACTAATCAAAAGTGCCCGTCTCAAACAAATATCAATGATAATATTGTGGTCAATAAAACAAAATGCATTTGATTATAATTAACATGACAATGTGTACAAAACTAAAGTACGGTAACCTAAATGCACGATTATTTTTACGGTTCTGTTTACGAGGTGTGGTTGCCATAACGCGTTGCTATGGGTATTGCTATTATGCTATGGGTATCAATCACTCGAGTGTGACTGTCTTGCTTCGGATTTGACTGAAAGGGTTAGTTCACCCAAGACAGTGGCTCAACCAAACGTTTATCAAGCAACGAGAATACTTTTTGTGCGCAAAAATCCCCCAAAAATAACGACTTTATTCAGCTATTCATTTTCTTCTGTGTGGGCCTCTGACGTGTGTTCCCGTAGTGTAACAGCGCAGCGCTTCTGGGTTGTACGTCATAACGTAGGCTTACTATTGGCCGACGCTGGTCATGTGTGTGATGCATGTGATGCTCACACAGAAGAAAATGAATAGCTGAATAAAGTCGTAGTTTTTGGGAGGGTTTTGCGCAAAAAAAGTATTCTCGTCGCTTGATAAACTTACGGTTGAGCAATTGTAGTCACTTGGGACTATTTTATATTTTAAACATTGTCTTTACTAACTTTCTGGGCCGGCAAGTTTCAGTTACAGAGAAGCCTATGGAGGAGTGAGACAGCTCTCAGATTTGATCAAAAATATATTAATTTGTGTTCCGAAGATGAATGAAAGCATTACGGGGTTGGAACAACATGAGGGTGAGCAATTACTGACAGAATTTCCATTTTTGGGTGAACTAAACCTTGAAGAGGTCAGTCTCCGTTTTCGAAGGTCGAAAACTCCAGAGTAGTATGTGTGGACGGCAGGCGCAACCGTAGTGAAGGTTATGCGTTTTAAAATGAAAATGCACTGGTGTAAACATATAGGTATTCCACAGTCTGCTCGGGAACCGATGCTCTCGAACCAAATATGGCTCTTTCAGTGAGTAGGCCTATATGGCTTGACGGCAATTTTTTTAACTTTTTTTTTTTTCAATAATAAAAGGTAGTGTGTAGATTCAATTAAAAATCAACATATTACATATTTTAAAATATTACATAATTCAGCAGTTTTTTCTTTTTTTTCTTGAATAAATAATTTTTTGGCATTCTTGAGTGTATTGTGGGATAATAATTTTCTGGGTTTGAGAACGTGAACGTGAGATGCAGCGTGCAGTGCAATGAAAAACAACATAGGTTCTCTAGACCTGTTTCAGCAAGACGCATTCCCAGCAGTCAAAGAAAAACATGTGAGAAACGTCTCTTAAATGGTCATTTAACAGCAACTATTTTTATTTATTTTTTATGGTAAGCAACATGCGGTCGATTCATAGGCTATAGCGTTTCTGTAATAAGAAGACCATAATTAAAGGTCAGATAACTCTGAATGAACATTCTATTAACGTTACTGGAAGAACATACAGAAATATACATCTATATAATGAAGCATCTTTAAAGTTCTGAGGTAGATTTGAAACTGCATTCAGAACTACATGGGGATTTATACAATGTTAAATGTGGTCTGTGTGAAAGTGTGTGTGTGTTGTCTCACATACACATAACATGGATAAAGGACCAGGTGGGCCAATGTGTGTGTTCTAGGCCTATATTTTATGTCTTATTGCCACATCATAAGACTGTGAGACCTCTGACCACAACAAACTCACTTGAAGTTTGTGATCATTAGATGTTTTTTTGGAGAGTGTGTCTACCAGCTCTGTTAAATGTCCCATCATGCTCAGTAAATTGACAGACCTCAACACATGCCCCCCACTCCCTCTTTCTCTCACTCACACACACTCACACTCACACTCACACACAAAGTTAATTACAGCAGAAGCACAGAGACCCACATCATAAGAGCCCAATGTGCAAAACCAAAACTGGGAGCAATTCACTGTGATTTAGGGGGGAAAAAATAATGAAACCATAGGACTCATAAAATGGCCACCTTTATGGTTTTTATGGGATCTGTGGTGATCACCGAAAGAATCTGAATATTTTCATGTGGAAATTGTAGTTTTGTGTAATATTTAGAAATGGTGTGAAATTTATTCTGAAATACAAATCATAATAAATGACTGGGTACAGAGGAAATACTTATCTGTGTTTCGTTTCATACTGGCTTGTGGGTTTATTTCATGTTTCAAGAGTGGATATAATTGTCAGATCCAAGTTCTACATCTCGAACCTTTTATCTGACAGCTGTGAGCCATTACGTTCAAATCAAACATGTCGAAACATTTTTCAGCTATTATTTCCGGCACATGAATCCACACAGACACAGAATGGTGCTGTTATTGTTAAAGGTGACATCATGAAAATTTACTTTTTCCATGTTTAAGTGCTATAATCGGGTCCCCGGTGCATACCAACCCAGAAAATGTGAAAAGTGACAACCCAGTAACTTTGTTTTGGTAAGCCTTACACTGCAAGCATGTCAACATATCAGCCTATCAGATTTCGCTCCCCTCCTGACACAAAGGGATCTTATTATAATATTACCACCCCTTAATCTGCATGTTTCCATCCAAGGGGCCGCCATTTGGTTTACAGCAGTGAAACCAGTTCTAATGCAATGGCAAAAGTTCGAACAAAGCCTGCAAACTGTTCTGTCGCTGGCTGCACAGACGAGCAGAGAACACTATTTAGAGTCCCAGCCAGCCTCCAATGACACAAGAGTTAGTGGATTCATTTTATTTTCAACGGAAATCTACCAGAAACAGATGAATCAATGTAACTCCACAAAAACTACATAAATATATCCACTAACCATTCAGAAACGTCCAGGTGCAGTCTAAAACTTGCAACCTCTTCCTGAGTCTCTCTTAAGGCTACACTCCGCTAATGGTTATTTCTAAAATTGCGTGTTTTGTTATTGTTTCCGAAGCTAGGTTAAAGGAGCAGCAGAAGCTTATTTGCATTTAAAGGGAAACACACAAAAAGGAGCGTTTTTGCTAACAACCAAAAAGGGGCAAATTTCTGCTGAAATTTCACAGACACATTCTGGGGACACCATAGATTTATATTACTTCTTGTGAAAAGGGGCATAATATGTCACCTTTAACTAAAACAGAAGCGATTAAAAATTGTTTTCGATAATTGAAATAAAACTGAAATTAAGTTTAAGTCTAAGTACTAAAATTACTAAAACTGAAATCAAAATAAATGAAAGCTATACAGAAATATAAAAAGCAATAAAATGATAAAAGCGCATAAAAAAATGTGCTTCTATTTCACTGTTCCACGCCACCAGAGGCAGTCAGTACATTGTGGAAGGAGTCGCGTCTCGCTCATCACATCAAGAATCTCGTATTAATTCAGTCACACGTGACTTTTACCGATGACGTGTTGTCATTCTTGTGAAGAGATCTCGCTCGAGTGTACACAGCTCTTTGGTTGGCGTTTGCTCCCCGCTATAACTGTGTCTTCTGAATGCAAAACAACATTGAATTCGTTGTTGGATTCGTTATTGGATTCACATTGGATTGTTTCGGACCCATTGGTTATCCATGGTCTTCACTAAAGGCTGTGTTCCTGTCAGAGGAATTGAGGTGAGTGTCTGCATTAGAACTCATTGGTTAACCAGGGTTCTTGTTTACCATGTGTACATATTTGTTGCCTTCAGTTTGTTACCATATTCAGCTCTGTTAATTAGCACAGTGGTTTATCAAGGTTTATTTTCTCAACGTGTAGGTGTTAGGGCTGCCTCAGTTCAAAATGTATCAGCACCAGCCAGAGCCAAGGTTCAAACTGGTAGTAAGCATTCAGCTGAAGGGCATCCAAGGAAGAAACGGACCACCTATACAATACTATCCAATCAGGTGGCTGAACTATCTAATTCAAGCTCTGTTGGCGATTTCATTTCCTTCTGCCACTCAGAACGTAAATGAGGAAATGAGGGGATCCGTATCTACCTTCTCATTGCCCAGGTTCGAATCAGCAGCTGAATGTTCCAGGGAGGAGCTGGACACCTTTTCTCTAGCAGCTTCGGATTCATTAAATACTCATGAGCAGAAGCGTTTTGCACCTTTAGAGGAGACCTCACCTTTACAATCTCAGTCTCAACACTTGCATAGTGAGGAGGGCTCAGGTCTTCAAGGTGCTGGGTCTTCAGTAGTGTTCTCGCTGCAGGACACTATCAAGATGGTCCATGCTAGGTTGAATTTGGACCCACCTCTTCCTGTGTTGGGTCCTTCAAACCTCTTTCGTCATCCGGTTGCACGGCCGGAGGACTTCCAGATACCTAGCTGTCATGACTTTACTGAAGTAATGTTCTCTGCGTTTCACTCAGCTCCGTCATCCAGGCCTGATCGAGTAGCGCGCACACTGGCAGCAATGGCTGAAGCCCAGGAGAAAGGGCTTGGTAGCATTCCTCTTGTAGAGCCATGTATTTCTTCCCTGGTATCTCCAGATGAAGCCCTGAAACAGGAACTCCGCTGCCCCAACCCGGAGTGCAGGCAAACTGGTGACTTATTGGTGCGCATTTATAACACTGTCTCAGGATTGAGTCGTGTGGGGAATTCAGTGGCTCATCTGCTGCTGGCGCTCCATTCTACCATGTCTACAGCAGCAATAGAATACTGAGAATACTGCATCAGAGCCGCTTGACACTTCTCTGCAGGCCTTGGGATCGATTGCCTTCTCCAGTGGAAATGCTCTTGGGCTTATTACGCAGGCCAGGTTGCAAGTGTGACTATCTCAGTCCAAGCTTCCAGAGGCATGCTATAACAACCATTGTCAGTTACCTCTAGTGCCTGGTCAGGTTTTCGGTCCAGCTGCTCTGGAGGCTTTTGAATGCAACAGAATCTTGATCTCTGCATATTGAGCGCAGTGTGACCCACCCTGCACTGACTGGACACCGGATGCCCGTTCGTCATTCAGCTTCGCAACAGTGTGGACATGGGTAATATTACAGGCCGCCAGCACGGGTAGTATGTACCCAGTGGGATTTGCGAGTGGTGTTGGACAGTCTGTGCAAGCAGATACTAGAAATCTTTCTATGAAAACTGCTTTCCTTTTAGCCATAACATCAGCAAGAAGGGGCGGAGAGTAACATGCTCTGTCTGTGAGTCCGCAGTGTCTCAGGTGAGGGCCAGAGGGCAATCAAGTTACACTTTGGCCAAACCCAGCATTCCAGCCCAAGGTATTGTCAACTCAGTTCACAAATCAGCCTATTCAGCTGGCGGCGTTTAGAAAGGAGGACAAGGCTTTCCAAGCAGCCCAATGTCCCGTTCGTGCATTAAAGCAGTATGTGCTAAGGACTGCCTTATGGCGTACCACGGACCAGCTATTCGTCTGTTTTGGGCCCGGCAGAAGAGGTGCACCCTTGTCGAAGCAAAGGCTCGCTTACTGGGTAGTTGACACCATTGCTGAGTCTTATCGTTTCACAGATCATACTATAACCTGCATCTGTTAGGTATCATTTGACTCGGGCTTTGGTTACTTCTTGGGCAGCATTGCGTGGCGTGTCCCTCTTGGAGATATGTGCGGCAGCCACGTGGACATCACCTTGTACGTTCACACAGTTTTAAGGGCTTGATGTGGCCTATGCCTTTGATTGGCTCAGCTGTGTTGATATAGCTGATATATAGCTGATATCGGAAGCTGATATAGCTTCCGACACATCATCGATCAGTCACGTGTGACTGAATTCAATACAAGCTTCTCAATGAGATGCGCGAGACGTGACTCCTTCCACCATGTACTGACCGTCTCTGGTGGTCTTCCATCATTCATAGAACCACGGTTATGCAAGTAACTCGTGATTTTTTGTCCTGTTTTTGCAAAATTCTGTGAAATGCTTTGTAAGGTGTTGACAGTTGCCAAAATAGTACTATATTCTTATTAGCTTAACCTAATATTCAATGTAGCTTAACCTAATATTCAATGTGAACTTGCAGAGGGCGGGAGAATAATAGGCGTTCGATGTCCTTACATTAGTGTTATCATTATGACATTACAGAAACAACATTACCGAACATCCAGATGCATGGATGAGGAAAGTTCTGCACAGCCCCGTTCATCCATATGCTGCCCATATTTAATTACACAGTGTGTGAATATACAGCACAACTTCCTCATTCCATGTTTCTAACAACTTTCTATCTTTTGTTCTATGCTCCTTTCACAGAGGGAGAGGAAATGAAGAGTTATAGAGCTGCAGGTGATCTTTCCTGACCTACACAACTTTAGCCATCCAGCTGGAGAATAATAGCAGAACGTCAGGTCAGTTCAAGGTAACGTGGTCAATGTCTTTCACACCTGCTATGATGAAAAAATAAGTTAATGGCATATTGCAGGAATCTCTTGCAGCAACTTCTCTTCTCTGATGACGTGTTTACTGGCATGAGGGTGGGACAACCTGTCACTCACATGAGACCACAGCAATAGCAAGCCACAACCATCCAATCAACACCCTACTTTTCTCTTGTTCAAGAAGCCGTTTCTTTGGGAAAGAAGAAAATATGGTGAATAGGGAAGAAAAGATTATCACAACTTCCCTGTCATTCCAATTTTAAAGCAGATTTCACATTTTAGGAATGAATCTTCAGAGGCCATTTCTGTTATAGAATTGAATACCTTAATTTATTATATCTATTCTAATTTTCTTCTGGGTTTTAGATCTGCAAACTGAACAGCTTTAAAATGAGGCTTTTCAATCACTTTCAGCGGACCTCTGTTTTACACTAAGTGACAGACGGACACCAGATGTTAGAAACCTCCATCTATGGAGATGACAATGCTGTGAATATTATTAAAAATGATATTTTAACACACATTATTGGTTCTTCTTTCACTGCAAGAGGCATCTGGTGCTTAGCAATGAAGCAGGATTGATCTTGCATGTTGACCGCATTAAATAATTCAGCTTGCTGCTCTTTGCTCACAATGAGAAACATTCAAGAGAATCTCATAGTGTTTGTATTGGTTTAGTCATGTTCTGTGGCAATGAGTTTGGAAATTTGATTTAAAACCCTGACGACATTGAAAGTTTAACCAGGGGCGTCATGCACCTATTTTAAGACATGACCATGAAAAAACATGACCAAAGACCAAATGACCAAATTTTGAAACAACTAAGTAAAACGTGTTAGTCTCATATAGGCCGATAATTTTAACATATACATTTATGTATACATATATAATTAAAGGGGACATATCATGAAAATCGGACTTTGTTTGTGTTTAAGTGTTATAATCGGGTCTCCGGTGCATCTACCAACCCAGAAAAAGTGAATAGTAACTTTTTCAACCCAGTAACTTTCTCTGCAAGCATGTCAAAAAATAAGGAGATCAGATTTCACTCACCTTCTGATATAGGGGATCTTATTATAAAATGACCACCCCTTAATCTGCACATTTCCACCCACGGCGCCGCCATTTGGTTTTCGCAAGCGGCAACAGTGTTACCAGTTCTAACGCAATGGCAAAATTTCAAGCAAAGCATTCAAACTGTTCTGTCGCTGGCTGCACAGACGAGCACAGAACACTATTTGACCAAAAATTGTCAAAGCTGTCTTATAAAGACCTCAGGGAACAGTGCCAACTTGTGTAAAAGTTAAACATGACGGTACATGCAAGTCGATGAGATGAATCAATGTAACTCCACAACAACTAAATAAATGTATCCACTAACCATTCACAAACGTCTAGGTGCAGTCTAAAAATTGCAACCTCTTCCTGAGTCTCTCTGTAAGGCTGCACTATGATTATTTCTGAGATTTTGGATGATTGAGATTCGCGTGTTTTGTTATTGTTATGTAGTATGTAGTATCCGAAGCTCATGTAAAGGATCGGCCCTCTTCTGAACTGTGGCGGGAGCAACAGCTCATTTGCATTTAAAGGGACACACACAAAAATGGCGCGTTTTTGCTCACACCCAAAAAGGGGCCAATTTTACAAGCTATAATAAATGATCTGAGGGTTATTTTGAGCTGAAATTTCACAGACACATTCTGGGGACACCAGAGATTTATATTACATCTTGTGAAAAGGGGCATAATATGTCACCTTTAAAATGTGTTGGTAGGTGACAACAAGTGTCTTTTTTGTGTGTTGTTCAATTATTAATTCATAAATAATAATCTCTGCGCGAGCAGGGTACGAGAAGGTATGCAAATACATATGTTAACAGGTAGGTAGGACATCCTATTATTTCATTCGGACCGAATGCTATGATTGGACAAACTATTTTTGGCCCTGAGACTTCCACTGAATATATATGTACATTTTTAAATATTTAGACCACTTCTGTTATTGATTGCTATCAGGATGTGAAGAGAGTTTCAACCAGTATAACAAAAGACTACCTTACCTTTAATTCTTATTTATTTAAATATTAATATTGAATTTATGAATTGTAAGAATTATATTTATTAAGAGTTTTCATGCTAGTTATTTCTTCTCAGTCATATTTTAAAAAGCACCTATTTATGTTGAACTAATTTAGAGTTCTCATACAATTTACAGTTTGACAATGAACATCCAAAGCTGAATATAAAACCAGGGTGTGCTTCTGTTACAGGATGCTGGCAGTCAGTATCTACTCCCCAGTCATTCCCAGAGGCAGAGTGCACTGCTTGACCGAACTCTTATGAGCCTCAACGTTGCCATGGGTCTCCAACAGTCACGTTTAATCTTGATCGAGCTCTCTTTGTTTGTTATTTTTTGCCAGGGACTTCCAGCCTTGCCATAGAAACCCGATCTTACGTGGTTTCTGGTCTAATACATAGTCGAACATCACTGAAATAGTCCATTGCATGATAATTACAGAGGCCGCAAATCAGAGGTCCCTGTGATGTGGACGGCTAGCTAACCTCTAAGTGGTACAGCAGATCTCCCAAATATTAAACCACTACCTTGCTTTTCCATCCTGGGCTATCTGTGTCTAATGATGGGAAACGCAGTGGTGTATCAGTGCGACTTTTGACTCACGCCTGCTCGTGTCGTGAAGAAGCCAACAAGCAGACTCACACTCTTCCACAGTTTAGCTCACCAAACACTCTTCATCTTCACTGATGTGGGAACAAAGATTATAATTATTAGACTTATAGAAATATAATGGCTGGTTGTATTTGTTCCATGGTTGCCAAGAACGGGGACCAAAATGTACTGTAACCTCGAACAATCATAGAGAAGCACAGCCAACCAGTGGTTGCATTTGAACTGAATTTAACGGCTGCGTGTTCACAGATGTTAGCTGCAGTATTAGGTTCTGTTGAGGACAAACTGTGACAGGAAAATTAATTTTGAATCTGTTTTGAGAATTTCCAGGCTAATGTTAATAGCTTTGTTGCTATTTTGCTTCCATTTTATACATTTTCCCAGAGTTTGCGAAGATGCATTGGTAAACGAAAGACATGAGAATCTGTTTCCCAGAGCTACAAGTTTTCCAAATGAGTAAAATAACTGAACCAATGCTTCTAGATTTTAGAAGTAGAAAGGGCCTTATTTAAAATATATATTTTGAGGTCAAAGCTTGAGTTAATGCATTTGTCCAAATATTTGGTCTGATTGTTCTAAATGAGGCAGAAAATCCATTGACATAACTGAGGAGATCTTACTGTATCTACAATGGATGGCCTATTTACATTCTTTTCCATCCACCCTGCTTTACTGTCTTACAAATCTTCTCTGTCAAGGGTGTACTTGAATGATGAAACAAAAGTAAACATCTGTTGCAGTCTGAGCACTTTAACTGGATCTCACAGTACACTGTGAAGAGACATGTTTTTTTTTATATGTTTTTTTAACTTCTTTTTGGCTGATTGCACCTGTTTTACTGTAAACTTACCATGCATAACATGGTATTTTGATCTTAAATTTCAGCTGTAGGTTGTGTCATAGCTTTAGACCTTTTTCTTCTGTGTAAAGAACTGCTTGTATAACGTGTTTATATAGAATGTTCCCAGATTTATAAATATATTTCAGTTTAAATAAGGAAAAAAATGATTTGTAGATTTGGCAAACAAAAAGCAATTCCAGTGCATTCATGGTACATTTGATCAGTAGTGTGTTCCCTGTAAATCAGACTACTTTGGACAATTGTTCCATATCTTGCATTCTAATTCTTAAAAAAACAGATGAACAATCTCAATCTCATAATTGATGTGTCCTTATATTTGACCTGTTTTGGGAGCCAAGTCACTCTGCAGTCCAGCAGACGGGTGAGTTATCACATTTTCAAAATTGTTCTTAACCCAAATCCAGCACCATTTCAAGTTTCACATTGTTTTGGCATGCGGCTTTTTTTAATGCACTTTTGATTGTTCCCACAATAATGCCTATAGCAGAATACTGATTTATTTTTAATTTTTTAAACAATTGGTCGTTGTCATTACATATTTACATAATTAGTTGTTGTTCCATTAAGTGAGTGCAATAGACTTGTAAATGAGTTGTGAGGATGGGATTTTGATTCATTTCAGTGACTCGAATCTTTTGAATCTGTTTAGCAAAAAGATTTGTACTCCAGAAGTGTTCAGTGATTCATTCACTAAGCCACTAATGATACTACATCAGTAGGTGGCGACGTGTCTTTTTTGTTTCATGACCGAGTCATCAAATCATTCATTAAATAACTGTTGTTAACGACCAAAACAATACTTTTTAGAAGTCTACTAAAAGATGCATAAAACTGTGTTTAAGCATCATGAATTTTTTCCCATTAATTGTTTTATAGATTTAGTCAAAAACTTGACTTGCCTTTTATTAATATGAAATGGACAAAAATAATAGCCTAAATAGTTTTAATAGCACGCTTGTTTTTACAGCCACATTTTAATTGCCTATGGTTTTTACACATTCTTTCACAGATTATTGTAAATACAAGTTTTCTAGTTAAAAACTGGACATGTAGAGTACCACTGGGAAGCTCAAAGGGATAATTTTGAGACCCAAGTTCCCGAGTTGGGCGGGCCATAAGCTTTAAACATGGCGGAGAGGAGAATGATTGCTGCTGTGACTGATATTCTTAGTTTTTCCACAACAGCTACTGTACATCGCCTTGTCCTTAAAGTAGTACATATCATCATATATGAATAATCATTTGAAGCGTATTCTATGTTTTACACAGCGAAAATAACCTGTATTTGACCAAAATGAAAAGATTTTAAATGAAAAGATTTCTGGATCCCTCCATAGACAGCTATAAATACCACTTTGACACTTGGTTTAGTCCAAATTTTCTGAAAAGACTCACTTGCTTTATATGATGAACAGATTTAATTGGCTTTTATTCACGTATAAACATTGATCAGCGAACATAAACAGAAGCTCAATTGTTCTTGCTTGCCGCGTGAGAACAAACCTCATTGGTTCTTGTGGAAGCTTAAACGTGCTTCGTATACGAGAATAAACCTCATTGGTTATTGCTGAAGCTCAAACGTGCTGCGTAACACACAAGAATGAACCTCATTGGTTCTTGCAGGTCAAGCGAACATGCTTGAGCTTCCATTTACCACAACCGATGCGTGCGTTGATGAATGTTTATATGTGAATAAAAGCCTAAATTAAATCTGTTCATCATATAAAGCGATTGTGTCTCTTCAGAAAATTTGGACTAAACCACTCAATTCACATTGATTCATTTTATGAACTTTTTTAAGCGTAAAAGTGGTAGTTGCTTTGACTGTCAATGGAGGGACAGAAATCTCAAAGATTTCATTAAAAAATATCTTCATCTGTGTTCCAAAGATGAATTAAAGTCTTACGGATTTGGAACAACATGAGGATGAGTAAATGATGACAGAATTTTTATTTATGTAAAATTTTTGGTTGAACTAACCATTTAAGAATGGTACTATAAAAGCAGCTTTAGAATCACTTGTCGGAAAGAATTTTAGTCTAACAAGTGTCCATGTACAAGATAGACAAAACCCTCCATGTGCTGTCCAACACAAACGTTCTTCACTGTGTTTCAAGTTTTCCGGCCGAACAGATACTCTCACTGAGACCTCCGCGTGGTTCACACATCCTTCCTGAAGTTCAAAGGCCAGGCACTACTGTCGGAAATGGATGAGCTGAATGATTTGGCCTCCTGCATGAACGGAAGCTGTAGCAGAATCATTTCCACCATTCTTGGGGTCGAAGGACAAACATCTTTATCACCGAGGCACAACAATCTGCATAACAATAAACAGGAAGCAGGTGAGATATCCATTTGCGTATTTTCTAGCACTTGACCTTCCCCTCCTTCCCTTTTTTAGCCATTCGTCATTTTTAACGTGCCAAAGCTGAGAGAATGGCTGAGGTGGAGGATGACTTTACCATAGATTTTTCAGTAGATACTACAATTTCATTTAAATGCCATAATGGAAAGAATAGGCTCATAAAAGGGGGGAAATAAGGGTCCATGGAAATGACCCCTGCGTGTGACCTTGCAGGACCTTGTAGAGTCTGGATCTGCTTCTTACAGAGTTCTGTTTCACTCTTGGACTGATAAGAAGCGATTAATGCTGATAAGAAAACAGCAACACAATACTGGAAGGGTGAATTTTTAGCATATGATGCCAAAACTGCATGCAGTCTTTGTGTTCATGATACACACATCCACCTCTTTGCTCACACACAATCCATAATCATGCCACGCCATCAACACACACATTTCTCACGCACATACTACTGAACATGCACAAACATACAATCCAGAGAAATGGAAGGAGGCTAAAATCATACCACTGCCAAAAAATAAAAAAGCCACATTTACAGGACAGAATAGCCAACCTATCAGTCTATTACCTTTACTCAGCAAAGTCATGGAAAAGATTGCTTTTGAACAAGTTTATAAATATTTTTTTTCTAATAGGCTGATCACCAAGTACCAGCATGCATATCGAGAGGGTCACTCCACATGTACTGCTTTAACTCATATGACCGACAACTGGTTAGAAGAAATCGATGCAAACAGATTAGTAGGAGCAGTGATGTTGGATTTCAGTGCAGCGTTTGACCTGATAGATCACAAAATACTGCTTCAAAAATTAGAATGCTATGGTTTTACACCTTCGTCTCTGTCATGGATGGGGAGTTACCTATCCAATAGGAAGCAGCGGGTGTTCTTTAATGGTCAATATTCATCTATTAAGACAATACATTGTGGTGTGCCCCAGGGTAGCTGCCTTGGGCCTTTGCTATACTCGATTTTTACAAATGATTTACCTTTTATTGTGAAATATTCAACTGTTGTCATGTATGCAGATGATTCCACACTGTACTGTTCTGCAAAAACTCCTCATGATGTTTCAAATCTATTAAATCATGACTTGCAGAATATAAGCAAGTGGGTAAAAGATAACAAATTAGTCTTAAATGTAGACAAATCAACATCTATGATATTCTGGAAAAGATCAAAACTAACTAACCAGCCCCTTTTGAACTTGTCAGTCAATGGGCTGCAGCTAGGACAAGTGACGCCAAGTGTCACCTTGGATTCTTACTTGTCTTGGTCAGCTCATATTGATGGAATGATAGTTAAAATGGGGAATGGTATTGCAATGTCCAGAAAATGTATGTCATATATTCCTATGTCCATTGCTAAACAGGTTGTCCAGTCTCTTGTTTTGTGCCATTTAGAAAACTGTCCAATTATATGGTCGTCTGCATCACAAAAAGACTTCGTAAGCTTCAAGTGGCACAAAATAGGGCAGCGAGGACTGTCCTCCAGTGCTCTCTTAAGACTAATGTGGCCCTGATGCATACACGCCTTTCTTGGCTCACAGTTGACGACAAAATCAAACTACGATTAACTTTAATATTGTGGAATGCAGTATTTATGAAACAGCCACAGTTTCTCTCTGAGCAGCTTGTTTTTGTAGGAAGTGGATACTTATATGCCACCAGGCAGGCAATAGGTGGTGACATAAAACTTCCGCTTCCCAGGACAAATTTTCTAAAACTTACATCATTTTACAGAGCAATATCTATTTGGAATCGACTCTCTGTTTCATCACGCAGAATTCAGAACAAATACAAATTTAAGAGGACAGTAACCCAGGAACTGCTGCAAATGACCTCGTGAAAGCTGGAAATTGTCATGTTCTTTCACTTCATAATATTTTGAATGTAATTACAATGTTTGAATTCTTTTGATTGTAATTTGTGTTGTTATTGCTTTGTGTAATTTTATGTTGTGAATATTTTAAAGAGGACCCCAGGAAGATTAGCTGCCATTAAATGGGCCGCTAATGGGGATCCTAGTAAAAAACAATAAAAACAACAATACACTCATACAGAATAATTTGCTAGTCTAAAGCTGTGGTGCTTGTTTTAGCGTAATGTTGAGTGACTAGGCACAATGCAGAGGAAAGGCCAAGTGTTGTCAAGAGTTTGTTTCTTTCCCACGATGCTTTCCACAGTCAGGGCACCACAAGGAAGGAAGCTGACGGTGAGGTTTGTCGCCTTGGCAGAGGCGGCCATGTTGCTCTCCCCATGCACACTGTTGGACATAAAGTAAAATAACTCATAGGAAGTTCTCAGGATTTTGCACTTCCTGTTTTCAAAAAGGCAGTTTTGACATACAATACAGGGCAGTACAGTGATTTCAAAGACTTGCTTATGAAACGCTTCATTAATTTAACACTGTTACACTTGTCTTTCAATATTATGATTCCATTATATGTATACATTACCATTCCAATTTTTTTTTTTTTTTAAGAAATCAATACTTTTATTTAGCAAGGATGCATTAAATTGATGAAAAGTGACAATAAAGACTTACATTATTACAAAAAAAATCCTTTTCTGTTCATCAAAGAATCCTAAAAAAAATTGATCAAGGTTTTCACAAAATATTAAGCAGCGCAACTGTTTTCAACATTGATAATAATAAGAAATATTTCTTGAGCACCAAATCAGCATATTAGAAAGATTTTGTAAGGACACTGAAGACTTCAGCTTTGCCATCACAGAAATAAATTAAATTTTAGAATATGTTAAAATAGAAACAGTTATTTTACATTGTTATAATATTTCACAATATATATACAGAGAGAGAGAGAGAGAGAGAGAGAGAGAGAGAGAGAGAGAGAGAGAGAAATGGAGTCAGAGAGAGATATCAAATGCTTATAATTTAGATATTATGTAATATGCATAAGTTATTCTTTCACCACATGTGAAAAAATTGTGAGTGGATGCTCACAACCATATGCAGCATGTTAACTACTTATCCATCAATATGTCTGCACAGGAGTGAGAAACGGATATAAATGAAATCCAAAGTCAATGCATAAATATCCGCAGTGTAGTGTATCTTGGACTGACAGAATCTCCCATGAGTTTCTCTTCAAGAGATCTGTGATTTGAAAGCAGCTGCTTCATAAAATCTGTCAGTATCTGCACAATGGAACAAATATCCTTACATTTGTTCAACCTAGCAAATTTGATAGACATTGTACGTCTATAAAAAGCCTATTGAATAACATTTAACTGCTACAGTATTATTACTGGATTCTGAACATGCTCCTTTGCATGCTTTTTGTAGTTTCTATTACTGTATATCAGTTTCCTTCCCTCCCTTTAGACCTTGAACATCTTCTCATGCTTACACACACAGCCCAGGCCTAATTACATCATCTCTTCCAACTTATAAGCAATAAGAATGAAAAAACACCAACGAAGATCTCATTGCTTTGAATTTGATTCTTTTTATGTGCATATTCACACACACATATCCACACAGAATTTGCACAAAGGCTAGAAAGCAGTTATCAGATCTCAAACATTTTTCAGTTTGAGATGTAGTATTAGCAAAACCTATTAGATTTGACAGATAAGACACAAATATAGTCATGACGTTTTCATGATGTTGTGTTGAAATAAATCTTTCAGGATTTGATGAAAAACAACAAAGACTGAATTTATTGAACTTGTCAAAAACTGTGAAGCTGGTGAAATTCCAAGGTTTCAAAAACACTCTAAATGTGCGTATTAAATTCATTAATAGATTATGAGAAGTAAATGAATACATGTGTGGTGAGGCTACAGTAAAGGCCTTGAGTTTGCTATATTTTGCCATTCAAAAATAAACTTATACTCTGACTTGAACTTAATGGTGCATTCAATTACTTCTGGAAACTTGGAGTTGGGAAGTCTCTTTTGGTAGAAGCAAGACGGCAGTGTACCATTTCTCTACTATTTGTACTCTACTTCTACTAAAGAATGTGCATCAGGTGTGTTTTTATTCAATTCATGAAGTGTCTGTAAATTGAATCATTATATATGGTACAATACTACGGTGTACTACTAAAGCTTTTTATGCAAACTTTTGAAAGTTTATCTGTTATCATCTCCACGTAAACTACAATAACAGGAATTTGTGAAACTGGTGATGTCATATTCTGTGTTCAGTCTATAGGCGTGTAGTGTTTCTTTGCAAAGTGACATCGCCAACTACTGGCCTGGCATGCAAAATACAGCGTTTTTAGTCATTTTCAAGGACATTTTTTTTCTGTTTTTAGTACATCGTTGTCATGTAAACGTACACGTACATAGTTTTTTGGGGGGAAAAGAAACACGGGCTAAAAGAAAGCCCACTCGTTTACAATTACGACCTTGTTCATGTGTGTTCAACTCGTAAATACAATCTCTCTGACATGACCTGAATGCACTATAACTTCATAGACTCTCATTGTCTTTAAAGTCCAATATCTGACCACTGTAGAAAATAACAGTAAAGGCTGTTATGACTTTGTGAAAAAATACATCATTTCCTCTACTCACATTATGGAGAGTGACCTCATCCTTTATGTTTTAGGGAAGAAAGTGTGAACTAGAATTGTACCAGACTTTTGGCTAGAGAGGTAATGTCGATCGACAGAATAGGGAAATTATTCAGAGTTTGAATAAATATTTCCATAAAAACATAACGTTACTAAAATGTTTTCCTATGTAAAATTAATAAATGTCCACAATTTCAAGTATCACACACATCAAAAATGTCTCGGTCCAAGCCAGTGAAAAGTCTGTTAGGACAGCCAAACTCGGTCTGTGTGAATGGCGCTGGCACCTTAGACAGAAACCCTTATTAAGTCTAAATGAGCCATGACAAAATGACCTCACTGTGATTGGACTCACCAAAGCTGGGACATTAAGCTCAAAGATTAAGATGGCTTGAGCAGGAGTCTTTCACAAAGTTTCAGGTACTCATGTCCCATTTCTCCAAAAGATAACAACAGCATTGGTGGGAAATCAGCAATGGAAAAACTTCAAACGCAACATACAGTACAGCTCCACATGCGTAGGTTTAACTCTGTGAAATTACATTTAAATTGAGTTTGTGTGTTTTAGTATGGCTGGGAATTTGCATGAGCCTCTATTGGCTGAATTGTATTGCATCTAGACATAAAATCAGAGAAATAGAGGCTGATATCTGAAGGTTATGAACAGAGGCCAAGTGTGTCCTAAACCTTGTGGGGAGCCTCTCCCCAAACGCTCGCACACGAGAAACGCAACGTCACCATCTGCTAACACTTAGGAGCGTGTATCATGAGTTTTGCGGTAAAGTCTTTTTACAACAGAATGGAACTGCAAAGAAATTTACATATAAGATGATTGAATGCTGATTTCACCTCAAGGTTTATAAAGGACCTAAATATTTATGCGCAACATTCAGATTATAACTCTGGAGAAAATGGAGAACAATGAATGTGATATTTACAGTAAGACTCTTGGATAAGAACACAAATTGCACCTTTTAATTTCCGAGCGTTTGAATTGTTTAACAAGGAAAGACAGTGTTCTCTTCTGCAGGTTTGTATTCAGGCAGCAACCCATCTCTCTACTTAACGCTTGGGTGCAGTTGGAGGGGGGTTGACCTGAAACCCAGGTTGATAAATGACCTTGCTGTCACACTGATTCTCCTGGTGCTGCTGTGCACTGAGACTCCATCGGTCTGCGGGGTGCACGCCCATGCTCCCTATACTACAAATAATGTCCAGCAAGGTCTATCCACTCACAGACATTAAATAATATGCAATGCTAATTTATTCTAAATCATTAAAACAACCATCAATCTGCAACCATCAATGACTTGTAGGTTTCACATTCCCAACCTCTTTTTTTTTGTACGCCCACATCCCCAAACCTCATATATGTTGCTCTATATATATATGAATTAATAACTGTTAGGTTGCTTACAATAACACTTAGGTGTTTTATCTTATATAGCCCTTAATATTTAATATTCATACATAATTGTATATATATGAAAACATATATTGTGCATATATGAAAATGTAGTCTATATGCAAAAACATAAGTTACATACACCATCAAACTACATTGGAAGAAGGTCTAGAATCTGGTTCTTTGTCTTAAAGCCATTTCTCCAAGGTAGAGCATGGTGGCACTACAGTCTACAGGAACTAGGCTCTTTTCCTCAGTCCTCCTCTTTTTTCCAATGCTCCCCCTTTTGTACCGCTCCCCACGTGTCGAATATATTAGCAACCCAAATTAAGAGAGGCCGGGCCTGAGGTGGGTGTCGGATTTCACTCGCGGAGGTGTGGTGTATCCACAGAGCGTCCAGTCCATGCAACATTGGATGCTGAGGTGACCGTTATACGGAGGTGCGCGTTACTATTAACACACAGAGGCAATCGTACGATATCCTGATCCCGTTTGGTGAATGGAATAGTGAATGCAGACCCGCTCACACCTGAGAGGCTATAGGCTATTATTTGCCGGTGAAAGCAAGGAGTATCTGCTTGAGTATTTAATCTCTTTCCCATGGATTTAAGGCTGATGTATTTATCTTAAAACAAAAACGATCCGTTTGAGGCTGGGAACGGGCTGGATACATCTGCATACAAATTGGATTTGAGTGAGACAACGGATGCTCACAGACAGCGGCGGAGCTCGATCAGATGAATGTAAGAATCAATGTCGTTATCCTATCTTTCACTATGATTTAAGACAGTCTGCTTAACACTGATTCTGACACCTCAAGGGTTTGCTCAAGAGAAAACGTTGGGGGGCTGCACGATTTAGCCACATTTTTATTGATCATTCATATATCTGTTTGAGCAAAACCAAGCGCTTCTTTGTGTAGCCTATGCAAGAGTGTGGTTTCATTCATTTTCTTTTACCCCGATGAAGTGACTGTATTCGTCCGCGTATTTCATGTCAGCTGGTTAAAGCATGCAGCTTGGATGCGTTAAGGACTCAAGCAGGAAAATTAATGTTTCCTAAATGGACCAACAAGATATCGCCTCTAGAAACAATTTAAGAAGCTAAACCAACCAAACCAAAAATGAACTAGACCTAGCCTACTTAATGTTTAGTTAATTTACAAGTTGAGAATTGATATTCTGTTCAGGTGTATTTCCGCAGGCAGGGTGCAATGGGGGGTGGGGGTAGTGGATATAGGCTATGGTTGTGGAGTCTTACTGGGGTGAATTCAGGTTGATTCTTGCATGACACTTTTTTTTTTTCCAGTCATCTCAATGGCAAAAAGTGTCCCAATCAATCTGAATTCACCCTACCAGCATATTCAACAGTTAGACGGGTAGGCTACACTTCCACGGGAGTATTCAGTGGCTTTTTCAAACAACTTTTCATTAACAACAGAAATTGCGTTTCCATCAGCAAAAATTACATCAACAAAAGTTTTGATAAATAATTACAGTAGGCTTTTTTTTTTTTTTTTTTTTGCTGCAAAACAATTAGGCCTGCTGTAATTAATCACTTTATTAAACATTAACATAGCCTATCGCAGGCTATAGCCTAGGTTATAGCCTAAAAATAATCAATTGTTAAGTCTTGAGTTTACACGAGGCAAACTTTAAAAGCCTCCAAACTCCAAAAGCCATATAGGCCAATAGAATTTAGGCTATTAGAAATAGTTGACTCTCAAAGTCACAACTAATGCAGTGGGTATTTTTAAACATCCACGTTCAAAGACGTTTTCTGATTGTACTGTCGGCACATAATCATTCATACCTTCACCCAACCAAGTATACGGTCTTGGATCCCATATCTTCACTAAACATGGGATTGCCAAGTGCTATCTATTCCTCGCACATAAATTGAAACGTTCTCAGTAAATGATCAAGTGGAGATCGGTTTCTTCTTGAGCTGCGAGGCGTGCATTCTCCAAAAACAGACTCCCATTTTTAACAAGAGACATATGTTTGAGTTTTTGTAGGATTACCAGATTTTTTTTTTTGCTCTCTTTTATCGGTGACTGCGGCTACCGGACGCGTAGCTATAGTATGTGCCTGCACGCAACGTAACTGCACGCACCTCACGGCATCAAAGCATGCCTATTATTTAGGTCCCTCATTCAAACTACACAGGCTGTAATTAAGTATCGTGAGCATGTAGTTAAAATAGAAGAGAGCAGTTCACTCACTCATGTGTGAAAGGCATGTAATAGTGGTGGAACTGACAGAAGTAGCACTGAGGGGTTGTGTGCACTGAGTACAGGAAAGTAGATGCTACGTGACTGCAGATGTGTAAGAACTTAACAATTTTGTTATGGGACCCCACTGTTGAGTTCTGTGGTGATTGCTTCAAGACTGCACTGCTTTAAAATCCACTTCCCTCAATGTTTTGCTGCGCTTAAAGAGTGATGAGACGGAATACAGAACTGGGACTTTTCACTGATTGTGTCACTGTATTAGTGGTAGGGATTTTTCAGTGACCTTTCTGGAGGTTATATCATTACGCCTTTAGGTGGCAGCAAGCGTTTTTGTAAATGATGAGTATATGAATCATTCACTAAACCGATTTGTTAACCAAACGCTATTACTGTGTGTTGCTTGGAGACACGCAACAGTAAATCCTGCTTTAGTGGTATTATTAATTAACAAAGTAACTAGAAATACTGTGACTGAAATGTAAGTTACTCAATATTAACTTCTTGTTTATTAAATTGTAGAGTAAAAACAATCACATCAGTGATATTCGGAACACCACGTCTGCTCGTTTGATATCGCTTAAAATAATTTACATATAGGCTACTCATGTCAATATTTTAGCGGATGAAAGGTCGAAAACACTCAGGATTGTGGCGCTGTTCTCCTGTTCAATCTGCACAAATCTGTGCGTAGGATTCAGCGGACGCACGGCTATAGAGCCGTGTCAAAGCGTACTTCACGGCAGTCTATGACAGACACCTGTACCGTTGATATTAATAAAACAAAGATCGATGTTCAATAGACTGTGGGAATAATACACTGTTCAATACACTGTTGGTTTCACTCAGACGCCATGCATTCATGAGTGCTATTTGTATTGTAAGAAACATCTGTTCATTGGACATTGGCCTGTCAGTCATTGATTGACTGTCAGTCATGATTGGACGCGAGCTCTCGATTCGGCGTGGTTTTGAACAAACGGTGATGTACATAATTGAGAGTCACAGCGCATATAATTTCAAAACATCTCACACGGAGAGCTCGGTTATATCATAGGCTGTAAAAAAATATAGACGTAGTGTCCATGACGTCACCCGTAGGTTTCTGAAGAGCATTTTTGAAGCCCAAAGTGGGCAGTGCCAGCCGTTGCCATCTTGGCAGCGCAGCGCGTCACTCCCGGATATCCGAAAATGGGTAAAGAGGTGGGATTAGCTGAGGTGACTAGCCGGCTAACAGACAGCAGACAAAAGGCTAGTAGTGACAGCAGCGGCAATCCACCTGTCACTAAAGTGACCACGCCCTTAATTATGCAGAACTTTAAGGCTAAATATAATTTAAACGGATGAGTTATAAAAATATACAGGCTCTGCTGTAAAGTTGGGCATATTCACATGGGAGGTATATGGAATTGACTCTCTTTTGGAGCCTGTCTCTAGCGGCCAGTCGATGAATTGCAGTACAAGTCACTTCCGTGTTGGATTCAAGAGAGAGACCGGAAGGTTGCCGCTTGGGTGATAGTCAAGTGTGTTGTGAATCGTAAAACAATTCAATTGTCAATTTATTGTCAATATCTTTAATACAATTCTTTATCATTACCAAATAAAATCTAAAAATGATTATGACTCTTCTGGAACCTCTTTTCCTGCATCACAGATCATAGCTGATGTCAGGAGCGCAGGGCACATGTGCTGCCTCTGCGTGAGACACGTTATAAGGCAGTAAAAGAAAGACATGCCCAGTGAGGGGGAGTCTGTTCATACTGTTGCCCATCAACACTTGGAAACTGATCAGAGGCAACCATGGGGGGAGAGGAGCTGTTTGATTTAATTAGAAGAGA
Source organism: Rutilus rutilus (assembly GCF_951802725.1). Lineage (NCBI taxonomy): Eukaryota > Metazoa > Chordata > Actinopteri > Cypriniformes > Leuciscidae > Rutilus > Rutilus rutilus. The sequence goes on from NC_140229.1 coordinate 14,446,110, forward strand.
ATAGGGTGTGTGTTTCAGTTGGAGGGGATTTGAAACCACTCGTGACCACCGCATATTGCATGAGGATCATTTGTGCAGCTTATGTACTTGCTATTTTGTTGAATGATTGCTATTTAATATGAATGTGTATTTGCTACCCTTTTTTAAAGACATTGAAACTCTAAGATTAGAAGTATGGTCTGAACTCTTTGTTGGTCTAGGGGAAACCACGATTAATCTGTTTCCTGCAAACGGCGCAGTCGGAAAGGGGAGAAATAGCCCCTGTGCTGAGTGATTTCCCTGTCTAGATGTTAGATCTCAAGGGTGTATATCCATTTCTCTTTCCTTATGCTTTTAATTGAAGCCTTATAATCATCCCAGAATTGTTCTTTAGAGGAAACGGTTTGCGTGTGATTTTATACACTTGCCTTATAAAAAAAAGAAAAGAAAGAATGAAAACATTTCATTTTTGAAGTTATTCTTGGATGTGCCACAGATCAATTCTCACTCCTCCCTTCTTTGAATGGATGAAAAATATTCAACCTAATAAATATATTCAACCTAGGCTTGTTGGAAATACATGCCTCTACCTACATTTTTGCAAAACTTCAAAAACATACCTACAATTCACTGCTGTTTCCAGCTGAAATGAACTCTAGTTGTTCCTTTTCACATCAATTATGATTACAAGGGCAGATTATCAATTAATAAAGACTTCTTAATTCTTAATTCCTTGCACAATACTATTAAGACCTCTAAACGCTTAGTGCGTGATTTGTAAATACAGTTTGATATTTGCATCACATAATCAATTGTATGGCTTTTCTGACTTGGTAAACTTGCTCAGTAGCTCACCTGGTACAGCACTGCACTTGCGATGTGGAGTGCTTGGGTACAAATCCTAAACAAATCACTATTAAAAAGCTTGAAAGCAAGCTAAAATGATCTCACTTTTGCTTTTGTTAACACTATCAGTTCGATTTAGAGTATGTGTTGCGTTGAGCTAATACCTTTTAGCACTATACATTTAATTTCCTTCAACTGCCGCAATGTGTACAACAACCAACATAATAAAACATTTGCCAGATTCACATTCATCTGTTTCAAATGAAACTGAACATGCTTTTTAATGCCACTCACTGGACATTTCACTTTGAAAGTGTCGTGAAACACGTAGGAAGCATAATTTAGCTGAAATGTCGCCACAAACACTTTTTCCATTGAGTCTGGGTCGCAGATATAAAAACCAGACCTTTTTTTTTTTATATTTACATACTATTCTAACTTACGTTACACTCCAAGATAGGTGTCTAAAACACTTTTTGTCTGTGTGTAAATGTTCTGTTTTTAATTAGCTTACCTAACGGTCTCTATTGTTAGATTTTGGAATCGGCTCCCTGGCACTTTGGTTAGAGCCAAGCCATTATATCTACGCGCTCCAGCGGCTTTTCTCCTGGGAAAGGTTTCTTTTTTTCCATCTATGAAGCATGTTCTTGCTAAGTCATTTGACCAGTTGGTGATCCACTCCTCTTGAGTGAGGTTGCTATACGCTTTCAATGTAAGTGGTTACTGAAGTGCAACATTTAGTCTTTGCTCTTATTTGTGTGCTTTATATTTAGATACTGATAACAAGCCAAACCAGGCTTGTGAGATACCTGAGCTGCTCATTCACTCAGTAATAATATCATTGAATCATTGAGAGCTTCATTCTATGTCTAAAATCCCTTGACAGCATATTTATTCAGAGTAGCAAACTTCAGCATGGTGGCACTGTGGCTTTGTGCTGTGTTTTACCTCTCATGGCCAGTAATGGTAGTTGTTCTCAAGCATCAGCACTGTCCAATGGACTGGAAATACGCATGTTTGAAGATAAGGTCCGAGTTTGGACAAGTCAGTGTACAATTCTACTGAGGCACAGGTCCTTTTCCTTAATAGAAAGGTGTTCTGGGTGTAGGTTTTCTGTAATTCTAATTTAGACAAACATTTGTTTTATACATTTTAACATTAACTTCCCCATAGTCTAAGGAGTAAAAAATATTTTGGTCGTTTTTATTGGTCACGTAGTTTCTTATGAAATTGACACATTTTTAGTATGTCATTAAAATTTTATATTAAAATATTCCACCCTAGTATACAGAATATTTTAAAATAAATGGGCATTTCTTTTTTCCTTTCTTTTCTTACTTATTTGGTTTTATCATCGGCATATTTTTTTTAAATTTCAACATTAATTTCAACATTTAATTAAACATTTTTTGATTTAATATTTAATTTAATTTTATGTTATGTTAATGTAAAATGTTCTGTTGTGATACATATACTGTACTGTGTTACAGCGATTTAACTAATACGTTTAAATGTTAAACCATTCGAAGAGCAAAGCATTTGTTTCCCCCAGAGATTTCAACATCTGAAGCAATTAGATGTCAGAGATGTTTTATCTCAAGTAGCCTAATACCCAGTTTAGTGTGTACAGTGGGACGTGGTGCTGTAACCTGGGAGACATGGGAACCTGATATGTGGCATCTCAATGTTCAACGTTTGTTAAACAGTTCGTCACTGCTTATTAATAATTCAGGGAGCTTGTCTCTCTCACAGTCTCTCTTTTCCTGTTACATCCCATTCCTCGAAAAAGAGCATGCTGTACACCCGACCCCGATCATAACAGGGAGACCGCAGGTTGTTTTGCTCATTCACTGAAGCTTTCTCTTTCTTAGAGCACATAGTGTGCTTGGCAGGTAAAGGCAAAATGTTAATCTGATTAAAATATTTATTTATTTATTTAAACATTGCAAATCACTCAGGGAAGAGGTAAATAGCAATTTAATATATATTTTTTTTAACTTGTGTTGGCATAATATGGTTCACATCTGTTTTGTGAGAGTAAAAGTCGACTTGAAATGGAATATTGTGACTTATATACCTGAGTGAAACGGCTTTTGTAATGAGAAAAAAAAGATTTTGTTCTTGGGAATTTGTTAGATTGTAGGAAGTTGGATATTGCTAACTAAATGGAGGCAAATCTGAATGCCAGTTTGCCATCAGTTGTGGAGGATATATAGCCCCACCCTCTGCCGAGACATACCTCATGAAGAGAACAGATGGCAGAGATAAATCTTTTATTATAAACACTGCAACATTCTGTAAAAATTGGAATTGTCGATTTTGATTACATGGTGACTTTAAGACAAGTTGGACTTTTAACAACCTTGTTTTGGTTTACGACCTTGTTTTGTCTTTGGTTGGTGAAGGGTTGAACATGCAGAGTAGTGTGTAGGGTGTATCAATCATCAGGAAATTCTTCTTGAGGATTGATTTAAAAAAAAAATATATAGTACATATTTTTTATTACAAAACCATGCATTTGTTTTTATATGAATTGAATATTAAATTCAATCCCATCCATCCATCCATCCATCCATCCATCCATCCATCCATCCATCCATCCATCCATCCAATCTAAATATTGGCTAATAATAATAACATAAATAAAATAATTAATAAATAATAATTATATTACATAATGTATTATCTATATATATTTACGCTATTGCAATATATAATTATACTGCATAAAAAATACTAAATATATTTATAAAACTTAAAAAAAACACTGTAGCTTTCACTAAATTAGGGTTTACTGATGATTATGAAGGGAACCTGTGTTTCTGGGGTGGCTAGCATGAGAAATGTTTCATCTGAACTTGTGGGGTCACTGCTTTAGCCCAAACCTTGTTTTTTCTGGACTTGCCTCTGATTGGAGAAGGAAATTTGGAAACATTTCTTCCTTGCATTTTTGCCACATTGACAAACTCCATATTTCCAGTTACTTTCTCAGGAAACCACATATCCTATTAAACCTGTGCCACAGAGAGACCGTAAAAAACCAAACTAGTATGTGCTTGTGTGGAGAGAAATGTCCGGAAAGCTATATTACACCAGTTACTTAGGATTACGTCATTGTTGTCCAAACTGGGGGACAAACTTTTCATTCACTCACCTGATGATGGAGGTTGTTTTTACTCATGAGATCTTTCCTCGGCCCATGTTAGTGTGTTAACTGAGAGATTTATCTTTTCCTGGGGCTGGTAAACCTCCCGTGAACCAGTGGCAAATTCTCTATACGAGATTTAGAGTTGGCATTGGTTCCAACCTTGAACTCACTCTTGATGTCTTAAGCTGTTTTGTTTAAGTGCACTGAGGGTCTTTACACACTGAAGAAATTAGTAGTAATTGCCCTCAGAAGTGTAATCTCGGCCTTTATTCAAACGCGGTACAGATGACAGCTAAAAAGCGTGTGTTGGCTACCATGAGTGAGTCACTAGTAAAGCATGCTGATAAGGGATTTTATTGGATCTCATATCTTTAGGGTTTTGCAAATGTACTGTATGAATGGCTATCTTTGTTGAGAATTAAGGTTTCTTTGAGATATAGAGTTTTACAAGTATAGTGCAGTTTCATACCGGCACACAAATAGTCTCAATCAGTGGTTCTCAACTGATTTTGCTTCAGGATTTTACATTGGACATATATAAAACAGATTAAATTTAGCCTTGTTTTTTTCCCCTCCTCACAACTAGTCCAATAAGAATCTAAGTTTTCATCCAAAATAACCCCCACATTTATTTTACTAAATTACTTTATGGCAATATTATAAAGCATTAGCATCTGCAAATACTCTTTGCATTTTATTTAATGGATGCTCAGTGACCTGATCCTTCTTTGTTCATCTGTCACCTGCTTCCTCAGTCTTAGCGTAGCTCAACTGCCATAAAAACCAACTAAGCCAGTCTCATATCAGTTGGAATCTTTTACTAAGACCCGCCTGCCACCTTCACCGTTAAATCAACCAACTCCAGCATTTTGACGACAGCTGGACGGCTAAAAGCAGAAAGCCCAAGGAGGTCTGGCACTGTGGTTGTCTAAATACTGAAAACTGAGCGGGAGTGAATTCCATACCCATTTAGCCTGCGGAAACTGTGGCAACTGCTCATCCGTATTCAGTCATTTCAGACCCATCATAAGCATGGGTTTTGGTGAAAGATTTCTCATTCGTCCCTCAAATAGAGCCAAGTTTCTTAAAATGATATATCCTACCCTGCGATGGTTTCTGCATCATTTTTATAGTGCAACATGAATATGATCACTCACAGTTTGAATGTTCCAATGCTTCTAACAAAAGTAGTTAGGCTATCAAATTAGTTTTAAGATACAAGTTTGAATGTCCATAGGAAGATTCTTAAATCTCTGCGGTCTAACATGGCGGTGATCTTCGGCTCTGTGCTGCTGCAGAAACATTGTATAGGACAGCCGGCCCCCCCACAGGTTTTCCTCAGACGCCTCTGTCAATCACTCAGTCTGGCCTCTGTTTATTCGGAGGGATCGTGATGGAGAAACCGTCAGCTCCACGGGCCCCCTCGACAACCTTTTTATGCTATGTATTTTAATAAGCCGTTAAATATAAGAATGAGACACATTGTGTGGCAATGCATCGTGGGCCTCCATGATCTCAGAATCTGTTTAAATTGGCTCAAAGTGGCCCCCAAGTGCCCCACAATCTCTGCTACTTTCATTAGAATGAACATAGGGCCTGCCACACTTCACACAAATACCTATAGGGGGTCCCCTGATCCTAAAATTGTAGGTTTGAGGTTTTAACCCCAAATACAACAGTTTTTCTGTCCTATAATGATCACTTAAATTGTTTCGACAAGATTTGTTTCAGATCATCGATGTGATGAACAGAACAGATAGTCATTGCTGTCTTTGTCCTTGGATATGCAATTTGTGTGTAAGTGTGCCCCCCTTACACACGTCAGGCTAAGGCCGTATTAGAAATCACATGTTAGTGAAGGTCGCAGATAGTTGATTAGGACAGACCGCATGGAGCCCTGCCGGTCAACTGTGTTTGTGAGGATAATTATTTGTAAATGCCTATCATTAGTGGCACAAAATCACTTGATGTGTCATACACAACACATAGGACAATTGGTTCAGACCGTAGACATCTTTGTGATAGACAAAGGTAAAAAGCATTACTTTTAAATCTGTTCTACTCCTTTCATAAACCTATTGACTCATTGTGGCCACTAGAGGGAGCCTGCTTGAAAAGCCTTGTAATGAATGAAAACATTCATGTGGTTTTATCTGGAGGGCTTCTTTCTTGTTAAAAAAATGACACTGAAGTCCAGATTCAATATTTCTTTTTGTCCTACAGTGAGTTCTGTGCATCTCACTGGAGAACTCTTAAACAGAACTGACAAGGACAAATTGCATTTGTAATCCAATTATGATTAGAGACCACAACAGTCCACAGTGATGATTTGCCATCATTATGCATTGAGGTTTGGATAATACAGACTTTACCAACATATACTCTACTCAGCGCAAGTGCAAAGACTCCTGAGGTTTGTTGTGATTCCAGCCAAAGAAGTATAATTTTCTAATTGTGCTAGTGTACTTCTTCAGTGGCGTATAAAATATCATCCGGAGTCTGACCATCTGTAGCAGATTGCTTCACAGAGGATTCAGCCTTCACACATATGACAAGAGAAGAGATGCTTTCCAAACACATGCTCCAAACTCCTGTCTGGCCTTTTTGTCTGAGTAATGTCTTTCTGTCTGCTCAAAATTTGTGGCTAAGTTTGCTTCTTTAACATGGCTTTAAAAAAAGAAAAAATTTCTTAAAAATCAACTACTGGCTGGTTTTGGTTTGAACTGACTGCACTCAAAGGATGAATAACCTGCTAAATGAATAAATGTACTCGAAGAATATTATATGTCAACATCTCAACTAACCGTTTTTTTAACATGTTTAACATGTTTTTTAACTAAACGTTTTTTAAGCTCCATGCGGTCTGTCCTTAACATGTTGGGATTATAGTGGCAAGCAAGAGAGGCTTGTCCTGCAATCTGGTGACCACCCTTTCAAATATGAATGATTCTATGGCACAAGTCTCTTTTGTCAGTTGGTTGACTAGGTGGCCATATTCACAACACCCTTGGCAGCTATTTACTGTACAGTTATGCAAGTACAGCTGTTACATTACATTCATATAACATCTCAAATCAGGAATAAAATTTGACAACAATGGTATAAAAATTTTTAGCTTTTTGTTTAGGTTGTCATATTAAAAAAGTCTGATCCAGCTAATGGGCGTATGAGTTCTAGAGTAAACAAACAGACTATCTGACAGCATCATAGATACATGGGAAATAGATGCGTGTGAAGTGTATTTTGAAAAGGCATAGTGCATAAATAAGAGCATGTACAACATCCACATACGTTTTTACTGCCCTGACTGGGGAAAGCCTCTCCTTTTTGAAGCAAACACACCCCTTTCTCATGCATTCCAGCTGTTTGTGAGAGACAGGAATTTGCATTGATCTGCATTGGTATCTATGTCATAATGTTGTGATGTGTAAATGTGATTGTGACAATCTGCTCCCCTCCTGTTTTGCAGGTGTGAAGAAACCTTGGCACGATGACTCCGTTGAATGGCTTTGGGAAAAACACATGTGGACAGTTCCGGATGTGGGTATTCTGGAGGCTAAGGATGCTTTTGGTGCTTTGTGTAGTAGTGGAACTATTAACAGTAATGGTCAGCGGAGAGGACACATCAGGTATTTTAGAGCTCCAATTAGATGAGGAACAACCTGCAGGGACGATAGTGGGCGACATTAGCGCTGGTTTGCTACCTGGAGTTACAGCCTCACTATACTTCATCTCTGATCATGAAGGCACCGGCATTGGCAGTGATCTCCACATCGATGAAACCACAGGCATTATCAAGACCGCCAGGCGACTTGACAGAGAGGAAAGAGACCATTACAGTTTTATAGCTGTCACTATGACAGGGTTCACAGTCAAGGTCTCAATCACTGTAAATGATATCAATGACCATGCCCCCACATTCCCTAAGAAGAAAGCCTCTTTGAAGATCCCAGAGCAAACAGCGGTGGGAACTAAGTTCTCTCTTGAGCCTGCCACTGATGCGGATAAGGATCAGCTTACTGTACAAGGATATCAGATTAAAGAAGGCAATGTAGGACAAGTTTTCCGACTCGAGACCAAAAGAGCAGCAAACAAAGTCCTTTACCTTGACTTGGTAGTCAATGGAGTCTTGGACCGAGAGAAGAGGTCCTCCTACTCCTTGGTGTTGGAGGCCTTTGACGGTGGATCTCCAAGGAAGACTGGACAGATGACACTTGACGTCTTGGTGCAGGATATCAATGATCACGCTCCGATTTTCAACCAAAGCCGTTACAGTGCCATCATCTCTGAGAGCCTTCCTCAGGGCAGTAACATCCTGCAAGTTTTTGCAGTTGATTCTGACGAAGGAGACAATGGCCTTGTATTGTATGAGATAAACCGACGGCAGAGCGACCCGGATCGCTACTTCGTCATCGAACCTCGCTCTGGGATCATTACACTCAATAAGCCTCTAGACTACGAGGTGAGGAAGGTTCATGAGCTGGTAGTGCAAGCCAGAGATAATGCGAGCCATCCAGAGATCACCAATGCCTTTGTTACAATACATGTTAGAGACTTCAACGATAACCAGCCAACCATGACCATCATTTTTCTCAGTGAGGACGGCTCACCCCAAATCTCTGAAGGTGCTCAGCCGGGCCAGTACGTTGCAAGAATCTCTGTCTCGGACCCTGATTATGGCGAGTACTCCAATGTCAATGTGTCTCTTGAGGGAGGGGATGGGAAATTTGCCCTGACCACTAAAGACAGCATCATCTACCTCATCTACGTAGACCAGATTCTGGATCGGGAAGAGAGGGATTCTTATGAACTTCGTGTCATGGCTACTGATTCTGGAACCCCACCGCTTCGTGCAGAGTCCTCATTTACGATTCATGTCACCGATGTAAATGACAACCCACCTCTCTTTGACCAACAGGCATATAAGCAGACCATTCCAGAAGTTGTCTATCCAGGTAGCTTTGTGCTGCAAGTGACCGCGAGAGACAAAGACCACGGTCCCAACGGTGATGTCCGCTACAGCATCTTACCAGACAAGAAAACGCACGCCAGTTGGTTCACCATTGACCCTGTCACAGGTATCATAACCACTGCAACCAATCTGGATTATGAGAAGGACCCAAAGCCAAGTTTCAAAGTAGTGGCCACTGATGGAGGGCGACCCCCGTTATCCTCCACTGCTCTGGTAGAAATAGACCTCCAGGATAGTAACGATAATGAGCCAGTGTTTGGGAGCAGCTTCTACAATGTTTCAATCAAGGAGAACACATCAGCAGGGACCTGCTTCCTTGAGGTAGGAATGATTATGTTTTCCTTTAATGTTTTGTACCTTGTTCACCTACTTCACTTGTATTGTTTCTGTGATTTGTTTTTCTGTGATTGTTTTGGCCATGATTTTTTTCAGGTTTCGTATCATTAAATGTAACATTTGATTTGGGCTCGGTATTCATACCTATTTCCTGATTCAATTACATTCTGATTCACAAGCTAAATATTTGATTCCAATTTGATTTGATTGGGATTGATTTGGATATATTTAAGTTATAATGACAATTTTGCTTATGTGATGGCATCTAATGCTGTAAAAGATACAGTGTGGTTTTTCAGACTAATTCAAATTGGTAACTTATAAGAGTGAGTTGTTTGTTGTGTGAATTGAGTTACGGTATACTGATTGCACATTTTTGCTTCAGCAATTGGTGAATTAATTGGAAAATCAAGATTTTTTTTTTTACCCTGCCCTACTTTTGACTATAGCAATCCGATATGTCTTAAAACAAGATTTAAAAGTATTGTGCATATTTGTTTTGGGTCTTTTATTTAGCTTGAAAGATCCATGGTAGTTGTGGAGCAATAAAAACTTGTAATTTCACTCACCAAGACAATTTGTAATTATGACATAAGATTAGCAGATTTTATCCTCTCATAGAGAATTGCAGAAAGCTGCTTGACAGATGGTAAAATTGTGCTTTGTTGTTCTTTTGAAATGTTGGTTTAAGTCTGTTGCCATGATAATTGTTGTCACCATGTGGCAACTGGGCCAACTGTGTTCTCAAGCTGTTGTTACCCCTATGGGAAAGAAATGAAAATCAGGGCATGCTTTTTTCCCTAAAAAAAAATTTCGCCCAATAATAAGCAATTCCAGACTTCAAAGGACCTCCGTAATGTCAGTTTCCAACAGAAGCATCTGTTGAAAAATACCCTCCAGAACAAACTTTTTAGATAAATACTGGAATTCCACATTGTTGCTGGTTCATTTAACATATATTTGGAAAGAACCGCTGGTCACTGTTTGGTGGAATTTGGTATGTGGGTTTGCAGTATGAAGAAGAAGTAGGAGAGTGAATGAAAGAGAAGAATAGAGAAACAAAGAGAGAAAAGAGGCTTTGCCACACACATAGAGGGATGCATAAAGTCAGGAATAAAAAGGAAGCTGGAAGTGAACAATATACTGATCGGCGAATCTTGGAATGAAGGGGTTATGAGAAAGTATTCTGTGAAACCAGAAGATATGCAAGTTTAGCAAAAAGCTGTTTAAATGTATCAAAACATTATCTATTTAAATCACTCACTCAACACAAATGACATGAAAAAATGCAATGGTTTTTCTGTTGAATGAATCTTTTCTCATTATTAGTCAACATTCTTTCAACTCATTTCGGGCAGCACAGTTGGTTTTTCAGTACCCTTGTAGCAACTTTCTTTCCAGCATATTTCCCTTTGGTCTCACTGAACCAGGTTAGGACACTAGTATGGGTGTTATTTTTGATCCAGTGCTCAGTAGCAGCAGTCCTTATGGCACCAGGCCTCACATATTGGCATGTAATACACCAAACCGGCTGTGGTCACTGGTTCTGATCCACTAAGACACTGGACTCGGCTTGCCTTAGTGGTTTTCTACTCTGGACATTGTAGACATTCGGCATTTTTATAAATCACTATTTGTCCCATTCATATTTGTATTCAATTTGGAACTTCAGAGTGCGCAGCACTTCAGGAAATTTATTAATAAGACCAAGGGGCAAATTCACTGTCGCTATTTTGCACAAAAACATTAATCTTATTCGTTAACCACCAGGTTAACCAGGCACTAAATGCACTAAAATAACACTATCATTTTTTCTTTTTATGTAAATTAGGCTCATGATAGATTTTGACTTTGCTCTGTTTGTGTGGCACAATTATTAAATTGTATTTAATAGAGATGTTTGTGTACATTTTTCTGTTGATCATGGCTGTAGCTATTCATTACATGATAGATCATATTTTTATATCCAAGATGGGGAATTGCATTTAGAGTTTGCATAATTTTTCCTGAGATATCAAATCGCACACTAAACCATCACTGACAGCATTTATCAACAAATGCATTATTTCTTAGTGAGTTTGCCCTTCACAGAGAAGGGATTTATGTTTAATCAATGATAAACTGCTGATACATAATATACATTTTTAGCACACCTCAGAATAAACATGCATTTGTCTATAGGAATTTTTTAGACATTGATTAGCAGTCTTGAATGACAGATTGGATTGATGAATGTATATTTTTAATAGTTTAAATTTCAACCACTATCCCCCAAACACAAACACTCACGGCTAGTCCAGTCATTTCCTCCAAAAACATGCCTGTTTAACTAAGCTTATCTGTAGAATAGAATGGTGTATTATTTACACACTGCTGAAAGAGAAAACTGCCTTATATTTGTATTTCGGTTTCCTTTCTTCTCCCGAGAGTAATTTCTCATGGAAGCAGTCTGCTCTAGTTTTCTGTTCATTGTTCTGGTGATCCGACAGATTTCGTGAGTAGGGCGCCCAAACCAAACCCTGTTCGGGACAGTCCCTGTTAAAGCATGTTTGGATAAGAAGGACCCTTCTTTATGTACTGGACAGAGGTCTCTCCACCCAATGCGCTCATGTATCACCCGTTAGGCTTTTCCATTAGTACTGTTACACTTGCACTTTTATGCTGATCTCAGAGCAGATTTTGTTCCCATTGTATGAATCCTAAGTGTAAAAAACTGATTCCAACTTGGTGTACATTGTCCACCCATTAGTAAGACCGGAGATCAATTCTCTTCACATCTGATAATAAGTCTCTCACTGCTGGTCTGATGCATTTAAAGTGTCTCTTACGGTGGTCTGGAACATATAAGTTTAATTCAGAACAAATGAGAGAGAAATGGACTTACACCCACTCAGGACAAAATATAGACATACAAATCTTAAACTGTCATCAAGAGTATATCATTCTTTCAGGATGTGCCTTGATTACTTTCACATTTAAGAGAAAGCTTAGTGTTTATATGCTCTTCACGAAGCGAAAAAGATCTTTTCCTGAATCGTGCCTTGGCAGCTCAGGGTCATGTTGAACTGGACAGCTCTTCAGTGCTTAAAACAATTCATTTGTATCATATGAATTTATGTACTACGTATTTCTATTTGGCAGGGTTGCGTGTTTATGTTCACAGGTGCAGCTAGTGTTACATTTCCCAAATTAAACTGTAGAAAACGCTTTTCTTCACCTGTTGAAGCAATTGTACGCACTGTGGTGTTTAATGGTATTTTGTCCTAAAGACTAATCATGTTTAATAAACCGGGCATTGGAGCACATCTGGACTGATGCTTGTAGAGGAAGCTACCTGGGGAACAGCTTCCTGTAACATAAGACCGGCCCCCTGGTGGGGTCACATTATAAAGTGCCCCAACGGAAACAGGATCCAGACTGTGACTACCTACACATAGTCTGTGTCATTCTGCAATAGAGCACACAAACCCTTTTTGTAGTTGGTAAATGGTGATAAATGTATTGAATACCCATGTAAGTTGCCCAAGTGCTCGAGAAATCCTCCTTGAAATTCCTTTTTTTATGCTCAATAAAGATCTTTCCATAAGGCACAACAATTAGTAAAGTTATTAAACAAACACTTCACAGGTTTAATAAATGTTTTCAATCTCAAATATGGGTTGAAATCTCAGTCCTATGAACGTGGGGTGCCAGAATGCCTTATTTGTTTGAATTCTCACCCCATATGGCCTGTGGCTTCAGCCTTTTCTTCATTTCCTCTACCCTGTTTTTCCAGCATTGCATTATGCAATATTTTGGTTCCTTTCACCCTCTTTTTAGTGAAATACTTGCACTATCCTGTTTATTACGTGGCTCTCTTTGGAATGCATGACTCTGATTGGTCAATTGCAGCATTCAGCAGTCAATGATATCGGTATCATATTGGTGATCGGCTGTTAAAGATTTTTTTTCATATTGGTCGATGTTTTTTTTTATACGTATTTTATTGTGTGTGCTCCAATTTTTCCGTATGTATGTGTAATCAATAAATTATATATATATTATGGGATATACATTTAGTGTATATGTATGTAATTTAAACATTTAACATTTAACAATTTTTGTGTGTGTTTTTAATTTATTTAGATACAATTTTGTAGAGTTTAGAGGTCATTATATAAAAAACAAAATTCAGAATCAAGTATTCCAGAGAGCTATGCACTCCTAATTATTAGTCTTCTCACTCCTCTGTCATTCCTTTTATCTTCAATTCCGTTTGATTTCCTCACTATTCCTTCATTTTTTTTCTCTCTAACACATTGTTTGCATCATTTCGTACTACTCGTGGCTGTTCAACCTTCTCTCGTTTGCGTGCCTGATGTCCACTGTTGTTGTCTCGGAATAAAGCAGAGCAGCTGTGGCTGTATCTGGTGACATAGTGTTGAGACTGGCAAGCTCAGAGGTTTCTGGGGGCAGTGTTGCTGTTTAAGATCAGCTAATTGAATTTCATGATGTGTTGAGATGACTATTACCATGTATGAATCCTTAGGGTCCAGAAAGTTGCTGTTGGAGAGTTGCTTCATGGGACAGCAGGTGGTTGATGGCTTTAGAGGTGATGATTCCTTTGGGCGGTGAGCTCAGCATTGGGGATAATTTTCCCAGAGTGTCATATTTGATATAATTAGAGATAAAGTTGAAAAGCAGAGATGGCCCATCATGAATGTAGGAACGTGGAGGCCATCTGGTCTTTATCTGTAGAAGGTTAGATACGAGATGGTTAGATAAGATAATACATTATAGTCAATAAATTCAGCTTCAGTCAAGTCATAAAGCTGTCATCTGAGAGAACAAACAAACACAGCAGTAACAGGATACACAAGTTTGTTTAGCGTCTCAACAATGTAAATCTCTTTAAACACTCATATTTTTCCATTGTTCATTTGTCTCATCAGTATTACAAATGTTCCTGTCACAAAATCTGAAATGTAGACAACCGCGATTTTCCACTGTTGTGTCTTGGCCTCATTATGTCTCACATGTATTATTCTTTGTGGTCAAAAGGAGATTTCAAAGCAGCATTTCTCAAAGCGTCAGGGGCGCCCAGAGCAAATCGGACGAGGCCAATGATGATAATTCACCAAGTATGAATAATTCAATTCAATTTCATATTTTAGTAAAAGCAGACTTTAATCTTCATAATGTTTCTTGGCTTAGTGGGCTGTAACTTTGCCTCTGTGATATGGTTTAGTGTGGGAGAAAACTATTTTAGTGTATCATAATCGTGCATTCATCGCTTATAGGCAAAATTAAGAGAAACATCCTGTAGATTTTGCTTTAAACTTTGCAATTTTTTCAGCTGTGAGCTCCCACCCTCATGAAGCAGTGCTCAAACAACATATATATTTGACTATTTTGCAATAAACAAGTTTCTTACTGTATTGTCATTTTTATTTGATTGCATCATTGACAGTGCTTTGTGTGTAGTTCATTGGCTCATGAAAGATGTTAAAGGGGTGGTATAATGCCTTTTTCACAAGATGTAAAATAAATCTCTGATGTCCCCAGAGTGTGTATGTGAAGTTTTAGCTCAAAATACCCCACATATATTTTTATATAGCATGTTAAAGTTGTCAGTTTTTGAGGGTGAGCAAAAACGCACCATTTTTGTGTCTGTCCTTTTAAATGCAAATGAGCTGCTGCTCCCGGCACAGAGGGCGGAGCTACAATTGTAGCTTTGATTACCCCACACAGACATGTACTGAAAATTTCAAAAACTTTTAGCCTTGTATGTTCAAACCGAAATCAGACAAACATGGAGAGACTCAAAAAGTGACAACATGTAGACAACATTTCTGAATGGTTAGTTGATGAATTGATGTAGCTTATGTGTAGTTATCTTCTAGTCATTGATAAGCATATTCTGTCTTGATAATCTATAAATCGTGTTCCGGGGCGGGGTTTATGTAAATTTAAGGGTTAGTGATGTCACTAACCCGGGAGGAATATCGTGTAGTCCCTACCAGCCGTTTGTTGAAGTCCTTAAAAAGGAATTTCTTTAAAAGAAAATATCTCCCTTTGCTTTGAACTTTGAGCGTTGTAACTTTGCAGATGTTATTTATGCTCAAACAGCAACATTACACACTAACTAAAGTTAGAAAAGTGAAATCATTATGTGTACCTTTTGAGATTTATAAAAATTGTAATGAAGAAAATGACTGCGAAAAATATATATATATATATATTTTTTGGTCTATCAACCTGAACTGAAACCTGTTGATCAGAAGATCATTTTTTATTGCTCATCAGCTGTAGAACATCATTTTTAAAATGATTCCAACTATATTGTTCTTCTGTGTTTTTATTATAATTGTGGGGTGGACTTTGCTATTCTCATAGAATATTCAAACTTAAAAGTTATCGGTATAGTTATTGTCTTTGGTGTGAACGGGTCTTAAGACTTTGAAAACCTCTTTTTTCAATACATAGAGACAGAGTTATATATTAAACTCATGTTAGTGTTGTAATGTCAATTTCATTGAGCTCACCATGCAGCTGTGATAAAGTATTAATTATTTAATTGAGATTTCAAATTTGGTGTAAACTTAAAGTATAATAGATTATGTACCGCTAAACACTGGAAGCTTGTAACTGTGCATTCACATGGGGCGTCGGCGTCAATGCTTGACGGAGGGCGTGACTGAACTGACACGACCGTCATAGTGACAACAGCCAATCACATTACTTCCAGCTTTACATAAAGGCTATCTGACTGGCTGCCGCCTGCGTCGGTGCTTGAAAAGTTGAAATTTTTTAAACTTCTGCTGCAAGCAACGCCAGCCACGCAACGCAACACAATTCACCCATTCAAAGTAAATGAAAGCCGACATCTGGTGTGAATGCACCGTAAAAAAGTCAAAATGTTATTAAAGCTATAAGCTAGTTCACCCAAAAATACATTATTTTCTAACCGTCATGTGATTCCAAACCTTTCTTACTTCTGCAGAGCCCAAAAGAAAATATTTTAAATAAATGGCAGAATCTTAATTGAGTGAACTGTCCCTTTAAGAATGCCTCAACAAACACCCCTCAATCTCTTCCCCTCCTGCCATCTTCTGTAGTTCATATCTGCTGAGCTAGTGTAGATATATCCATGCTGTGCTGCACAGAGGCAAAATCTTATCCAGTCAAAGAGCCTAATGAGGCTTGAATAAAAGTGATTATATTTTAATGAAAGGGCAAATTAGAAGAGGTGACTAGAGATGGGTAATTGCACTCTTCAGCTTTTATTTTACACATACAATACTCACATTCACTTTCTTTCACCATGTGTCACTCCTTCCCTGTCAAACCTTACTTTCTATTTCAGACTACAGTTCAATCTATCGTGTCCATCCTCCAAAATAAGCAGGTCTCTCCCTCCCTTTTTAAGCTTTTCCCATAAAAAGAGCTCAGTTAAATGAAATTTAATTACAAAGCTACTGTGCGCACCAGACTCAGCCAGTAATAATACCCGCTGTATTGATTTAATGAACAGTCCAATGCGGTGAAAAGTCCATTAAAGCCCGCGGACCTTGAACCACAGCATGGCGGCGGTAATCTCTATAATCTTTTGCTCACTCCACCTTTACGTTTCTAAACAACTGCCTTTATAAGCCGATGTGCCAATAAACTGGGCACATATGCACACTGTGCCATTAATTGTGGTCTTTCTAACCCATCCTTGCTTTTGCAGACTGTCAGGCACCTAGATTATCCCTCCAACACACCCAGTAATCTTGCCGTCACCCTGGTGGTCTCTTCTCTGACCTCCATCCCGCACGGTTGATGCTCTGCCAGCTTGTCTTTGTGGGATCTCGCCACTTTCTGCTACTCATCGAACCCTCTGGCCTTCGCCCTCACTCTCAGGACTGTCATTTCCCTCCATGTGTTGCCATTACATAATGCCCTGTCAGTATTTTTAAGGTTTGTTTGCATTACATTTAAGAGGCTGTACATTAACCTGAGGTTTCTGTTTGATGGGAAAAGGAGCTTACTGCATTTTTCCAAACCTCACGCTGAGTTGATTCATCTATCCTTGGCAGGGTTTGGGTAAACTTGTTTGAGTTGGCATCCGAGCGTGGTTCTGCGAGATTTAACTTCGTGGAAGAGACTCTGCAAGCCGAGGAGAAAGATATGGAGGTGCTTCCACTCAAAATTCACACATTGGTCCTGTTTTTTTCCCCCCAAGCTGTCATACTTGCTCAGAGTGACTCATAATCAAGGTCTTGTATTCAAGCCAGATCAACTCTCAAGTACTGATTTATGTGCAGTGACTATCCAAATGATCTTTTGTAAAGTTCATTGCTTCTTACTTTACTTGTCTCCTTCATAAGGCAAAGAAGCATAGAAATGTTTGGAAATTCATCCATCAGTCATTTTTTCAGCTAATTTGATGCTAAAGTATTTTTATTCTGGCTACAATGGCTTTTTAATCTTTCTGTAGCCAATAAAGTTTTTGGACTGCTTGCATATTCGTTCCAATTTGCGTGTACCGTATTCGCTCAGAGCGGTGTGACACAAATGTTACAATGTGTTTCTTATCCTACTGTTCAAAGCGTTTTCAGTTGGCATGGTCCTTTCTTTTCCAGTCCACGTTTGTTTCAGATCAAGAAAGGACGGCCTCTGTAGGCCTATTGAAAATACCTTGGGCTACAAAGCCTGGAAAAATAAGATTGCTGACCTCACGGTCTCTGTCAGTCATCAAACTTGTGCGGGACGCTTAAAAGTATTACAGTGAATAGGGGAGTGAGTTCCAGTAGCTCATTTTGGTCTGTGTGCACCAGGCTTTATGTCTGCCGTCACTCGGGGCCTGGAAAGAAAGAGACGTTCATTTGAATTCATAATGCTTTTTCAGATGGAGCTCTTGATTCTCATGGCAAGTCTTAAGCCCTCTTGCAACTACTAACTAACTAACTAACAACACAGGTTGCTCCAGAGGGATGTTGTAACTTAAAAGAATATTGGGTTCAGTACAAGCATAATATTGATTGCCAAAAATATATTTTTTGACTTGTACCTCATTTTCTTTTAGTGTTGCTTACATTTAATGCGGTTCTTTTGAACTTTCCATTCATCAAATAATCCTGAAAAAACATATCAAGGTTTCCACAAATGTATTAAGCAGCACAACTGTTTTCCACATTGATGATAATAAATGTTTTTTTGAGAACCAAATCAACATATTATAATGATTTCTGAAGTAATGGCTGCTGAAATTCTTATTCTTATTGTAATATATATATATATTAACATAGAAAACGGTTCTTTTAAATTTGAATATTATTTCATATTACAGTTTAACTGCATTTTTGATTAAAAAATCCAATAAATTTACGTTTTTCCTCTCCTTTTTTGGTAGTATTCATAGTTTTAGAGTTTCAGGATTGTTATCATGGCAAGAAAGTTGTAAAATTGGACATAACTTTAGACAAAAAGTTAGAATGTGTTTTATCCACACTAATATCATGCTTACGCACATATTTTTTGCGTCATGTGGCTGTATATTTGAAATAGTGAAAAATTAGAGGGACAAGTTGAAATTATTGTTATGTTTTGGTAAAAAAAAAAAAAAAAATCCCGCTATTATCTCACAAACACAACATTACCCCACAATTACTTTTGATTGAGCTTGTACTGAACCTGGAATAGTCCTTTAACACAGTCCCATTCTGTGGAAAGACGTTCGTCCAGCTGTAGGCCTGTGGTGATAACGATTGTCTTCTACACCCCAGGTGATGATTTTGACCCTAGTTCAATGGCCGTCTATGCTGCGCTGATCCATTCATCATTGTTTCAGTAGCACGCACTGCTCTGAGCTCAAGTGTTTTGCCTCGGGATGAGTTTACCCCTGGAATGCAGTGCACTCGTTGCTTACAAGGAGAAAGCGGATATGAGGGCGCTTTGTGATTGCAGTAGAACTTGACCGGATCATCTGGCTCAACTTGCTCCACCTGCAAGCAGAGATCATTGATTTCTAATAAAGAGCCCTGCACCCCTCATAATGAGGTGGAGATGTTTCTTCGGCTCCTTTTCTCCTAAAGATTGTGTAAATGGGCCAGCGCTGATCAAACAGAAACATCTGAATGATAAGATCTCTGGACTCTTGAATGTTCAATAAAAGCTCTCAGCTGTCTTGCGGAGAGGCTGTGCCATTATTGGATGGTTTCCAACTAATCAATTCATATACAGGAATCAAACACGGATCATTCGGATCCAGGTGCTGAGAAATAGCAGCAATGTATCCCTGGATAACCCTGAATCTGCACCGACTGCCAGATGGTTGTCCCTGAACTGTTTAAGAGTGTACTCATCTTATGAGAGCTCTTATGAGTAGAAGTAAGAAGAAGAGCAATGATGCAGTTAAAGGCAACTGTTTATGAGACAAGTCGATCTGGGAGTTTTGTTTTGGTTGGCTGTTTACACTTTCGTACAGTTTGTACATGCACTTACACCCACAAATTACAACCCCATTATCGGCATAGTTGTGTGTTCTACAGCAACAAATAATGATAAATCAGACAATCTGGGAGGCTTTCACTCGCAGTTCAGATTTTCTGGGTCAATGACATGATCATGGGCCCTGTCTTGCACCCAGTGCAATTGACTTTGTACACCGACGCTTGTATCATTCCTATTTTGCACCCGCGCACAGCGGACTTTTCCCTCCACAGACGCACGTCGGTAAACTAGCAAATACATTTGCGCTCCCGGGGGCGGTTCAGCGCAAAGAGGAGGCGTGTTCCGGCGCAAACGTATTTTGCAGGTTTAGAAAACAATTCTGCCACTGACCAGGAAAAAACTAGTCTAAAGTCAGTGGTGCGTTGCGCATGTTATTCATATGCTATTTTAAGGGCGCATGCTTGGCCATAACCAATGTAGTGTGTGCACAACGCACATACACTTTGCTAATCTCATCTACACACAGATGAGCAGCAGTTCTCATTTTTAGAAAACCATACATTATTACAAGGAAAAATATTAACATACGAGGGAAATCATTGTTGTGTCAATGAAGATGTGAAAAAATAGGCATAAATCTAGCTTACACATTTACCCAAATTATTATACACCTGTTTAACCAAAGCTAATTTGGGTGGGTTTCTCCCATCCCATACAATGTCACTTCTCTGTGTTTTACGGCCCTGACGAGAACGTCGGTCTCCTCGGCTGTGAACCACTCCTGGCGCGCGCCTGGCAAATCCGCCGTTATAATATCAATCCGCCATGGAACAAGCGCGCCTGCTCTTAAAGGGAATTTGAGATGACGCAACAGCAAATAGCAACAGCGCCCAAGACCCGCCCACAAAGTTACTTGCGTTTCGCGCTTGATACTTGCGTTTCAGATCGTTAAAATAGGGCCCCTAGTGTAAAACGTGCATATTTCTTAGAAATGTACTCTTTGGATTAATGTTGGTTTGAATCTGAATATGAGTGTACTGTACACATCTGAATTATTATTTTCAAAAATGTTTAAAAATATATTTTTTAAGGTACAAGTATTTAAAAATAAAATAAAAAATATCTTGAATTATTAATGCATAAATATCTTTTTTTTTTTTTTTTTGGAGAGTTCCTCCACATGACATTTTACCATCTGAACAAACCTTCATACAAACGTGAAATTATCTGATATACTACTAAGATACTAAGATTATACTAATTATTCTTCTAAGAAATAGTAATAAAAGTTCTTGCCAAACTATTTAAAGTTTTCTTTTCAAGAAATATAATTTTACTGATATCATTTCTTTAATTAGGCTTTTTTTCCTGTCATTATCATATCAGAACAGTTGTATCACCCTGACTTTATGCTCCCCCCAAAAAAATCTAAATGAATTTTAATTCAGAAATTAAAAACATGCACATAAAAGTATTTATGCATGTATGTATGTATGCATATGTATGTATATGTGTGTGTGTGTGTGTGTGTGTGTGTGTGTCTGAGAGAGAGAGAGAGAGAGAGAGAGAGAAGAGAGGGAGAGAGAGAGAGAAGAGAGGGAGATGTCGGCATGTGGTGTGAGTTATTAGCAAGGAATTGTGCCAGTAGTCATGGTTACCATGGCAATCCGACAGCGAAGAGGAGGGAGGTGGTGTATGTCTGTGGTGTGATTTTGTGTGTGTGTGTGTTTGTGTGTGCGCGTGTCGGCTTGTGTGTAGGGGTAGTAATTTGCTTTCGGCTGATGGTCTGGTTGGCAATGGTCCCTTGTGTCCTTTTTTAGACATTTCTGTTATATGCTTTTTTAAGTGTGTGTCTGCAGGTCTGCTTTATGTCTGCCCAGGCTCCCCTCAAGGACATGAGAAGTGGGTTAATAAATTATAAGTGTGATCCTTTGTAAGTAAAACTTGTGCACAAGTACACACACACAAACACACACACACACACACACACACACACACACACACACACACACACACACACACACATACACACACAAATACGCAACGATAAAATAGCCTTTCGGTGTGGAAACAAAGCCACTCCCTACCATCTCACATATCTTCTTGGGTTCTCTATCTCATAAACTACACACTCTTATCGGGCCGCCTGAACCAGAGAATTACATGACAAAAGAGAGTAAAATGGAAGCAGACAGTCTGTGGGCAGTGAGCCATGCTGGTATCACACTGGTAAAGAATAACACCAGCTCTCCCCAGAGATCTCCTCTCTACCAGAACAAAGAGCTGTCCCTTCCTCCAGAGCTCCTTCACACACAGTCCCGCCTTTCCACTGCCCGTCATCTGTCTCTCCTGGTTTGAGGGATCATTTTGAGAAGAAAATAGATCTTTGGCTCAAATGGGAAACATTTAAACATGCAATTCTGCACAAGATAGTCATTTTATAGTGTTGAAATTTAAATTCCATAGGGTAATTGTTGGCTGGTATTCATGTGGATATTCTTGGAATGTTATGTTGCAATAGATATTGGTTATAATTGTGATTGGCGTCATGTTATTGTACCTTGGTAGAGCTACACACACACACATTTATTTTTTATTTTTTATTTACTTGAATCCATTTCCCCTCAAACTCATACTGTACGTGTGCTTGTATTGTGTTGTCGAAGGGTTGCTGAATGTGGTTTGTGTGGTTGTTAGTATCAGTATCAGCCTGTGAGTCTACATGCAAACGTGTATCTGGGTGACATTATATACCGGTAGGTGTGAAACAATTGCTTAACTGTTGCTGTGCCTTAGATAATTATCATGTCTAATTATCATCATCTTGTTAAATTAAGCTTCTGTAACTATAGAAGATCCATACTCATAATTAGCTAAAAGACAGCTTGAAATCTCTGTGGAATCTTTCAGTACCAACAATCTGATCAAGGACAATTTCTTTCATATCCAGATTAATAAAATAAACAGATATAGATATATGATCTGATTGTAGATTCTGACTTTTTGTTCAGCAATATTTAGTATAATATGTTTAAATATATATATATATATATATATATTATTTTTTAAATAATATTAATTAATATATATATTAATTAATATTATTAATATTTATTTGATATTATTCATTATTTAAATAATAGTAATAATGATATAAATAAATTAAATAATATTTATATGATAACATTTACATATTTAATTATGACCATTGAGGCATAAAAGAAATTGTGGGAAATAAATAAAATGTACACTTTATCATCATTACTTACCATTTGCACCCTTGCGCTCCACGTATCTGCATTTGTCATTTAAAACCTATATTGCAACCACTATTATCCAGAACCTCTAACTTCACATCTGTATTTCCATGTTTCTGTAATATATTTATGCAATTCTCCCAGGTCATCACTCATAGCCCATAGACACCCCCCTGAGTCATTAACACTTGTCTCCTGCATGCATTTTCACTGTATCAAGGTCATATTAAAATAGGCCGGTTCTTCGCCATCCACAGGCTGCTAATGTGTCTCCTGATGATCAGACCTATGATTGTGATTTGTCCATTGACTGAAACTGGCTGTAATTTCTTCACATAATATCCATTGAGTAAATGGGTGCCTTGTTAATTATTCTGGATTTGGTATTGGCTGTGTTTCACAGCATACGCGAAACAAGATGTCTGTTCCTCCGTGGATCTCATGGATTTTTGATCTGTAAGGGTAGTGGAGTGTAACGTCTGGGGTGATGTCTGATGTCTACCAACCAGATTTGACTGAGTGGTTGGTAGAAAGAAAAAGGAGAGGAAAAAAAAATGACTAAATGGGACCATTAGCTAGGTTTAGCAATCTTGTTACTATGGTAACAGACACCCATGGGATGGCAGGTGTAGGGAAAGAAAACTGATGCAAGCTAAGGACAAACAGGATGTCGGAATGAAGGGTGATGGACTGACGTGCAGTGGTGTTGTTTGAAAATCTTTAATAGACCTTCATCAAGAGCACCATCGGAACAAATCCACTATTCAATTGTGCACTTTTACTCAACTGTTTATGCATGTATATCACTACATGCACATGCGTGCTATTTCGTTGTTTATGAAACATCATGTCACATGGCGCCTGGAAGGTTATTGATTGTTCATAATGATTTAAAACTGGTTATTCAGGCAACAACTCCTTTACATCAACACTACTCTGTGATCCTACTTGTGGCGTAATCAAAACCCGTAGAAATTGTTTGACAAACTAAAGGAACCCATAAACCCATTTTTATTTACCACAAGGGAAATTGGCCTTAATCCTCGGCAGCCTTATTTTCCACCGTATGAAATCTATGGAGGGAATACTGTACCTCCTGCCACACAGATGCAAACCATTATGAACAGCTAAAGAGAGAGCAAATCACTCCACCACAACCTGCAACAAAAAAACAATGAAATCATGTAGACACTCTGAGCGATACTACAGTAAGTCCATCCGCTTTCCATAATCAAAGAAGTTTGGGTTTACAATCATTCTGAGAGCAAAGCGTCCCATCTCTCTCCCACCCCACCCTGTCTCAGAGCTGTGGAGTGATCTAATACAAAGCCCTTTGTCTGGGCGGATAATGATCAAACAAGCGGAGGGGATTTCTTGCAGGATTGGTCTCTGTTATATTTTTACCCCGACCCAATTAAAACACACACGCTGTATGATCCGGGAGATGGCGTAACGGGAAAATCCAGTCTGAAGTTGGAGAACACAACTTCCTCACTTTCATCTGAATGTTCGGTTCTTCAAACAGCAGCCACTGATGCTTCATTTGGTTTGCAGGAGCTTATAATTATTTGATGAATTTTCATCTGTTCTGACTGCATTAAGTAGGGATGCGCAATATATTGGTTCCATATTGGATGATAATGCCGATTTTTCTTTTAATTTACCTGATATTTATTTGTGCATGGTCATTTATTTCTAGTAATAAATAAAAAAAGTATATATTATTTATATTATATTCATAATTATTGTTAATAATATAAACAAATGCATGATGGTTTAAAATACATTCAAATATAACACTTATTCTAAGCTTGAGTCTGGCAAGCTTAGAAGTAATTCAAAAAGAAGGGAATGTAAAACTTTGTTGATTGCTAACATGTACTAAATACCGAAAGGAAAACATACAGACTTTGATGTTTTTATCAACCTATGCGTAATGGTTTCAGACTTTTAGCTTTTCTAATCTGAATAATGGCGCTATCGCAGCAAGGCTGATTCTAAATGGAGCGGTGGACGCCAGTTAAGTCAGATGGTGCCGTAATTTTCGAACTGGATTACCTCATCTGTTAAGGAATCACTTCCTTCCTATGGAGATCTCAGAGCAGGAAGCTAACACCTCATGCTGATCAGAGATACGCAGTCTGGACCACAGTGCTGTTTCGATGCTTATCGGCAATCAAAAAAATTTGCATTCCTAATAGGAACATGCATTGTTATACCACAAACAATATAATGAGGGAATTTAAAAGGTGAAACTGGGAGCTCACCACCATCTGGATAGTGTTTGGTGGGAAAATATTTTTGTAGCTGTTTGAAATTTTAGATTTTGAGTGAATAAATTTTTTCCCGGCCTCCCCTGTAAAAGAAATCTGCACATGGTTATTATTTTTTTTTTTACAGGCTGTCATTTTTATCTCTCTCGCAAATGCATTTGTCACTGTTGCGCTGCAGGGGAGAGAATAAGAGGAGACGAGACGGGAAGAGTGGTGAGAAGAAAGAAAAGGGAATGAGGGGGAGTGCAGTGTAATCGTTCATTTGTCTTTGGTTTCTAACCTCCTGGCTCTACAGATAATTGAGTTGAACAAAGGCGCGATTTGACAATGCATCATTAGAAATTTGTTGTCGTTATTTTTTTTAAGTGCCATCAGACCAAGACTTAATGCTTCCAGTAGGGAAATGCATTATGAGTGACTAGTTTCAACAAACAACTAGTTGATTAATGAAGTTAAGCAGTTTTAGATTTCTGTCTCGGGAGTTAAGTTGTTTATATTAAGTTGTTCCGTTACACTTCGTCATGCGGTTTTTGAACGCAAGAGCATTCCCTTCTTTACATGCCATGTAATAATCCATCAGTAATCAGATTGATAGCTCAACTGAACTGAAAAGCTTTCATGTAAACACCTCAGTAGATCCAATTGAGCTTGACCCATAGATATGAAATAATCAGATAAATAGAAAAAAACTAGGCATATAAACTCTTGAATCTGACTATTTTCTCAGTCGTATTCAAAAATACTTGCCGCACATGTTCAGTCCAGTGGTACACGTTTTTACATCTTTCGTTTTACGTGAGGACAGACACTGCACTTCCACAGAAGTTTTGTTCTGAATGTATATAATGCACATTTATATGAATATTTGAATCTGATTTGAATGTTTATGGTACATAAACGGTATTTTTGGAATCTGCAATTGGATTGAATTTATTCAGATTGATGAAAATGGGTGCATATTAGCATACCTATGGTGTAGTGAGGTGAATCCAGAATTAGCCTAATCATCCAAGGCTATCAGAAGTCTAGTTGTTCAGGCAACCTTCCAACTAGTTTATTTTAAAAATATGTTATTTTGCCCTAGTTTTTAGACTGAGACTCAGTCCAAGGTCACCTTTATGTGTTTCTGTCAGGTCTGGATAGCATCTCCATAAGATCAAGACTCTAATTCTGGCACCTAGAACTGTTTATCCTGCATTTTCTTGTTGGTCTTACAAAGGTGACGACAGCAACATCCAGAGTTGTTAGAATGAGTTTAACCCTGAGTTCCTTTAGACCTTTGACCCCTGAAACTAAACTAGGCTTCTGCTGGTTGGGTGTAGGGTCAAATCAGAGCAGCTTCAACAGACCAGAGTCCCTGGGTAGGTTATTCGTTTTTAGTAATATGACCACTGACATAATATAGCAAGCATTAGTAAAATAATGAATCAGGCTGCTGAGGAACTTGGGAAATATTGTAGAGTCACACAATAGCCTTGCTCCCTGTAGTATTTGCTCTGAGTTGGTGAGGCAGCCTTGATGTAGCACAATGCAAAACTGTCCTCTCATCCATAGCCATTATAACTTGTCGGATAACATTATTCAACAAGAAAACGGCACATCATCTCACGTCAGTGCTGATGTAGAAGTTTTGGTTTTCTCTGAATCTCCTCCAAACTGTCTCATCTTCCTTGAATCACCCATTATATGACTTAGTCATGGAAAAAAATCCAGACTGTTCCCGGCTGCTGTGAACCCTTGTGATAGTATTCTCACAAACCTCTCCCATCTCCAGCCTAAACAAGTCAGGTCTATGAAGCCATTTGCCCTTGTTTAGCTCTTTGATGTCGCTGGGCACTTGTGATTTATTTTAGGCAGCGCAGTGAATATGGCGATCTCAGCATCCCTTTAAGCACATAATGTCTCCGGAAGGAAATCTGGTGTGAAACGTCTGTGACATAACACATCTTGAAGTGTCGCTTAGTCCCTGGATGTTCGGTGTGTTAGGCCGTGTGTCCACCAAAGCGTTTTTTTCACGCTGAAGTGATAATGGCTATGGATGAGAGGACAATTTTGCATTGTGCTACATCAAGGCTACCTCACCAACTCAGAACGCTCAGCGTTTTTTACAGGTCGCAGAGAGTTGAAGAATGTTCAACTTTGGGTAAAACGCAGCGCTCATCACTGTCACTTT
The DNA here is from genome assembly GCF_951802725.1 of Rutilus rutilus. Lineage (NCBI taxonomy): Eukaryota > Metazoa > Chordata > Actinopteri > Cypriniformes > Leuciscidae > Rutilus > Rutilus rutilus. Next base: position 14,473,510 of record NC_140229.1, read on the forward strand.
TTACCCAACCGTCCAATCACAGTGGAGGAGGGGCGGGACTAATACCACACCGGCCAACCGCCACATCAACAGATGACGACAAGAAGCATAATAACAGAACAAAATAATTTAAAACAAGAGCCATTGTATCAACACAGAAACAAAATATGTGTAAAATGAGATAGTAACACATTCGCGGATATTCCAGCTGGCTAAAAACGCTTTGGTGGACACACGGCCTTAGTGAGATGACTTTCGTCACGTAAACATCGCAATCTTTGTCTAAAAGACTGCTGGCGGTTAAAGGACCCTCGTCATATGGTAACAATCTTTTCTCAAGCTGTTCACATGGCACCAAAGTCATATTCATCCTAAATTGTCTTTGAAATATTAAGAGGGTGGGCGGCTCCCCCGAGCTAAACGTTCCCCTAAAATGGAAAAATGCCACACGACCTCTTTTTCAAGGTAATTAGTCTTTTCTATTTATTTGCATAACAGACAACCAGGTCCATGGCAAATTTATGTTTTATACATCAGACTCCCCATTTGTCTCATGGACGTGGGCTCCGGCGGTTTAGATTGAGTGCCGGACCCAAGCCCAGAACGCCTCTTGGACCCCTGGGTGTTACTCCACAATAGTGCCCTTGATGTCAACCGGTGAAAACGGCTCTTAAGTGGAATGGCTTCTTTTTGTTCTTAAGCTGAATTAGTTTTTATGTTGAACTGAAAAGAGAACCATTTCAAGTGTAATAGTGATTGGTCTGGTTTTGTGGGGTGATGTATGGAGTGAGGCTTCAGTGTGTGGCAGAGCTTAATTTATGTGCCCTGTCTGCCGGTAACCATGTGAGCTTGAAAGATTTCCATCCTTCGCTTTCCCTTTCAGGGTCTGGGTTTAAAGATTAGGAGTAATATTCATCTGGGTTCTTGTTTTCTTTCTTGCTGGCTTGCGTTCTTCCGTCCAACTGTCTTTCTGTCTGTCTTGTTGTATCTGTCTGTATGTCCTCCTTAATTCTGTCTTTTCTTTCTTTCTTTCTTACAGATCATCTGTTTATTTCTCTGCTTGTGTGTCTTTTTCTGACTGTCCTTATGTCCTTCTTTCTTTTTTCTGTCTTTCCGTTCTTCCCTTCCTCTATCTTTCTTTGTCCCCCTTCCTTCCTTCCTTCCTTCCTTCCTTCCTTCCTTCCTTCCTTCCTTCCTTCCTTCCTTCCTTCCTTCCTTCCTTCCTTCCTTCCTTCCTTCCTTCCTTCCTTCCTTCCTTCCTTCCTTCCTTCCTTCCTTCCATTTTGTCTTTTTAACTAACACTTCATTTTAACAGCCTATGTTTAATCCAATACTTCATAATTGTGGTTTAGCGACCGATGCCACTCAACATCTGGCCGTGAGGACGCTGGCCATGGAAATGGCAGTATTGAGCAGGCCAGCATGCCCCAGGGGATTGTGGGATGCTGAATGTCTCCTCTCAGCAGGAGGAAACGAGGAGTGTCTAAATAAAGCCTGTTTAAATGAGTCATAGAGAGTAGCATTGGGAGATTTAGCCCCAGTAAAACCCATAGAGCTGACACAAGAGCACTACAGGTGCTCAGGAGTCCAGACAGACACTTTAGGGCTTTCTTTATCTATGTAAAATTAAAGTCCAGAAAGTTCTCGTCTCAACTCCAGCTGACGGTTAGGTGTAAACGTATGTTCCTGTACATTAGTCTCCAGTGATCTAATTTGGCCTAATTCTTGGCATGACGAGTGAAAGGCAAAATATATTTGCTTTTGTTGGAACATATGTTTGAAACATATGCTGCCATTATATTTAAGGTTTGCAGTACAGCACTGTATGTATGTGATGCCAAAACAGAGTCCTGGGATTTGAATCTGGGACTATTTTAAGGTCAAACTGTGGCGATGTAGAGAAGCTTGGCAGCTAGGAATTATCAGGTCAGTGCTTGATTTAAGAGGAAACTTTTGGGTCTGGAGTTTTACCTTACCTGTTTGTGCACCAGCGGAAACAGTCTCAGTCTCTAAATTACACAAATGTAACACTTTTAAATGTAATCTTAACAAATCTCAATATCCATTTTCCTACTGGACATCATTTTCCAGCATTTGAAACTATTGATATTAGTTTTTAATGTTTCAATTATTTAGATATGCTTTGAGTGTTTTGAAAAGTAACATGTTCCATGGTGTAGACGTTCAGATTTTCTGAAACAAGAACTTTATCCCTTGTTTTCCATGGTGTGGATTTTTTTACTGGCGTTGTTTTAGGGAGACAGATTGAAGAGATCTATACTGATCCGAAACCTTTCTGGTCGAGTTGAGTTTGGCTCAGTCAGCCTGGACAGACCACAGTTTTCAAGGTAGGAAAAGAGAAACATTTCCAAGCGGTAACTGAGTATTTATGGAGCAACCGTTTCCCTTAATGTATCCTTAATGTAGTGAAGACTTTGTGTCTTTAGGCAAGGACCTTTTTGGTTAATTTCTTGAGTCTCTCTAACCATACAACTGGTATTGACCATGGTGGTCCGAATCGGGAAGAGAGTGTTGAGTTACTCCATTACTCCGTTACATGTCTGCCAACATTGTTGAAATAAAAGCGAGCGATCCAAAATAGTGCCAACAGTGAGGATATGGATCTTGTTATATAGCAGATCAATTACTTCTCTTTCTCTTTCTATATTGTTTAGTATCAGATCCACAATAGCTTCACATCACTGTTGTTAACTGAAACATGCCAGGCCAGTTATTGCCTCAAGCATGGCAGAGCAATATCAGATTTCCCCTTTTGGGAAATTATTCCGATCGGTCCAGTTTGTCATCAGCAATCTGTAAAGACGGAAAACTGGACAGAGGTCAGGTGCCCAAATCTGGGCAGTGTTACTCAAGACATTTAGCAGCCGGCTTTAAGTTATAACTCTACCTGACAGATTTATCCTATGGGCCTCTTTCACTTTTTCCCCTCCACATCTCTTTTTTGCTCCACATACAGTGTTCATTTGTCTCTTTTTGTCTGTCAGGGAATTTCAGGTGTGATGGTTTCTTTGGCACACCATTTCTGGTGCTCCTTTTAATCAGTTCTTCCACTCCTCCTCTCTCCGGCCTCCTTCATCCATTACTCCTCCGAGTGAGAATGAGTCAGGCAGCTGTTTCAGTGGTGGAAATAAGGCTTTGAGATCTGTGTGAAGGTGAGAAATGACTAAATGTTGTGCTTAGTTACTTCCCAGAGGGACTATCCTCTTTAAACTGAACCCTGCTCAGGGAGAGTGGTCAGTTTCTTTAGCCACAGGGAGTGTCTATCTTGTTCTCTCTCTCTTTTTCTTTTTCACACAAGAGGATACCATGACGGTTGATTAGGACTGAAAAGAACTGAGCGTGACCATGTTTTTTTTTTTTTTTTTTCAGAGGTAACCTTAGAGCTAAAGTATTCCATGAAAAAGAGATCCTGTCTGCTTCAGTGCTTCATCAGTGTAGATCTGATTTGATTTCAAAGAGTTTTTATGGTGATTTACAATTCCTGTTGCCTATACTGTGAAGCTGTGGTTCTCGACCTATTTTGCTTTAGGATATTGATTTTACACATTAACAATGGACCGAAAGTGGCAACCCAACACAATATCAAAATGGTTTATTGTACTAAACTAACAATAATGTTTTTTAAAATAAAAGCTATTTTTTTGTTTTTTTTTGTCCTAGATCAGCCAATGTTTCACTACTCTGAAATTGTACCCGCTTAGCCTAATTGGTGTTCATTGAAAGATCTGGGGCTGGTCACATCTTCTGCCAAATCAGTAAGCTTTTAGCTACAAACCCTGTTTTCATAATGTCTACCTGATCAACAGATTGCTTTGAAAGCTGGATGTTGAATGCAGTTTAACATGCCCGTAATGTTTGAACCATTGCTAAACATATGTGAGGTTTCTGTAATGAAATGCACATGCTAGTTTTTGACCTTGCAGTCGTGCGTCACGTGAAGCATCTTACTAAATGATTTGACATGCAAGTCACAGTCTCTTATGTTAAGCAGATTTCTGCTGCTTGAATCCAGCTGGTGATAGATACATTTAGATGGTTAGCGATGAACCCCCATGGAAAAGAATGACAGGCTGGTCACTAACATATTTTATACTTTGACTAGCTTAACCAGCGAGGCTTCTTGGTCAACCAGCTTCACCAACTAAGTTGAACACGATGGCTATGCTGGTCCACCAGTCACACTCAAATCAGCACAAGTAAACTTATATGGATAGTGAAGGATCTCATTTGATGTTAAGAACATTTTCCATTTTAGACTAATCTGTTCAACACGTCAAATGTGTTCACCTGTTTGCGATATCCCACACTGTTAGTAAAAAGGTATAAAATGCCAGATTCACTGTAATTGTGTCCTATAATTTTTTCTAAAAATCTTCAGTCTGACACTTTGAACATCAGTAGTGGATTTTAGGTTATAATCTTGGAAAGGAAACTAATGACGATAGATTCAAATATGAATGTTAGAGGTATTTGAGTGCCTTCTTTTATAATTGTAGAATTCATAAATCCATAATCGCTGAAATGTAGACCCATTTGGCCCATTGGATGTTGACAACCCATTCTGTTCAATTAAACTAAGGACATTTTCCATTTAGTTCTCCATTGGCAACATCGCGTAATGGGAAAATGTGCATTATTAACAACAATGATCTCATTCCTACATGCTCTTTATGCATCTGGTCTATTGGTTAATTTGTTTTCTCTGGGTTATTTGAGAAAATTGTTTTAATTGCTACCCTTAAACCTCCAACTTTAACTGTTGTTGCTCAGCTAAACTGAGCGAGGGCTTGAGAAACGCATGTTAAACAGAAAGGGAACAGGGGACGGGGGTGAGGGGGGACTTGAGGGCCCCTCTCCTGTTTCTCCAGAGAGGGTCTCTCTTGGCAGACATGTGTAAATATCTTAACATGTCTGTTTTATCAATCTGAGGCTCTCCTCACGCGAGGCGCTGATTGGAGACCCAAGGCCATCTGTCAAGCCTGGATTTCAACAATTGGATTTTGTAAACAAGTCCGCTGGGCGCTAAACACTCTCGCTCCCAAACGTCAGGTACTGGTACATACGCAGAGATCTGTAGCTTAAACGTTGCAAAGAAATTAGAATTAATCAAGAAAAATAATAGTTTAACTCCAGGGGGTTTGGGTTTGATTTAGGGTTAAGTGTTTCACCTCTCGGGTCGGCAAATGGCAAGAGATAGCAGCTAAGCTCTTTCCTGGTGATCGAATTACAATCACAGTTTCAAGGTCAAAGGCTAGAGGTCAGAAAGTGAGCACAGGAATGCAAAACTATGCCAAAAGAGTCAGTTTAACTTGAACGATTCACAGTACCTAGCCACAAATCAGTACCAAAGACCCTTTTCTGCTAAAAACCTTTCAGTCTTTCAGTTAGCATGACAGCAGTGTTTTTGGGTCAGAAGATGCCATTCATAAATGACTCCCTGCTGCTAACATGTCTTTAAACATGACTGATCCTAATAAGGACCATTCTTTCAGCACAACTGAATCCAATCAGCTAAAGTGCGACGTGGAGGGGAGGCCAAACAGTTTTGGCTGGGCACACACTCTCTCTTGCTCTGTATAACTGAGAACGGCAGAGGAAACTCAAGCCTGGCCTAAAATTAATCTGTTTTTGTTGCTTGTTTATGAAGTGCGTTCATGTGCAGATGGCGTCTGGAAGCGGTCTCTGTTTTGAAACCTAAGATATGAGTAGTGGATTGACATTGCTGTCTTGTTTCTTTAATGTGCAGCGCTCATCTCTTTTTTTCTTCCTCAGTATGGCATAATTGTCTTCCCATAGCGAAGGTTTTGCTCTTTGAGCAGGACCCATGAATCTTGGACGCGTCTTATACAGAACAGTGTCGGGCTCAGCTGTCATAACTTTGTGACTAATGTAAACTGGAATGCCGCAGCTGAGCCATAAGCGAGTGGAGCGGAGAAAAAAACAAAAACAGAACAAAGTAAAAATTAAACAAACAGATGTAGAGAGAGACAGAGAGCATGTGAATGCCGGCATCATCGGGCAGTCCCTGAAAATGAATCAAAACGTTTATGGCCCACATGAAATGATTTGATTTAATTAATGTGGAAGGTCATAAAAGGGTTCCTTGATGTCTGTAGTACTACTCTGAATGCATTTCAGCCTTTTAGCATAGAAAGAACAGTTTTCCTGCTGGTTTTCACATTATGTACTGTGAGAATGTTAGCAAAAGAAACAAAAAAGCAAAATCGTTCTTTTTAAGTTCAGGCTTGGTACCCCAAATGGTACCCCAAATGCAGAGATGTAGGAAATGACTTATTACAACGCTTGAATACTTGATTATAATTGGTCAGTCACAACATTCAACATTTTTGTATAGTGACCATTTCACGGATTTCCTACAAAGCTATACTTAAGTTTAATGCTTCTCATATCATTCAGTGGTCACTTTCTTTTCACATAATTCTTTTTAGATTAATAATAACAATTTAAACATCTGCCAGATCGATAGCAACCACGGAGTTTAGAGTGTTTTATAATTTATTACATTTAATAAAACAGCCACAGTGACATTTTCAATAGTTTGTTTTTACTAATTTTATTTTATTCTAACTTGAATGGAAACATCTATTGATACACTATAGTAATATATAAACAGCTAGAGATAAAATAATTGGTCACTGTTATTTAATTTCATTTATTTTCATTTAACATATATATATATATATATATATATTTTTTACAAATATTTAATTTAATATTTTCTTTTATATTTCATATTCCCCATATATTCCCCATATTCCATTATTCCCATATTCTCTTCCCTTTTTTTTACATATTCCCCTTTTCACAACATGGATGGAGACATAGCAAATTATACTAATTTCTCAATCCTCAACACAGTTTGAAGTCGACCCAGTCAACAGCCTCCTTGACTATTTGGCTTCTCACCTTGAGACGGGCCTTGACTGGCGACAGCTCAGACATCTTGTGTGAGTGTGACGGGGGCCTGGGAGAAAAATTAAAAAGCATGCGATTGATTAAACTTCTTTGTTCCTGGAAAGAGCCCTTCTCGGACACATACACAGTCCACTGACTTGTTTTCAAGCTTGAGTGTTCCAGTCACTCCTTTTTTCTCATTTTACTGCCTCGGGGAAGGCACCTCATCAGCAGAAACCTGAAGAGCTGTGCTGAGCTCATGTCATTGATTTAGCACTTCGGGTGCTGGCCATGCACTTCTAAAACACATCCTCGATCAGCCTCTCGAGGTAACACGAGGATAGCGTTTGTTGTTTTTTGGGGGGTTGTTTGCGTTGGTGTTGCGGTGGTGGGATTGGACTGAGGTGTTTGCTCGGAAAGCCATTCGAGGGCACATTTAACATCATGAAAACAAAGTAACCACAAATTGTCAAATGAAGAGAACCATTATGAATGTTACACTATGGAAATTATGGCTTTGACCAGTCTATATTTTCCATCTATGGCTTTATTGACCACATTACAGGCTGATGTCATACATTCAATCACTCGATTTCAAAGGTCTGCTTTCAGATGCCGCCACATCCACCCTTTAACCTCCAGAATCCCAGTTGAAGGAAGCCAGATGTGTTTGCAGCGGCATCTGCGGCATGACTTGCGCCATTACCTGTAGCACAAAACACGGACTTTATTTGTCTCATCAATTTCTCTATTCGTGTTCACAGCCTAAACCCTCTGACCCCAGTCTCCACTTCTCTGAGAACACAGGTTTGGGGTTTTTTTCAACCATGTGAAGGTTATTTCCCCTCCCTCCACGTCAACACCATTACACAAAGGGGAGGCCTGGACATAAGATCAGCAAGAAGGGTAAACATACTCGAAACTGCAGACTCTCTGGAAGCCCGAAGAGCTAAACAAATAGACTATACTCAACACACCATCCCAGCAGGCCCTGCGTCTGCTCACGTGTCCATCGGTGAGACTAGTGTGTTCTTGAGTCTGTGTACGTCTTCTTTTATAAGCACGTATTAATCATCATGTGTGAATGTTTATGTGCAGAAAGTCTTGTGATGCATAATACACAAATTAATCTCTTTATTGCTGCACCTATCTTGATGCTGACATCATGCTTAGATAAGCAAGTATGTAAACTGTTTGGAAAAGTACTCATAGATTCTCTTCCCTCTTGGGAAATTTCTTCCCGTTTTGCTGGTTTATCTGTCCACTATCAGTGCAGTCAGGCTTGGGCATCACTGAGGCAGCACATAATGCTGCTGACGCTATCTGTCCATGGTAACCTGTCCGGGGGTAACGGTCTCCCAGGGTACGGTTTCAGTCAAACGCTTCAATAATTAATTGCTCTTCTTGAGCCAACGTTGAAACATTCAGGAGGCCATAGATTTTGTGTCTTGGGAAAGCAAAGGCATTTTAGGAAATTGCTATAATGAGCTTTGCCTCCACATCAGTCTGTTTTTTACACTTTGTGAGCGGGTGAGTTCACTGGAAGACCATGATGATCTAATGCAGATCTGATTCTGTTGTATATCTCTGTAGAGCTGAGTACATCCAAAATTCTTGTTACTGTAATGTGATTTTGCTTAATGATTTGGACTGGATTAAAGGCAGGTCACCAGAATTTCTAAAACTGGCAGGACATTTGTGTTATGACACTAGCAAGCAAAACAATACCATATTGTCTGAAGATATATTCAGTGTGTGGGTGAATCTCACAGAACCATCTCCAGGTCATGTTTTACCCTAAATTTAACACTTGGCAAGTGTCAAATGTGAAAAAAAGCCATCTACGCTGGCGAGTATATGAAATGGCGTCAATCATCAGTTGACCGGTACATTTTTTATGGATTCTAACAATAGCTATGTTTCCATCCAAAGTTATGTATTTAACTTTGCGCAAAATTGGAATATCACATAAAACATTTGCAAATACATTTTCCCCCCACCCCTAGTATATGATTAATATTACAAATAATTTGGTTTAATTTAATTAAAAGAAAATAATTTAAAAATGTATATCTAATGAATTTATCTATAATGAAATGTATTTTGCAGTGAGAATTTGGCGAGGAAATGTGCTGAATTGTCATGAAAATCATGTTACAATGCAAAACATGATCTGGAAATGTTTTCTTGAGATTTCTGTGACACAAAAACAAGCATGTTCCTCATCAAGCCGATTGCATTAACCTCTCATACATGTGTGCCTCAAACCTTCTTGAGGTGTACAGACCCCATGTGCTGGTGATTAGGTATGAGATTGCACTCTGACTGAGGGTGAGGAGGTCAAGTGTGCTGCAGGATTCATGGCTTAACTGCTGCATTCGTTCTGCTCTCCGGCAACTGATAAATCCAATAGCGCTGACCCTCAGCTTACGCGATTGATTGGAATGTGTCATGCTGCGTGAAACGATCTTCCTTTGTAATGGCATTCTAGAGTTCAATCCTTCACATTGACAGATGCATTTAAACATCAACAGGCTCCATAGGCATCTTGACACCGCAGGTATAGGAATGCCACACACACATCAGTTTTGCTTTCACTACAATTTCACTTTGCCCCCACTGATAAATTGTGCAAGATTCTTTTCCCTATTGCTCTTGTGTTGGTTGATGACCCAGCACATTTCAACCCCTGCGGCGTAAAGAGAGAAATAGTTGTTGAGGTGCTGTAAAGGGAACCCTAAGGTCACATTGAAAGGCTGTACTAGTACTGGAAGATCTCTCCGTAACATTCCAGTGACCTGAAACTCACATTCTGGAAGCCATTACCTAAATTTACCTCAGTATCAAAGGCTTTTCTATCTTTTTTTTGGGTCTCCTGTCTGCTTTTTAGTGCACTCCCCAGCCGGCACAGACGCAGCACTGAAGTTATCGCCTTTGGATCATCTCTACACAGTGCACGGTTCAGTGATTTGAATAAAGTACTCAAACTCAAGTGGAAAGGAACAATGAGGCTGGTTAAGGTAATTTGGCTGTAAGAAACAATGGTGCTTTTCCTGTTTTTGAAAGCCGAAAACGAAAAAAAAAAAAAGTTCAAGATGATGTGTAATCCATTTCACAACACATTTTACTTTTTGCAAAGTGATGTATTTCCAATTATATGTATTACCGTATGTAGGGTAAATGCACACATATACACCTATTTTAACACACCTACAGTATAGCATTCATGTAGAATACAGTAATATTGTGAAATGTTATTACAATTTAAAATAACTTTTTCTATTTTAGTTAATTATGTAATGTAATTTATATCTGTGATAGCAAAGCTGAATTCTCAGCACCATTACTTCAGCCTCACATGATCCTTCAGAATTACTTTTCTGTTTTTGGTATTCGCAGTTTCAAAAATGCTTTTAAAGCTAACACTCAGTGCTGTTAAAACTTGTTCAGTGAACTTCTCTGCTACATGTTGCATTAATTATAGACATACTCAACATTTTATGACACATGGCCGGACGTTACCTCACAATACATTGAAAAATGTTGAGGTAAATTAAGTTTTGTTGCATTCAAACATGCAGACAGCATTCTTTGTTTGTTTGTGGTTTTGTCTATTATTTGATGTTCAGAGAGAGTTCCTGTCATTCAAAGCAATGTGGTTTCATTGCCAGCCTCCTCACATGGATGTAGTCAAAACAAGTTACTGAAATCATTACCGTCAATCATCTCAGAGACACTGGCCAACACTGACACATAAGCACAGTCCTCAATATCATATTTACACCCTATCAAGAAATCAAAATCACATGGATTTTTAATTCCTCATTACATGTCACTTCTTTTTTCTTCTTCTTTGTTTGCTGGTGTTTAGTTATCATCTCTGACTCATTCACGTCTATCACAGTGGCTTATCCAATCAAAGTGACGCCCATTCATAGTAGTAACAGCCTGAGCACTTGGCAAGCTCACATGGAAGAAACCATAATATGCCAAACCCAGAGAACAGTCGTGCCGTATAAAACGTCCCTTCACCCACACAAAACACTGTACTTACATGTTGCTTTTATGCCATAGTCTGATTGTAAAATAATTTGCACGTTTTTAGTGAAGATTCACGTCTATGAATCTACTTATGTGTGAAATTGGATATGAAAAGACCATTGTGGACTAAGACAAGTTTAATATAGTCTTAAAAGATGCATTAGCCTTGCCTTCTCTTTCATGTACTCTGTGAGTATGGAAAAGCCATGTTGTTGTTGTTGTTAGTTAGCATGTACGCTTACATTTACTCAAACATGGCAGTGTTGATCCTAAAAATCCAACAAATCTTCAGTCAGAAAACATTTAGCTTAAAAGTAAGCATGAAAACCTCTGTTAGCATCTGTTTTAGGGTGTGTTCATACTTGGCAGGTTCGGTTCGATTAAAACAAACTCTGATGCGATTGCTCTGCTAGTGTGGTTCATTTGAATAAGTGTGAAAGTTGCCATCTGGTGCACAACAAACAAGTGGACCGAGACCCACCTTTTCTATGGTGCGGTTTGACTGAAATACATGCAACATGGACCAAAGACATTTAAACGAGCCTAAAACATCGTGATGTCACAAGATGTGACCCTAAAAAGGACATAATGCTTAAGGATACGCTGCCCAGTTCGGTAAAGGCATCAGAACTGCCATCTCCTTGCAGCAGACCTTCATTTGTGTGTGCTTTGGAAGAATTCCTGGTGCTGTTTTAACTCCTTTACACATTTTATAAGCTTTTGGTGAGTTCTTAGCTGGTTCTACAGTATGTACGCACATACAGCAAGCACATTTAGCCCAACACACAGCGTTGTTTTGCATGTTCGGTAAGTTCTGTCACAAAATACACTTCATAAAAAGCTGTTTTTTTGTTTTGTATCTTTAGGTTTGATGTTATAAAATTAGCGAACCATGACTAAATGTATCATTTTCTTTTTGGTCCGGACCAAAAGAACCAAGAGAACCGAACTACAAGTGTGATCACACCTTGAGGGTTTTAGGCAAGTAAAGCTTTGACAGTAATCTCAAACATATTGAGCCATGGTTGGCATGTTTTGTGATTATTTTTTATAGCATCAAACTATGAAATTCTGATATTTATTGCGCTCTTGTAATTCTGAGTTATGAGGAAAACTGACGTCTGGACACATTGTTTCTTCTGTTTTATGATACTTTTTTTGTATGGCAACAAACTTTGACAGTTTGCCATTCAGGTAATGCGTCTTTGCCTCTGAAGTTTATTATGTTCGCAACACATGAGCTCAGTGTTTCCGCATTGTTAAATTGATATTTGTTGGGAGCCAAACGTAATGTCAGCTATATTAACTGCATTACAACAATGATTTTGCCATCTGTGCTGTTTGCTCTTACAGAACAGCAGCTGTTCTTCGCTGCCAGGGGAAATATGAAAAAAAAAGGGGAAGCCCATTGCATTATGAGATAGTGTAACCTACCGGTTATTAAAAATAGATGTTGGAGAAGATATAAGTGCAAAGTTAATGTTTCCTCAGTATGGTTAGAGCACTGAAGAAACTTAAAGGAAAGAAAACAGCCTTGGTGCTGCAAATGAAGCCAGTATCGCATTATCAAAGCTTCCGTTCTCTCTCCACCAACAATAGACACCTTTTCCTGGTTTATTACAGAATTTCCTCCAAGGTCGCAGACTTAATTTTTTCCCTTCTTCAACATTTGTGAGGTACCACAGGCTTTCCTGAATTACTGGTTCCTTAGGTATTGCTGTAAAGAAGTCAATTTCCGCACAGCACTTTTAAAAAGCTAAGGCTCATGGGTGAATTCACCTAGTGGTACTTTTTTGGAGAGATGTGCGTTTACATTATGGAGTAGAGCATTATAACTGGGTTCCCTGTTGTAATTTAATGTTTAAGATTTTTATTTTAACATTATTATGTGTGGTTTTCTTGATAAAAGATAAAGCCGTCTTATTTTGAGGGAAACAACCATGGTCAGTTAAAGGAATTCTGTCATCATTTACTCACTCTAAAGTTGTTTCTTTCTTCTGCTATGCACAGAAGAAGATGTTTTGAAGAATGTCGGTAACCAAACAGTTGATGGACTCCCATAGTATTTTTTTCCCTATGGAAGTCAATGGGGTCCATCAACTGTCTGGTTACCGACATTCTTCAAAATATCTTCCTTTGTGTTCAGCAGAAGAAAGAAATTCATACAGGTTTGAAACAACTTGAGGGTGAGTAAATTACAGAATTTTTATTTTTAAGTGAATTATTACTTTAACATCAACACATCAGAATGAACAAAAAACGCAGGCTGTTTTCAGGGGCCTGGAATGAGGTATATATGTGTGTATATATTTTGTCGGACAGACAGGAAGAGAGAGGTGGTAGAAGAGGTAGAGATATACTTTGCTGACACGGAAACGGGAGAATGTCGCCTTGCGGCCCCACATTCCTCTAGGAATCTCACAATCGCACTCCACAGGTCCTGGTAAAACACGCAAGAGTGATAAGTGAAACTCTGACACACATGGGTAGTGGCTCACACACATAACAACTGGGTGGACAAACTGGCGCTGTTGTACTCAGACTGTGCTGCCCTCAAACTTCTTGCTTGTGCCAACACGACAAAACGCTTAACTATTCTGTAGTCGGGTATGATCAGTGTTCGAAGTCACTTCCGATATATTCCCAATATACATTGAAAAAAGAAACCATTTTCGCTCAGAAATGTCTCAAATAATTACGAAGAATCATCGCTTAACAAGTGGGTTTGACTTAGCAATATTGTTTTATAAATGTTATAAACACAATGACAATGCCAAACCTGTAAAGTTCCAAGTTGTTCGAGTGACGTTTGTAGGGTAGTTGTTTTTTGGGGTATTTTGCAAAACTGCACCATGGATTTGTTTATTGTTCCATGAGAGAATGATGAATAACTTAAGTCTGTGATTCTGTCTCGGATAAGGAGAGGTCAGAGAGTTGCTTGGCCAAGGCTACACATGAGCTTAAACAAACTTGCTGTGTTGATCTGTTTATACCTTGACTGTTCATCTACAACACAAAGGTTGCTGGGTTGATAACGAACTGGGCCTGGCAAGAATATTGTGCCTCATTATGAGAGAATTATTCCCATAGTGCTTTGTGGAAAATATTTGGTAGAACACCAACAATTAAATACAATTTTGTGAAGAAAATCTAAGCCATTATTTGATAGAAATCTTGTCCTTTTTCCCATATGCATATATTCAAATATACAAGACACATGAAGACAGGTTTGACAAATGTATTGGTTGCAATGTGTCATATGACCAATTGCATTTGAATACACAAAAATGCAAATGGAGATATAGGAACTACAGCAGATTTTCAGTCAATGTCTTATTCACTAAGAGTGTATTTTGTGTGTTCAACAGGTAATTCTACAACTTGGCTTTAGCAAACCAACTAACATGGTATTTACAGAAGAAGCCTCTATAATGTTATTAGCCAATCTAAAATCCTGATTTGTTTGATAGTTGTATTTGATTGCAGACACTATTTGCCGTGTTGATATGTGCAAAAGACTGTAATGAGAAAAAGTATGGTAGTAAATGTCTGCGTGCATGTGTTTAGAGAGAGGAGATGGCTGGGGTATTAACTAACCTCATGCACATAGAGGCCATTGTGCGCTCTGGATTTGGTGGCTAACCCAATCTGACGGCCCGGTTTAGAATAGGCCTGCAGGGAACCAAGTGTTTAAGGTAGAAATTTACAAGGCTGTGTTGTTTCTTCATCCTATGCTAGCCCGTCTCTCTGGAGAGAGATGTTGAAGCCACCCCTCCACACCCCCTAGTCTCCATAAACGTCAGTCGCCTCAATCTCACATCCTCTGCAGTAAATGTAAAAGTTTTGAAGTTCACAGAAGTTGGCAGTTATTTCCTCAACATTGTTTTATTTGACTGTAGCGACGTGAGAACCGTCTGAAAGTGTCATTCGGAGTAAAAATATTGTCGAGATATATCGTTTTGGGCGTTTGATATTGAGATCAATGAATTATCTAGTGGAATGTGCTCACATTTGTTGTCTTCAAAGGGATGGTGGATGTGTTCAACACACACTCTGTCATTTCTGGGACATTAGTTAAACATGCATGCTTATTGTCACCTTGCTCCAGAGGTCACAGGTCAGACCCTGTAACTGGTTGGTATGCAACTTGCATCTTCAATTTCAGAAAGCTTTGGGGTTCTTTGTGACTCCTTGCTTAAAATTTGTATTCTTTGCACATGTGTACAGCGCTGATTTAGTGGAAATGTGATTAATTGGAAAGATGCTTCCATTAGCCTGCAATAAGATGTATAAGCATTGTTTTATGTGTTAGTGTTACTTAAGGGTGTGCATTTTTTGATCCGATCAAAAGGTTTTTTTCTTTCTTTTTTTTTTCAAAGGCACTATTAAAAAGACATCATGGTGGTGTTGACAAAAATATAACCGGGGCAAAATATGGTAATATCATATACATATATATATATATATATATATATATATATATATATATATATGGTATTACCAATGAACTAGATGAAGAAAAATGGAGCCAAGAATAGGTAACATTCAGTGTTGTTATTGTTAACTAAACTACTAAAAATTAGTTTATTAGATGAAAAATGTAAAAAAAAGGAAATGAAAATTAGAAATGTTGTCTTGGCAATTAACTGAAAAAATAAGTTGAAGTACTAAATTTATTAAATATTAAAAATATATTTAAGCCAAATAGAAATATATATAAAAAACAAATACTGATGACAAAAGCACAAACAAAATAACATTTAAATGAAAACTGAAAATATAAAAAAGTCATTCAAAATATTAAAAATACTAGTGTATATATAATAATAAAATGACACTGGTAACAAATTGAATTTACAATAGTGTTTAATTCATTAGAATTAGTCAATGTAATTGGTATCATGAGCAATTAACTTTTAATTAATACTTGAAACTATAAAGCATGTATTAAAATAATAATATTAAAATACAGCATTTATTAATCTAGTTTAATGTTAATTTACTTTTATAAACATGCACAACACTTCAAGTATAAATTAGCAATAGTTGATGTATTATTGACAAACATTAATTAACAATGAACAATATTTATAAATTAACATTAATGCAGATTCATAAATGCTGTTAAAAATGAATTCACTGGTTCGTGATTCGTATCTGTAAATTAGCTAAAGTTTGCAAATTGAACCTTATTGTAAAATGTAATCAAATAATTCATTCAAATTTCTAATATGTTGCAAAGTGAATGCAACTCCTCACAAGTCAGAACTATTTGAGGCTGTGTGTATTTCACTCAAGCTGAAGAAAGAACATTAGGGTGTCTCATCACGAGTTCTCTCGCTCACACACTTTTTCTCTGCCTTTTATCTCACACCCAGTGCTGAGCTGAGCTGAACATGACCCTGCAATAGACTGCCAGCTAAGCTTGATTATAGGATCTCTGTCTTTTATCTGGGGACTCCGTAGGAAAAAGAGAAGTGGCAGGAGTCAGAGAGAGAATGTATAGAAGAGTTTTGTAGTAATGTCCTTGTAGAGGTCAGGCAATTTTCAAAGAGCCGGTGTTTCAGAGAGCTGGTTTCTGCATTACAACATGACAGACGGCAGGGTTTTATTTGGGAATGGACAACTAGAGAGTTTCATCCTGAATCTGAAGAGAAATATACAATAGCTTTGATTATGGATGAAACCATTCAAGTGGAGTTCATGGACGTGAGGTAAATATCTAGACACGATGCACGAAAATGCTGACCAACACACACAGACACTCCCACAGGGTCATCCTAGGCTGGACATACGTGCTTCTTGGGAGTCAATGAAGGGGCAGACGGAACACTCAATTCCGGGTGTTTTCCTGGGACAGGAAAAGAGGTTCACAGAATGTACAGAGCAGTGACTCTTGGAAGGAAGCATCCATTTGAAACATGCTGCTTTGTCTTCTGCTTTTAAGCTAAATATTAAGGAGATGCAGAGCTGTTCCCATTCACAGTAGCTTTGTTTTCACAGGCGAAACAGTCATAACAGGCAGTTTTGGAACAATACCATCAGAGACAATTCTTATCAATCTGTTTTCTTGGCCTATATTGGCAGAGTGTTTGGCCTGTGAGTGCAGATGCTGGGCTTAAAGACTAATAATGCCTTTTTACAACTATTTGTTTTGCAGCAATATTAAAGAAATATGAAGCAAATGCAGTATGTATGTCATTGGATTTGAGCACTTGGTAATAAAGGATTTGTTGCATTTATCTTGGAAAGCAGAGGGAGCATTATGTGCATGCTGAATATGGGTTTATAAAATATGCGTACTGTATATGGGTTTATGTATAAAATAAGAAACAGCTATTTTCATTATATTATATATTCATAATATGAGCTCCAATTCGAGATTCATTATTTTATTAATTAATAAAAAATAAATAGTTTTTAGGAATTCTTTCATCCAAATGCTCATAGTGATGAACACCTCCAGACAGCCGTCCTAAATACTGAAGCGTTGCACTTAATGGTCCAACTGATCTGTTCAGAGCCCACCCTGAAACCCAAATCCAGTTTATGGAGCTTTGATCAGCTAATCACCTTCCTGCTAGCCCTGTTTGACCGCACATATCATGTGACGATGAGAGCTTTGCACCCTGACTACAAGTCTTTTATTTAGCTGGCAGTTCAGAGGCCCAGAGGCGCAGTGATTTAAAGATAATCTCGTCCTCCTCGGCTTATATTGGCACACAGAACAGCTCAACTCTCTCTCATTTTTCCAAAACATATTCCTTATTTGCATCCCATGTGTGGGAATGTGTGTGAGAGAGTGTCAATCCATGCGCATCTCCTACCTCAACAACACATCATCTCCTGTGTACGTCAGTGACGGATCTAAAGGAACGAGTTCAGTTAAACCGTGCTGTGGGGAACCAGCAGGTGCGAGAAACGAACATCCACCCAGTATGGGTCCCGTCCCGGGAGGTGACTGAACTGGGGGTCCGTGTTATGTCTACAGGGTTTGATGTGATGGCTGGCTCTGTTTGCAGTGTTGTAACAGATGTGTTTTGTTATAATGGGACTCATAAAGCAACAGTTTTGGGAAAGGATTAATTCTGAGGTAATTTAGTTCTGCTCTCTGTTCAGGAATTCTGGACTGAACCATGTGAAGAAACACTTCAGCGTGAAGAGGCTTTAATTTTCAGTGGATAGGACACGGCCCACGGGCAGCACTGACCCTGATGAGAGCACGTTAAGGACTGCTACACGTACTTCAAACAATAGGACTTGTAACGCCAATTATTCGTGCCTGTCATGTCATACCAAAAATATGGCAGTTAAATGCCACGAGGATATTTAAAATCTACAAGGGATTTATTGGTTCAGAGTTGTGGGTGTGATGTACTGGGATGGTATCTTTTGAGTTAATCATAAATGTAAGAAAACAGACAGTGCGAGAGCCTCAAAGGCATCTCTTGAAATTGAGGTCATGATGATGTCATGCTCCTCGTCTGTTTTATGACACTGACTTTCTACAGCTGGAGAATTTAAGAGCTCTTCTCCCCTCTTCTCTCCTCTTCTCTCCAACTTCCATGTTCCTTCTTTGGTGAATCTAATGAAAACTTTCATGAACACCAAAAGACAATAATATGTGACCCTGGATCACAAAACCAGTCACAAGTAGCACGGGTATATTAGTGGCATTAGCCAACAATACATTGTATGGGTCAAAATTATAGATTTTTCTTTGATGCCAAAAATCATTAGCATATTAAATAAAGATCATGTTCTATGAAGATATTTTGTACATTTCCTACCGTAAATATATAAAGGATTTATTTTTGTGAGTGAATGCAGCACAATCCCGAACATAAATGGACAAATTTAAAGGTGATTTTCTCAATGTTTTGATTTTTTTGCACACTCAGATTCCAGATTTTCAAATAGTTGTATCTCAGCCAAATATTGTCATATCATAACAAACCATACATTAATGGAGCTTATAATACATAAATATTATTTATTCAGCCTTCAGATGATGTATACATCTCAATAAATATACTTTTATGAAATCAATATATTAATCATTTTTATGAATATAATATAGAGGTGAAAAGTTGTAGCAGTTCATATACACTCACCTAAAGGATTATTAGGATCTACCATCTGAATGTCTAAACAGAAATCGAGACTCATCAGACCAGGCAACATTTTTCCAGTCTTCAACTGTCCAATTTTGGTGAGCTCGTGCAAATTGTAGCCTGTTTTTCCTATTTGTAGTGGAGATGAGTGGTACCCGGTGGGGTCTTCTGCTGTTGTAGCCCATCCGCCTCAAGGTTGTGCGTGTTGTGGCTTCACAAATGCTTTGCTGCATACCTCGGTTGTAACAATTGGTTATTTCAGTCAAAGTTGCTCTTCTATCAGCCTGAATCAGTCGGCCCATTCTCCTCTGACCTCTAGCATCAACAAGGCATTTTCGCCCACAGGACTGCCGCATACTGGATGTTTTTCCCTTTTCACACCATTCTTTGTAAACCCTAGAAATGGTTGTGCGTGAAAATCCCAGTAACTGAGCAGATTGTGAAATACTCAGACCGGCCCGTCTGGCACCAACAACCATGTCACGCTCAAAATTGCTTAAATCACCTTTCTTTCCCATTCTGACATTCAGTTTGGAGTTCAGGAGATTGTCTTGACCAGGACCACACCCCTAAATGCATTGAAGCAACTGCAATGTGATTGGTTGATTAGATAATTACATTAATGAGAAATTGAACAGGTGTTCCTAATAATCCTTTAGGTGAGTGTATATATAATAATAATAAAATAATTATTTATTTATTATATATTATATAATTATATATATATATGTGGATTTATTAAATGTGTTGAAAAATGAAATATCTAAGAAATGCATTCATTTCTTTGTGGTTGTTTTGGCGTTTGCTGTAAACACATTTGCTTGGTAATAAGAGTTGGCAGTCGAGGCATCATTTTGTGGTTTGGTCCTCAGGGGACCTTATGTTAAACACTGGTCAGACAAAAGCTTCCTCTCTGGTCCTGATTTCTAATAATCATTAGCATAGAGAGAAGACCATCTTAACAAAAACAAATCAGAGGGCTTCAAAAGGCTTCATTTTTGAGAATTACTCCATTTATGTATCCTCCTAATATGCAGACACCACTTGGATCAGTCCGCTTTAAGGTTGAGCGATCCTGCGAGGACAAGGTCTTGATTTAACGTTCCCTCTGACGTTTTCTGCACCCGCGCGCACATACAAACACACGTGCGCTTACTCATCTCTCTCGCTCTGCTCTCGGCCCGACTCTGTACGTCCCAGCTGGAGCCTCACGACCTTTGACCCGTACGCTATCTTGCGCTCAGCCGGCGTGTTTTTCTTGGCCATTCCCAGTGCGTTAGGTAGCCAAAAGTGAAGAAAATAGAGTGCAATTGGGACTAAGCTGGTGTGTGCTGTCTGGAGGATGTTTGTGTGTGTGTGTGTGGGAGGGTGTGCGTCTGTTCCTGCGAGTGCTTTATGATATGTGTGTACGTCTTGAAAGTTTTGTTATGGATGCATAAGGGTGCGCAGGAAGTGCTGTACCACTCTGATAATTTATGACCCGTTTTCCACAAGGGAGAGACTTAATTATGTGCTGAGCATGTGGTGTAAACCGTCGTGGTTTGCTTTGATCGCGTCCGTCCGTGTCCAGAGGCTGTGACTATGGGCTTCCTAGACAAGGAACGCTTACGTCTGGGCAGCTGGGATTCGCTGACAGCTTTATTTCAGTTTGTGTGCCCCTGCTAAGCTCCTCGGAAATCTTTTCTCAACAACAACAGGGCACCCCTGAGGTAACAGGTGCTTTACAAGTATGAATTCTCCCCCCCAAACCCCCCATTTGGAGCATATCAGAGGCGCATGTGTGAGGAGGTGGGGATTGATCGGTGTGCATGTGTGCATTTAAGGGAGGGCTGGGGGTCTAAATGCTCAGATCTAATTATAATTTATAGCCAGAGAGAAAATGAGTTCAATTACTCTATAAAATCGACTGAGTGTAGAGAGAGAGAGAGAGAGGGAGAGTGATTTTTACTGCTCAAAGGTTGTTCGTTCATGGCTCAGGGGATTTAATTCAGTTTTCAGTATCAGAGGTTTCTCCTGAAAAATAGCCATGAATCAATCAATAGATAACATACAGTAAAGGCCCGTTCGAACCAAGAACAATAATTATAGAGATTACTATAACAATATTAGCATCCACACCAGTGAACGATATTGTTCTGGTTATTCTAAGTGCTCACTGCAGTTTTGTTGTCTGCTGCTTTAAATGCTCTTTAAAAAAGAATGAATTCAGATTTTTAACCACTTTCAGAAATTTTTTTTTTTTCCAGCTGATGAATGATTCCAATGGTATTGTTTTTCCGTGCCATTATCGTTATAGTTGTGGCTCTATTTAGAATGATTTTTAGTATATTGTTAGTCCTTGGTGTGAATGGGCCTTGAGAGTATATACAGTAGCTATAACATTGTGTATAGCATTAGGGATACAAAATATATTAGTGGTATTTTTTAAAGGTCCAGTATGTAAAATAGGCTGATATATTTAAGCCAATAAAATAACCAAATTCTAAAATATTTTTAGAATTAAAATATAAAATTAAAATGTGTATATATTAGGGCTGTGAAAAGATTAATCGCGATTAATCGCATCCAAAATAAAAGTTTGTGTTTACATAATAAATGTGTGTGTACTGTGTATAATTATTTTGTATATATAAATACACACACTTGCATGTATATATTTAAGATTTTTTTTATATATACATATATATACAAATATTTACATTTATATATGATATAAATTATATGTTAATATATACAGTATATACATGCAAATATTTCTTAAATAAATACATGCATGTCTGTGTATTTATATATACAAAATAATTATACACAGTACACACACATTTATTATGTAAACACAAACTTTTATTTTGGATGCGATTAATCGCGATTAATCTTTTCACAGCCCTAGTATATATATATATATATATATATATATATATATATATATATATATATATATATATATATTTAGATAAATATAAAATGTAGAATTCTTTTTTTTATTATTATTTATTATTTTCCATGTTCTTCCATCCATCCATCCATTTAAATTTCAAATTTCAAATTTGTTAAATAATTGAAGAATAAGAAATATTATTTTCTGCAGTTGTACCTGTTTTAAAATGTATAGCTGTTTTCCAGTGTACATGATTTTTGGTGTCATTTGAATTTGATGAGACATGTTTGAGTTTGCACTGAATTTTCTGACTTGATAGCAAACTAGTGTCTTGGCAAATGTGATCTCAGTAAGAGAAATTGTTGAGACCTCTTCTGAACCTCTAGAGGAGACATGTGAGATTGCTGAGGGCAGAAAATTCTTGGGACTAAAGTGAAACTCTCCATTTAATCTCATTGCTGTCACTGAGAAACAACTGAGATATTAGAAATCCAATTTGTTGTTTTTCCTCTATCCTATGGGGAACCCTGACCTGCTTGGAATGTGGTCTGAATAAACTGCGGCTGGTTTTCTCTCTCCGTACCATCTCTGATTCCATAACTCTATCCGTAACTCCTTTCTGGTACAAGATAGTTCAAATAAATAATGCCTTGCTTGTTCCACAATCAGCGCAATACATTAAAACACAGACCTTCAGTAGTCTAAAAGGGGATGTCTTATTGTTTGAAACTGTTTCAAGAGATCTCCCATCTCTTCATCTGTCTCTCCTTTTCTCTTTACTCCCCAAACAGTCTTTCCTATATTTATTCACGTCCTCCAGTTAATGTTCCCCGGGGTACTGATCGTTGATTCATATTCACACAGCTCCTTTGGGACCCTGACTGAGATTTTAACCCTTTACATCATGTGTTATTATATATTATGATCAATAAGTCCAGAATAAACAAACAGCGCTTCTATTTCCACACCTACAAAGGTCTTGATCGGTCAATGCAGTGTAAATCAGGTTAAGCGAACTATACTGCACCTTTACAAAAACAAAATCTAGTTATTGTTCGACTGAGAGCAATATGTCACTTTAACCTTGGATTTTGGCGGCTTACACAGTTGTCAACTATCAATTGGCCGGCATTTATTGTGATTTCTGTGGTCATAAAAGTGTGCGTGAGTCACCTTCTACAATCTGCTGCATGTGTTCACCAGGGCCTAATTCAATATGGCTTCCATTAGTCAGATTGGAGGGGTTCTGCTCAAGTGTTTTTCAAGGCCTTAACACTAAGCAGAACCCTCAAGGGAGGTGCCTTTTCTCTCCCTTCCCCCCATTTTAGCCTTCTAATCACCCTTTTTCTTCTATTTTATCCCCTTCTCTGTCTTTCTCTCTCTCTTTCTTTCCTCCTCTCTCTAATTTGCATTGTATAAGTGAATCTTGACCAACATTTTTGCCTGTGACCTTTCTCTCAACCTTGTTAAAGCATGGATTCATTCACGCAATTTAACTTCCTTCACTATACAACGAACAAAAGAAATACAAAATGCAACATTAATGATATGCTAGCATTGATTATGCTTGCAATTTATAAAAATGGATCAACATTGTGAATATAAGGATTGTTAGAGGTGCTTTAGAGGTGATAAGTTCGTTTAATTTCCATGAATAAGTTCAGTCTGTCGGTGTTAGTGAATCAGTTCAATCATTTATTTGCATAATCGCTCAAAATGTTCACCAAAGGCTCTGTGTGGCATTTTGAAAAATAAAAGCATTTTGTAACTGTATGTTAAAAATGTTTAGCCTATATATATAATGTTATTTATAAAATATTAAATAAACATTTAAAAAATACAAATATGGAGATAAAATGCTAAATACATTGCTATTGCTCAAATCTACAGTAAATTAAATTACAGTAAAGTACATATTGCAGTTTATTTTTCTGTGTTGTTATATTGGTACATATACATTTATTTATTAAGATTTTTGCTGTAACATTTTGAACAAAAAATACATTATATTATATTATATCATATTATATATTGTGTGATATTATATTTTTGGAATAAATTTGTTTGGGGGTCTGAAAAAGTTGTATTTCGCTATCTTGCTCAACCTTACATAGTTTAAAGTACGTTATAATGACATTATATTTTATATGCAATTTTTATATTTATATTATTTCTGAATTAAGAAATAAGATGGTATGTGCAGTAGGTCTCCATGTTGTAAGCTCACATCGAAGGGCATTTCGCAAAAGCAGAGCTTTGGTTGTGAAATTGTGTTGAGTTTCATATCAAGACTTATTAAAGTAATTTCTGTCCCAGTCAAGGAGCAGAGAAACACACGACGATGCCTGGAAAACTCACTTGCAACTCAATGACCAGCCCTTGAACTGACCTCACAGGTTATCGTAGGTGGTCCCATGACTTCTGGAAACTTAAAGTTGTGTGTTGATGTATTAGAAAACCAAGAGGAATTCCAGGAATGAAGTGGGTATGAATCTCAAAAGTTGGTCGGTAGACATTTTTCTTTTCTGTGGTGATACTATGGGAGCAAGGTCAAGGGATGTGGTTTTAAATGATTTCCATCTTTCATGGGCCTCAGTCATGGGGTGGTGATAAGACTTGAGTCATTAGCTACATGAGATAGGAAAACGATGTAGAACTGACCTGCTCGCTCCATACTTCGGTCTGTGTTGTTCGGGTAATTGATTTCAGGCCTCAAGATGTTTTTTTCTTTTTTTTCTTATGGAGCTTAAATTTGACTTATGGAGTTTTCATTTGTTTCTGAAAACGCTTGGCTCTGAACATTCTGAAACATTTCTAGTTTGTGCTCTACAGATCATGTTTAATTGACTCATCCCAGTGATTTGAATCTTTGCAGTCAGTTCACTAAAATGGTCACTGAATCGTGCAGTGGCCCTTTCTTCAGGTTCATCACCAGTGTGTGTTTTTTTTTTTTCTTTCTTTTTTTTTCTGAATCATTCACTCTCTTTTTTAAACAAATCGTATTGTCCTTTATTAATTGATTTGTCCCTTCAAAATGGTTTCGAGACTGCAGAAAGTGTGTTAAGTATCATTTTAGCATCAAAATAAATCTATATTTTCCCTCTCCATCACTGTAAAAAAAAATTACATCCCCAAGTCAAAAATTTCAAGTGACCGATAACATCTAAATTTTTCAATTAGTCTGACGTATTATTTCTCATTGAGCCAATGTTAACAGACTATTGCAACAAGAATTTCACTTGGGCCAATTGAAAAATGTAGATGTTATCGGTCACTTGACATTTTTTATAGTGATTCTTCAACTTTTAGGCACTGACTGTTAGCAAGCTATAGAAAAAAATGCCACAATTATAGCATAAATAATACTTTCAATTATGTCTTTGTTACATTTTTGCCTATTCGTAATTTGTTTGCCTTGTTTTGAACAAGATTGAATCACAAACTGACCAAACATCATGTCTCTTGTTCAGACAGATGGAATGAAAAAAAGATTCATAATGGATTCAAGAAAAGTTTTTAAAGAATATACAGTGTACACTGTGATTATTCTTCACAGAAAAGCACATTATATTGAAATCCATGCTCTGATCAGATGCTTTAGGATTTTTCACTCTCATTGTGTTCCCATAATTCTCTCTAATGAATGCGAGTTGCCCGTTCCCTCCTTTCACACAGTTTTCATTTGCAATGCTCGAATGAAACCATAATCTCATGACCTCCCTGACTCATAGGTGCCCTGCTAGAGTTCAGCACTACCTTTGAACTCGCATGGCACTGAAATGTGTTCGATGTTTCACCCCAAACTTAGCAAGCAAGTGTGAGTTTGTATTACAAACTCACACTTGCTTTCTAAGTTTGGGATATGGAGATGAAGCCAACATGTTACAGCTATCCACAGTTTAATGAGGTCAGGCAGAGTCCCTGACCCTCTGACTAAAGCAAGTGACATCATGCCTCAGGATATCCCTCTTCCTAATTGAATTTATTTGCTCCTATGAAAAGAGATGAGCGGAGGCCACAGAAGTTTGTGCATGTGTTTTATTTAAAGATAACAGGTGGTCTCTCATTGTCTGGCTATGTGGCATGTGTCACAGTCCAAATGAACAGCTCATTTTAGATGTAGTGAAAGGATTGCGTTTGCAGCTTAGCAGCCAGGGGTCAGGGGTCGACCAAGCGGCTGATAAAGAACTGGACGACATCTTGCTGACCTATGACCTTGACCCTTAAAAGGTCCACGGGCCATGACCGGAGGCAGTGTGTGTACCTCTGCAGGTGGAGTATGTTACGTTAGTGTTAGTTAAGTTAGTTCAACATGACAGGATATGTCAGCTGATCAAATTTGAAACAGATTTGTAATAAAAAATGAAAACTCAAAATCAATGTAAAACAAAATGGACCTGGTTTATACTTTCTCTGAATGAAATCCTTCATATTCTTTAATCATAATCTTCAGAAATCATTCTAATATGCTGATTTGCTTCATGTTGCTCATTACATCACATTGCGGAAGTAAAACGTGTATAGCAGATGGCAATTCACATTGACTTATATTGGATGTTGTTACAAAAGATAACAACAGTGTGATAATAGAATTCAGCTTTGTGACGTCCAACCCTTGTTTTTCATGTTTGAGGACGTATGCTGAAATTTAAACCATGTCTGATCAACTGTTTGTCAGCCATGGTTGAAACTTGTGACAGGAAAAGCAGGACTCTGCCGTAATCAATGCCAAATGTGACTGTCAGCGTATTTCCTCTCACAAAGTGGCTTCATGCCTCATGAATACTTGTATGTAATTTGTAAACTTACAGACGAGTGTGTCTCCCATCATGATTTACCCTGTGGCAGAAACTGTTTATAGCAATGACAAATCTTGCTTTTATAGTCTGGGTGTCTGGAACCTCAAATTCACCAACTTTGCCACGCTCTTGGTTTTGTTTATAATCACTTTTTAAAGAGATAGTTCACAAAAAATTTTTTTTGGTATATTAGAATTTAATTACCCTCATGAGGTTCCAACCCTGTATTACTTTTGTTTTGTGGAACACATAAAAAGTGAGACATTAGAAAAATGTTTCAGCATGTTTTGTCCATACAATGGCAGCCAGTGGGGTCCAATGTTATTTGTTCATTGACTTTCATTGTATGGATAAAAGTGGTTGAACCATTCTTCAAAATAACTTTTTTTGTGTGTTCCACAGAAGAAAAGAAAAGATTTGAAATGACTCGAGAGTAAGTAAATGATGACAGAATGTATAGTTTTATGTGAACTATCCCTTTAAGAAGAATCAACCCAGAGTTGTGGTCCAGAAAAGAATGCACTTTCTCCATACAGTCCTGCAAATGAAGGCCAAAAAGTCTTACAGATACTGTAATGCTACAAAAACCTGACATACACATAAACTTTTTCATTTCTTCTCTTGGGGTTCAGAATGATTTACCTGAGGCCTGCATACCTTAATAACTCAATAAGCTTAAAGACTCCTGGTGCTTTGTGCGCTTGAGTTCAAGTGATACCGTATGGAGAACAGGTCCATGTTTTGGGGGAGAGCACAGTTTGTCTGCCCATGTTTATGGGGCTTTGACAGCTCATGCTTATCCACTGAACTCCCCCAGACCGGAGAGGATGTTGAGTTATAGCTCCGCCCCTTTTCTTAAACCCCTTCCCTTCCACTCTTACTCAGCCCATCCTCCCCCATCCAAAAGAGCTGTTGTGAGGCATATGACTAAGATACTGCTGTCACAGTGGCGACTGCATTGAAAGGCATTGTAGGTTATATATTAGGGTCAGTTTATGCTGCACTAATGTTGTTTGGGTTTCGGGCGGCCTTGTAATCAAGACCACACCATCCGAGAGGAGACGGAGAGTGGGGAAGTTGGGATGATGATGCTATGTTTCTTCCCTTCTTTCCCTCCTTTCTCCCTTGTTTTTCCCCTCCATCCTCATTCCCTTTTCCTTAGGGCTGGGATCACTTAGTGTAAGAGTGTTGAGATGTGAGGTTTGTGCCATTCAAGGTCAGGGGTCGAGGGACGTATTGGAAGAAGAACAGCGTTCTTCTAGTTTCTGGCCTGTGCTTTGACAGCATCACTGAGGTAATATCAATAAATCAATGGGCTTGTACTCATATTATGGGCAGGAAACTACTGTGGGCTTCAAGTATAAGCAATGTTTTCATTGAACTATGTTTTTTTTTTTATCCCAGTAGAACATGTTCCTACAGTAGATTAACATTCATACTTTCATCAAGACATTTATATCAACCAATCAGTACTTTAACACTAAAATCACAGGGATTTGACTGCTTGATAAGAATATCGTTGCAGAAAATCACAAAACTAGTGTTAAGTATAGATACCCTGCTTGTTAGCCTAGTTTAGTGAAGATACCATTGACAGTTTGGTTGTTGGGTCAGTGTTCAACCCCATACACAAAAGAAATATATTTGAAATATATTTTCAGTATATATTTGGGATATATGCAAATATTTGAAATTGGCCCAATAAATATATTTCATACTTATATTTCATATATTTTTGTTATATTTCAGAATATATTTCAATGTATTTTTTTCTGTATGGGTCCCCAAAAATATATGTGGCATATATTCCAAATACATTGAAATATATTCTGAAATATAACAAAAATATATGAAATATAAGTATGAAATATATTTATTGGGCCAATTTCAAATATTTGCATATATTCCAAAATATATACTGAAAATATATTTCAAATATATTTCTTTTGTGTATGGGACATACACTATTGTTCAAAGTTTGGGTCAGTAAGATTATTGAATGGTTTTGGTTAATCAAATAAAATACAGTAAAAACAGTAATATTGTGAAATATTATTACGATTTAAATAACCGTTTCTATTTTAATATATTGTAAAATGTAAATTATTCCTGTGATGGCAAAGCTGAATTTTCAGCCAGCATCATTATGCTAATATGCTGATTTGGTGGCCAAGAATCATTTCTTCTTGTTATCAAAGTTTTAAAAAGTTGTGCTGCTTAATATTTTTGTGGAAACAATAAAAAAAAAAGAAAAAAAATTCAGGGTTTCTTTAATGAATAGAAAGTTCCAAAGAACAGTATTTCTTTGAAATACAGTATAAACCTTTTGTAACATTATACCTGTCTGATTCATTTATAATGATCAATGTAATCAATGTAATGTGTCCTTGCTGAATAAAAGTACCAATTTATATTTAAAAAAAAGTACAAAAGTACATTTCTAAGAACTTAACACGTGTTTTTAAAAATACATGTGCTAAAAGAAGTCTTGCTTGTCCTAGACATTGTCATTGACCCTGTTATAAAATAGTTTCCCTTATGTTATCCCTGTACATTATAAGAAATATTTTCCTTGTGATTACATGCTCCTCTCTTGAATAAGTGGTAATGGCATTCTAGATTTTTTTTTTAGAAGTGCTACAATCAGTGTGCATGTATAGATGAGTGTGCGTGCTGTCCAAGGCCAGAACCGATGAGGAAACCGTAGCCAGATCTGGGAGAGCTCTTGCCTCTCTCACATTCATTAGAGGCCTAGCGGGGATGCTAATCAGCCTGCATTTAACAGGATTGGTCCCCAGGCTCCATCAGAACAATCACATGAATCCACTTTACAGTGCCTGGGATAGTAAGGTAGATGTGCTCGGGTGCATTTTAGGATACATTGTTAACAATTCATACAAAAGACAAGTGAACGTATAAGAGGAAAAAATCATGCGTTTTCTTCCAACGCATTCTGACTTTGCCAGAAAGTTGGAAGTAGGCAGAAAATATTAAAATAAAAAAGGGTATTGTGATGTTCCAATGAGCACATCGCCCCCTAAACAGAGCACACCACCGTTTCCAAACCTCAGTTGCCAAAGTAGAGGAACAAATTATGTATAACATGTTTGTGCTTTTCTCGTCTGTGTACATACTTCTGCCATGAAATACAAATTGAAAGCAACCAACATGAACACTTCAAAAGCATACACAAGTCTGGAAGGAAGTCCCAGGCCAGATCCCACAAACTTGTAAAAGGAAAATAAGACTCTTGTGGCATCTTGCAAAAGCTATAGGGACCCTTTCTTCACTGTAAAACCACTAAAATACAGCCTTTTATACTCTCCGTAGTGATGCATAGCTCGAGGCCTCGAAGCGAGATGCTCTTGCCCATAAATTTTCTTAAAGGTGCAGCGTGTTACACAAACAGCACTGAGTGGAGTTCGCCAGTGTGGTTTGCAGTTGTTGAGACATAGACCCATTGAGAAAGAGAAGTGGTTGGAATCTGTCTGCTCTCATCTGTTGCCAGTTTAGAGAATGTTCTGGATTGTCCCTGGTCCATCACTGTCCTACTTAATTATAGTTTTCTCACTATAGTCAATTTCAATGACAATGTGTCCTGGAAGTAATGAATTTTCATTCACCAAAGAGTCTGGAAGCATTTCTCTTTCTTATATGGTTTGTCTCTGGGTTTATGTTTTTGTATTCCTAATTCCCCAGCTTACTCAGATTCGCGTAGCATTTTCGCTGTAGTACAATGCGACCTTAGGGTACAGTATGGGTACAGAGAGGCAGGAATACTACATTATAATTGTCATTTTAGTTAGTTGTTTAGTACAGAGTCCTAAAGGGACATGGTGATTAAAAACTATATATGTATATTTGATGGGAGGAAAAATGTATTTCAATGCTTTTGCATTCTCTCGCAAAAGTTATGCATTCTCCCACGAAACTTTGAGTTTTGCGAGCAATGCAATTTCTCAGGGAAACGTAAACATTTTGCGAGCAAATGGATAGTTTCTCGGGACACAAAACATTTGTGAGAGAACGCAAAAGCGTTGATATATTCTTTTTCCTCCCATCTCATATATTTTTTACTTCACCATGTAACTTTAGGGGCTCCGAAAGGTTTGGGTCCCAAGTTAACACTTAACAAGTTGCAAATGCAAAAGTAGGTTTTTATGATTTTTATGGATTTGTTAGAATATGAATGTTTTCTTCCTTCTCCATTATGGCCACACAAATGTAGAATATTCCTCACATTAAACCACCAAAGAGAAAATATAAGGGATGCCATGTCTATATTATAAATATAGTGCAATAGTTGCAGTGGTTTCTAATGGCACAGTTGTGTTTCTCACTATCAAACTGTTGGTGTAAGAAGAAAAACTTGTTGTTTCATATTTTAGTATTATTATTATACCCAAACTGTCCCACACATTTTTGATGGGTATCTATTCTAATAATTACCCTTAGCCAGGAGTGAATCAATGAATCAGTGAATCAAAGTAATCAATGAATAGTCAATGTGCTTTGCAGTCAGCTATTTAGTAAAGCATCAATGAACAGAATGGTTTGCTATCTCATGTCTGGATTAAAGAACAGCTTCAGGTTTGCTCCAAAATAACCACCTCGCTTTCACCACTTCTTATAATAGACCTCATATTTTAGCAGTGTCATATGAGTGCCAGACCAACTTCCTCTTTGAACTGCCATTTGCCATAGTGTGGGAGGTTCTGGGTCCGTCTGGCATTCATAACACCAGATGCCAGTTAAAGGCTCCCATTAATATGTAAGACTGATGGTGGTTGGTCTGGTTGTCTCTGTGTGGTGGTTAATGATATATTGAAAAGATATATAAATATATTTTAAAAAAGAAATTACAGTTTTCTTTCTTTCTTTAAAAAAAATATATAGTATGACAATTGAGTGGTGTGGTACTATCTGGCCTTCATAACACCATATGTCAGTTAAGGGATTCCATTAATTAATAAGACTAGTGATGGTTAGTCTGGTTTTAAATTTTCTCTGTGATGGTTAATGATATGTTGAATATGAAATGTTAGGGTTTTGATTTACGAGCTGTATTTATCTTGATCCATTATTCATGCTGCCAAGGGAACGGACTATTTAAAATATTTAAATTACCAAACCAATCCATATTTACAGAGTCCAGACCCTCCCCTGAAGGGGAAAAAAAACTTGTTAGATCTATGTTGAATCATTACTTTTTGTAAATATATTTAAATATTGATCTAAAGATCAAAAGTGTATAAAATTCTGCAAAGTAGTCCTGATTTTTTTCTTTTGAATAAGATTTTTAAGAATTTTTCAACTGTTTTTGCCTATACATAAAGTCAATGAGCCCAATGTTATTTTGGACCCCATTGATTGTCATTGATCCCTCACTGTTTTTTTTTTTTTTTTGGCTGAACTATCCATTTAAATAAATCAATGAATAAGTTAATAAGTTGTTTGCTGTGCCTCACAAATGCACAAATTCAGAGAGTTTTCACTGTCTGGATCCCTTATCCAGATCTAAGCATAGGTCTAGATACATTAAAACTGTGACATACATGAGAGTGCTTGGAAATGATATCATCTTCAATCAAACATACTGCCACTCACAACCTCATTGAAAAGGACTGGCAGAAAGGTCACGGTGAAGGAAAGGACATCTAGCTTAGCTCTCAATTAATCACATCCAAAGCACTGCTGCTTATCTTGATATAGACCTGAGACATTGTAGTAGTGGATTTCCTCAGTTTCTTTTACTTATTCTGACCCCTGCGATTTTAAAAGAGGCAGATTCCCTTGGGAACGAAACGAGAAATCGGAGATTAACCAGGTGATCTTGAATTACAGATATCAAGGTTGTGTGCATTAGCGAGAAACTCTATAAGTTTGCTGAGCCATGTAAAAAATAACACAAATTTGTCTGTTGGACAAGCAGTGACCTGTAATAGATCTGTTGTCTTATCTGAAATTGTTTGTATGAGCCTGTACTTGGGTCAGTGGGTTCATGTGCATTTGAAACGGATGTCTTGCCTTCAGTGTTTAAAAAAAGAAAGAAAAAAAAAATCATGTTAAAAATGCAGATAAATTACAGTATCAGCCTCTTGACATTGGATGCTAGCAAAAGATAAACTCAAAGATTAATAATGTAGACCACATGTTTGAGACTGTAAGCAATGTAATAACAAACTGTTTATTGCACTTGTAAAATTGCGGTGACCCTGGAAAAACCTCGGACAATTTTGTGTTGTTTGCTCTGTAAAATTCACGTACATAGACATTTGTCAGCTTGAAACAACTGAAGAAACCACTGGAATTTAGGAAGTGACCATGTACAGTATAATGCAATCACTTTCAATCAGTGTGTTATTATATATATTTACATATTATAGATCTTGTTGAATGCTTGTGAAGTTGTTGAGTGAGTTTGAAAAATAAATCTAACTAAATGTCCCACACTGGCGAAGTTTGTCCTTGTCCTAGATGTACTTTTTTTTAAGACTGTGGAGTGCAGTGGGGCGACATCAGGCAAAAGAACATTGCACATTAGCTGCTGTGATAAATTCAGTAATGTAAGTCGAGATTAATATGAACTAATATGAAACTGCTGTTTCATGACTCGTGATTTATTGTGCATGTTTTTGAGAGGCTTCAGCGGAAAGAATCTACTGTACCACAAGATCATTCAGTATATGCAACTCTTCAATTACAGTTTTGCTCCTCTAATCTGGTTAGTTACAGAAGTGTTCATCCTCCTGAGAGGTCTGCAACCCAAGAAAGCCATGAATTACGGCATGTGGTGTTAAGTCCTACTTTCCGGGAGCACTGGTCCCAAGAGCAGCTCTGGATAGGGAATGGATGAGTCTCTACGGCAGAGCACGGCTTCATCCAGACAGAATTATTGCAATACTTTTGCGCAAGTCTCTGATTAAACTGTAGAGTTTGGTAATAGCAGAAAGACTAAGTGGTGTTTGAAAGTTCTGTTTGCTTGTTGTGGGCTGAATGTGTCTCGACACTATTGATCTGCTGTGAAAAGCATGGCGAGTTAGTGATTTGTTTCTTGTGACATTGAGAAACCCTCAGTGTCTGTCGTTTAATTTATTGATGAATAAGGGATGGAGTGATGCAGATGGGAATTCTGGTCAGGACTGTCAGATTGATTGATGCCAGAATGGCCGATGGATTCTTGCATGTGTGCAGAAATACTAGACAGCTTTACATTTAATTGGCACTGATGAGTGTGCAGAAAATCTTGGCGGCCCACTTTCAGTCTTTAGACTCGCTGACCTTTTTCTCTCTTGTGAAGTGTACAAACTCTGTTCGGATGTTCAGCTGATAAATAAATACATAGATTTTATATTATAATGTATCATTTATATTTATTTATTATTTAATGATTTATTTGTGTAATTGTTAATACATTTAAAAAAATAAATTAGTATAATTTTATATAATATATATAATTTATATATCATTTATTTATTACAAACACAACATACACAGTGTATAATATTTTGTGTGTGTAATTTGTATTATTTGTTTATTGTTTTAAAATTCCATTCCATTATTACAGAAACAGAAAATATTGTACATAAATTGAATTAGTTTGTATAATATTTTATATGCATGTACAATATACACAAACAAAATATACAAATTAATTTAATAAATGTAAAATTTACGCAAATAATATAAATAATATATAATTATATATGTAATTGAAATAAATATATATATAATAATACAATTTTAATTTAAGCTTATTGACTACATCTGATAATGTTCTTTTTATTTATCTATCTACTTACTAGTTTTATTTATAACACAAATACAATAGAAGATTTTAAAGAATGTTTCAACTGTTTTTGTCTGTATAATGAAAGTCAGTGAGTCCAATGTTATATTGTCACTGTATGGACTAAAACATTCCATATATCAATATCTCTTGAGAGAAAATAAAACAGGTTTAGAACAAAATAATAATGAGTAAAAATAAAGAAATAATTTTCGCAGCAAAGTTGCATACAGATTTTGTGTACTGTCCGAGAGTGTGAAGAACAGATGTGCTGCTCTCATTCCCCTGTCAGTATCAACTGTTTCCCCGCAGATAAGACCTCCACCCCTCAAGCCCCAAAAGGGGGCGAGACGCCTCACCGGGCCCCTTAATGCTTTTCTCACCTGCGACCTGTTTATTGGAGAAGGTTTCTTTCACGATCCCAACCGCACAAACACACACATTCAGTTGAACCCTCTAGCCCTTCATGCCCCATTACCACACACACCTGATCAAATCATCCACAGCTTAAACACAGTCTTGATGTTTGAATCTTATTGGATTCCTTTTTTTCTTATTCTCTAATGCAGTATAAATGATGGGCTCTAGTCCTCTCTGAAAAAAGGGATGGTGTAGAGGTCATGCTCACCAGGTGGGCTAGGCTTGTTTCTATCAGCGCCCTGGGACTAAAGTCTGGCTACCACAGCGTCCCAGGACGAATCATTATCGTAGATGCTTAATCCCAGCCACTTTACCCAAATATCCCAAGAACACAGGCGTAGGGCTTTGATTTGTCAGAAAGATAGTATTTCACCACACGTAATCCCAACAGGAAATAACAGTGATAATGGTAAAAACAGATTGAAAAGAGTTGTGGTGGTCTCATTCAGTTCGAGATCTGGCTCTGTCAGCGTCGGGCTCTGGAAGACACGTTCACCTGTTGTTTTATCACTGCACACATGAGCCATTCCTGAATGGTTCATAGAGTGCACATGGGAATGCATTGTGAAATGTGGACCGCATTCTCTGAGCAGGTGTTTTGATTTTGATTTGTTTTAAAGATTTTAAAAGTGACTTGCTCTTCCATTCTTATTACCGTAATGCATCCAGAATTTTTCCGACTTTTTTTGTAATTCCTATTGTAATACTGTAATTTTTAAATCAGTTTATTTAAAAGTCAGTACAACAAAAACTACCATGACATAAATATTTTACAATTTATATTATTTATGGAAATAAGCATAATATTTTTGTTTTGTTTTGTAAAATATATATATGTTAAAGGTAGCACAACAAAACTATATCTAGATAAAAAAATAAAATTTATATTATTTATAATAATATACAATATTTATATTTATTTATATTTATAAATAATATTTATATTTTTGCATTGCATTGTTTTATTTGTATTATTTAGTTTTTTGCATTATTTTAATGAGATTTTTTTTTTATCTTTTTTTTTATTAAGGGCAGTATTTCATGATATATAAGTTTTATACAATTTATTTTTTAAATAAATAGAGCTTTTAAAAATATATATTTAAACAAATTAAAAGCAGTACAAAAGACCATCATGAGAATCAAAATATTTCGATATTTTGAACTTATATTTTTTCATAACCAGAATAAATGCCCATTTACACCAAGAGCGATAACTATAACGATAATGATAAATATATAGTTCTAAAAATCTTTTTAAATATAAAAGTGTAGCACACCACAACTATAACGATAACGGTACAGTGGAACGATATCGTTGGAATCACTTTCAGAACAATTTTTCCAGCTGATGAACAATAAAAACAGTGACAGCCAATCAGACTTCATCCTGCGTTAAAAAGCTCAAACATTTAAAGAGGCAGAGGACAAAACTCAGTCTTATCATCCGCTGTTGTGCATGTAATATAGTTATCATCGTTAGAGTTATCTTTACAGTTATCATTCTTGGTGTGAAACGGCCTTAAGATTTTTTCCAACCAGCACTGAATATTTAGGTAAGTTGTGCTTTTAACAGCTGGCAACCGGACAGGACAATCCTCTTGCGGCTTTTATACTTCCTGTTTTTACAAAATATTATTATTGGAATGGATATGGGAAAAAACATCAGGATCCATAAAGAAAAAATAGTTTTTACCTTGCCATTTTGGCCAGATTTCACATCCCAGATTGCATTTAAGAACAGGTTTTTGCAGTCCTCATAAATGGCAGCAAGGAACGTTACGAAACTTCTTCCAGAGCCAACCATATTAAATATTTGCAGGCCCGGCAGAGTCAAAGGTCATTTCCCCTTAATGTTTTGCAAGGAGCCCTTTGTTGTGTTACAGGCACTAGGGTCTACAGGTCTTTATGGAGTTGATGAATGGGAAGTTTTGTGGACCACCAGAGTAATATTGTTTACAGAGAGCATCATGGTGGGAGAGGGGTCACAGCATAAAGCAGAGTTGAGGGGTCGTGACCTCAACCTTTCCGGTAGCAGGAGCCCTGTTGAGGAGCCTGAGATTCTTAAAGGAGAACTCCGGTCAATTTTAACATTTTTTTGTACATTTGGAGTGCTGTCAGTACAGAGAACAACGACAAAAATCGGTGCTGCCTACACTTGTTATCCTCGTTTTAAAATTTGCACCCTGTTGACTTCAATGGGGCAAGTTTTAAACCTGCTTTTAGCCTCTTAACATCCTTGATGTGTCATTACAAGTGCACAGGTCATGTGAGTGATTCCTTCGGAGTGAACGCGGGTGAATCTGACTGCAGTAGATGTGAAAAAAATATATAAAAAATGATGTTTATTCAGCCAGCGCACATACCTGTATTTACATCCTGTTTTCGGTCGAAGTCCACAGTAATCGATTGTCGAGTTCACGCGCATAGGTTTAGTACCTATGATCACGCGCGTGAACTCGACAATCGACTACTGTGGACTTCGACCGAAAACAGGATGTAAATACAGGTATGTGCGCTGGCTGGATAAACATCATTTTTATTAATATCTTTCACATCTACTGCAGTCAGATTCACCCGCGTTCACTCCGAAGGAATCACTCACATGACCTGTGCACTTGTAATGACACATCAAGGATGTTAAGAGGCTAAAAGCAGGTTTAAAACTTGCCCCATTGAAGTCAACAGGGTGCACATTTTAAAAAGAGGATAACTCGGTGTAGGCAACACCGATTTTTGTCGTTGTTCTCTGTACTGACAGCACTCCAAATGTACAAAAAAATGAGCTCAATGTTAAAATTGACCGGAGTTCTCCTTTAAGTTCTGCATCTTCTGTTTTTACCATGTCAGGACTGTAATGTGAATCAGCTGTACAGCTGCAGTTATTCTGGCGTGACAATAAGAAGATCATCTGTGGTGGCGTGTGTGAAAATGTGATTGCGTTTTATGAGGTCAACCGATTTACTAGCTTCAAAATAGCAATTTTTTATAAACTATAATTCTTCATTTCACGGCTGTGAATGCTTGATTCTGAGAGATCAGTTGCTGCAGCAAATAATTTTTTGTAATGACCATTAAACTGTATAATTGTCTGTTTTACCATGTTCATTCTGTAGGCCTAGTCTTACCTTCTACATAATGAAATAATGTCATATTGAAATGTATTTCATTCTATTTATTTACTTACAGTATTTGATAAGTAGCTGTGTAATAAGAAGGATTACACACAGTTAGCTGGTCATTATCACAAAATAAACCTCTTCAGCGTGATACGAGTCTCCTGATCCCCCTGTCTGGGTTTATATTTTGCGATAATGACCAGCGTACTGTATATTATCCTTTACTTAATATCTTCTTAATGGTTGAACTGTTGGAGTAGATTTTGGTAGGAAAACATCAATTGAAACAGATTTTTCCTGATATTTCCAGGTCATTAGTAGTATGAACTTGACCTCATCTGATTCAAAAATTACATGGGTTTTCACAAGTTTGTCTTTCCAGCTAATGGACAGTCTTTGGTTAAATGCTTTTCCTTGTTTTAAGGGTAAAATCAAGCTCTAAGAATCAAGCTTGCACATGCAATGTAAAAAAAGAGTGTTCAGTCTTAATGAATAGACAGAACAGCATTTATTTTAAATTTAAATCTTTTGTAACAGTGTAAAAGTCTTTACTGTCACTTCTGACAATTGCCTCCTTGCTGAATAAAAAAGTGAATTTAAAAAAAAGAAATTTCTTACTTGCCCCAAACTTTGGTAGTGTAATCAATCCTGACTCCTTCTTTTGCATCCAAAAGATTGTGTTTGTCCCGATCCAGACCGTCTCTTACACATTTTCCGATTGCTTTCCAGCCTTTAAGTTGGTCATATCACCAACATATCATTGCAGAGAGGGCAGGATGCCCAGACAAACAAAGGCTTTTATGATTTGTGGAAGCATAGAGGAGAGAGATCCAAGACATTTTCCCTTTCCTAGCCTTCAGCAACTGCTGTAACAGTTCCTGCATCCTCCTGAGAATATCCCAAATTCTCTCAGTAACATTTGCCCCTCATGAAAACAGTGTTTTCAGTACTGTATGGCTGCATATGGGATGTATTTGATGAATCTACGCTTCTGTCCTCACATTAACGTTGCCATAAATTGGCTAAAGCCCCTCCTGAACTCGAGGCCAGATTTTTCCACCTATGGCGAAGCCCAGTAGCTTCAACCAGTTATCTCCACCTCATCACTTCTTAGAGTCTCCATCTCTCAGCAACAGTGGCCCTCTTTCCATAGACTTTTACCCGAGCATTCAAGGGCAGGGAATGTGAATCGTAGAGAAGAGACGCTTTTCTCCTTCTCTTTCTGCCTTCTCTTGTTTTCCCACTCCACTGTGAGAGATTGATGAGACAGGTGCGGCCAAGAACAGACCAGCTGGCAGTAAATCCATGGTACAATCAGCTAGAGGACAGAGAGAAAGAAATTATAAAGGGATGGGGATTTATGTCTGGAGTGTCTTGGTTATTTAACGGGGCTATACCGAAGTCTCAGCATTTATTGATTAATTATTTTAATGAAAACATATTAAGACCTCTGAATCTTGTTCTGCTTGCTCTCTGTGAAGACTAGGGTTTATGACATCAGTCGACTATAATTCTGACAACGTTCTCTGTGTTTGTGCTCCACAGGTAAAAGCAGATGATGCAGATGGTGGGTCATTTGGGGCCATCACGTACTCGATTGGATCCGGGCCTGCTAGTGCTCCACCCAGTCAGTTCAGCATCAATAAAGAGACTGGACAGATCTGCACCAGTGTGGCTTTGGATCGAGACGAAGGATCAGACAGTTTCGACTTCACTGTCACTGCAACGGATGGGGTGAGGGAATTATAAGGCCTGAAATTTGAAGCTTATAATTTTATGAGAGCAAACTTTTCTCATTTGAGAATGAGAAGCTGTTCTCATACTTCTTATGGTCGTTTTAGTTGTTATATTGTAAAATGGTTAGAAAGCTTACCTTTATATTTAACCAAAAGGTTATATATGTATATTAGATGACAAATTTAAACTTTAAAAACTAAAACTTTAAAAAAGTGCTTAAATTACTGAACTAAAACTGAAATAAAAATAAAATCTATATGGAAGTATTAAAAATGACAAAAGCACAAAACAAAATGACTAAAACCTAAATGAAAACTAAAATTATAAAAGAATATATTAATAAATACTATAAATTATACTAAAATGGTCTCATTGTAGCCCATATTTTTACTTCTTCTTTTTTTTTTAAGAAAAGGAGGGACAAGTCATTTAAAAGTATTCAATAATTTTTGTGGTATTCAACATTATGCCACAAGTACTGTCGATTGAACTAAACCTCAACCCGCAATATTCCTTTAAGACCCACATTGTATGTTAGTGTCCAAAAATGTGAGACCACTTGGAAAAATGCTGGTCATTAATACATTTAATATGCTTTTTAACTGTTTGGGGAAACCTGATCCATTTGGAATTATATACACTGCCGCTTTAAGAGTTGAAAACCCTTTAAAACTCTGATTAAAAAAAGACCATTAGTTCTGTTGTGTAGCACCTAGATGCCCAGTCACTCAGTTCTTTCTCTCTCAGTTGCCAGTAACAACAGTCATGAGCTCTCTAAATGAAAAGGCAATAAACCGCAGTGTCTCAGGGGCACATTTCTGTACATACACACACACACACACTCACACCATTTCCCTTTATAAGCTTACAGCAGTGGCCCTTTTTGTTTCCCATTTCAATTATTAATGCAGCCATAAAATGCTCCTTGTGAAGAGAGCGAGCAGGCCGACTGCAGTACATACTAGCTCACTGGCCTCTCTTAACCTGGAAAGGCAATTATATCCCACTGCGAAGTATTCTTCTGCATTATTACACACAAGAAATCATCAAGATTGATTCGATAGTAGTGTGGCAGTATCCACAATCCTGTCGTCGTTATCGCCAGTAATATAAAGTGATATTTTCCCTGCAGGGAGGCCTTACGTCCTCCGCCTATGTGAAGGTGTCACTGGTGGACATTAATGACAACAGACCTACATTCTACCCGGTGAACTATGCCGTCAGCTTGAGCGCACAAAGCACACCCGGGACCTCCGTTGTCAGGGTAACGGCCCACGACTCAGATGCTGGTGCAAATGGTAAAGTGACATATCACACTGTCCCTGGTGGAGGATCCAATTTCTTTACCCTCAACAAGGACACAGGTAGGTCAATAAAATGAATTATAATTAATTAAATGAATATATAAATATATATATTATATTTTAATTGGTTGAATTATTCCTTTAATATAAATTTAATTCAATATTTATATATGGTATATATAATTATACAACGTATATAATATTCTATATTATTATTATTGTTAAATGTAATATATGAAATTAAATTTATTTTAAAGGAATAATTCAACCAATTCTCAATGACTTTGAAAAACATGATTTTCAATGTATGACTTTCTACCTTGTGTGGAAAACAAATTATAATTTTTTTTCTATTCTTTTGTGGTGTATTCTTACTTTTAAGGTGATTTTTGAGAATTCCCGTAAAAGTTTTGGGCCTTTTCAGTATCCACAACCTGCTGTTAATTCCAGTAATCGCTTGTTAGATTGGCTGAATGAAGTTGCTCATCCGTATCCTTATATTTCATATTCACAGTCTTCAGGGCCGATCATAGCCTATATCTCGTTTTATTCTATTCTCACTGCATTTTTTCGCTGTTAGGTGTGATCTCTCTGTCACGCTCGCTGCATGGAAAGGCCAACTCCGTCATCACTATGGTGATCACAGCACGGGACGGAGGCGGTCTCACAGCACCTGTCAACGCCAGAGTGAACATCAGCGTTGTGGCTGGCTCAGTAGCGCCCCCAGTGTTCGAGCAAGCGCAGTACTTCTTCACCGTATCTGAGGACGTGCTCCGGGGAACCGAGGTTGGCGTAGTGAGAGCCAGCGGCAGGAATGGTTAGTTTCAGCATTTTCCATGTTCCATCTAAAATAAGTAGCCATGTGCTGCTGCATGCTTTCGCATAGCTCTGCTAACCTCAGTGCTTTGGCTCTCTGAACCATGAACTGGTGTCTGTAAGACAGTCAAGGGTGCGGAAAAGCCTGATCGCGAATATTTTCACTCTCGCTGAGCCAGTTGTGCAAATAGAGCAGCAGCTGCTGCGTGAACCTCATTAAACAGTCACATCCATCACAGATTCCACTCTACCTCATGTTGCTGGAAATTATTATTTGTTGATGCATATTTTCTGATAGCACAGGCATTTCGTTGGGATGTTTAATGAAAAATAATGGGGGATTCTATAAGAAGTACCTGTCTGTACTAGGGGATCACAGTTCTGGCTGATACGGAAGTCAATAATTATTTTCATGTTATGGCAAATAACTGATAAATGACAGATATTAAAATGTGATACTATTTTGTCTAAATAAATGGTAAAGTAAAATACAAAAAACTAAAACATAAGTGAATTTAGGCATCTCGTCATTATAATGTACAGTATGAAAAATGTATATTCATTTTGAGATGATAAAGACACATTTAATTAAATTAATAACATTTTAAAGATTAACTTTAAGTGAGTGTTCGATAATGGAATCTTCCTAATGTAATAATTGGGGGAATGTGAAAATATGGAAAATTTGCATGTTAAATTAACAGTATAATCTGATATATCCAATATAGAGTAGTGTAATAGTTAAAGATCTGGGTTTGTAGGGTCTGAAGAGATGATCCATGAATCATTACCAATAATTCCATAAGAACATTGTCCTTGTAATGAATTTACAGTCGCTTTAGATTAAATCACTGCTTATCCCATCACTCTCTCACTCCAGGAGTCTCTAAGGATGTCACCTACACTATCTCTACTGGGGATCCAGATGGTTATTTCATGGTAGATCCGGAAACTGGAGCACTTAGAACAAGCCTTCCTCTGGACCATGAGTCACGTCCCTTTTTCGACTTGGAAATTCAAGCGCGCAGCGGTTCCCCTCCAGCTTTTGGAGAGACGCGTGTTCGGGTCACCGTAGCCGATGTGAATGATAACGCTCCCATATTTTTCCCATCATCCTCTGAGTCTCTGCTCCTACTAGAGGCCACGAAAATGGGTACTGTTGTGTACCGCGTGCAGGCTGAGGACCGCGACTCAGGCCCTAATGGACAGCTGAGCTTTGACCTGATGACGGCCGGAGGGCAGCGCACTTTTGGCGTGGAGCGCAGCAGTGGGGAGATCCGACTAATTGGGAGTCTGTCGTACGACAGCGTTCCTCGCTATGACCTCCAAGTGATCGCAAAAGACAGCGGCGCGCCTCAGCTTAGTGCTACGTTCAGCCTGGTGGTCCACATCCAGGCGGAGAACGACCAGGGTCCCGTGTTTGACACGATGACCTACCGCGTGGAGCTGAAGGAGAATTCACCACTCAACACAAACTTCTTACAGGTCCGGGCACTCAATAGAGATCCCAATGGAAATGGAGGGTCGTCCAGAGGTTCCACGCCATCTTCCACACTGGCTTACAGACTCCGGCCTGATGGGGACGCAGCAGGATTTGGGATCGCC
This sequence comes from Rutilus rutilus, assembly GCF_951802725.1. Classification (NCBI taxonomy): domain Eukaryota; kingdom Metazoa; phylum Chordata; class Actinopteri; order Cypriniformes; family Leuciscidae; genus Rutilus; species Rutilus rutilus. The sequence continues at coordinate 14,517,047 of NC_140229.1, forward strand.
CCGGACAGTGGTTGGCTGTTTGTTAAGAGCGCTTTGGATCGAGAGGCCAAGGATATCTACCTGCTGACTGTGCTGGCCACGTCTGGAAGCGGGCAGATGGGGAAGACCGGCAGCGCGACGGTCAGAGTTTCTGTGACGGATGAAAATGATAACTCTCCTCGTTTCTCTCAGGAGAGGGTGTTCTTGGCAGTGAGAGAGAACTTGCCTGCAGGAACTGGTTTTGGGAGGGTGTCTGCTACCGACCGCGATGCGGGTCTTAACAGCCGTCTTACGTACAGACTACTTCACACGGACCGATACTTCCAAATCAATTCACAGACTGGTGAGTTGGAACACAATTCTGACCCTTTAATGTCATTTGACATTTACACATTTAAGACATTTTCTAGATGAGGGTCTTTCAAACTTTTTGATGCAAAATATTTTGTATTAAAAAGGCATGTATAAAGACCCATTTATATTGTGAAAGATAGGGGCAAAAATTGGACAAATATTTTTCTATAAAAAAAATTCTTCCCACCGAATTGGTGTAATGTACATAACTGTATAATGTACTGTTAAATGTATACAGCTCTAAAGAAAAAAAACACAACTATGGCTATCAGTAGACTAAAATAATTATGATTAGGATTAATCTTATCTCATCTCAGTCATTTCCAACGGAAACATTTTCTTTTTTTAGAAAGCAGAAAGAAACTGTTTTTTTGTGGACTCCTTAGAACCTTCTGGGTCTGGTTGAAAATCCCTGTTGTAGACTATATACTCTAACTTTTGACCATAAACTTTAGAAAAATTAGCTGTGTGTTTATGAATCCATGAATATTTTGAATACATTTTTTATATTTTGTATTAAGTATGTATATTTTACATACTTTTCCATTTAATTTTAGTGTAAGTAATTTTGTTGTGATTTTTTTCAAATTAATCTAATTCAATTTAATTTGTTTTTATTTCAGTTTTTATTTCATTTCAGTTGTTCAGTTAACTTTTCAAATTGTATATCAGTTTTTAAGTTTAAGTTTTTCATCTAATATTTATGTTTTGTTTTATTTCAGCTTTAATTCAATTTATGAAAACGATTTTAGTTTTAATAGATAATAGTTTTAGTTTTACTTAACAATCCCACTGAAAATCAATTGCACCATTCTAGACTGAGTACCGGTATTCTGACTAACTCCCAAATTTCATGTGTAGGTGAAATCAGTACCAGGGCAGCTTTGGATCGTGAGCACCAGTCCAGTTATCAGCTCATTGTGGTGGTACAGGACAGTGGTACACCTCCACGTAGCGCCACCGGAACAGCCCATATAACCGTGCTGGATGAGAACGACAACGCGCCAGCGTTCAGCCACACACAGCCTGGCAGGGAGATTCTCATTCAGGCAAGAAACAGACTGGCACAGACTATATTCAAAGCCTTAAATCAGTGTCATAACATAGGTGCTTGTGTTTATTAAAGCAGTTTACACATCATAAAAACGTCATTACGTCTATACATAATATCTTTCAAAAATTGTTTATGTGACCTTGGATACATTCCCACTCTTGAAGTTGTTTGTATCAAGTATAAGCAGCCAGACTGTGCTGTTTAAAAACTTGCTTGATGTTTTCCAGGTTCAGGAGGGTCTTCCTGCCGGTTCTTTATTAGGAACTCTTCACGCCAAAGACCCAGATGAGGGAGAGAATGGCACTATTTTCTACTCATTATCAGGTAAACAAGAGTCCAGAATATTTCCTATGTGTTGGGTATTATTATTGCCAGAGGATGTTTATGCAAAATGTTAAAACTGTTAAACGTAAACAGATGTCCTCAGTTATCTTTGTGCCCAATATGATGTATTGTACAGCTAATTATACTACCATATTTGTCTATATTTATGCTTCCATTTGTCCTTGCTTTTAAAGGCTCCAGAGCAGAACGTTTCTCCTTGAACCCAAATACCGGAGAGCTGCGCTCCTCTTCCCCCCTGAGGAGAGCTGAAAAGGCAGAGTACGGCTTCACTGTCACTGCCTCGGACCGTGGAGCTCCATCTCAGAGCTCTTCAACTGCCTTACTTGTACAGGTGAGACTATTTTTTAGGTGGTTGCTTACTGGATCAAGTCATAAGCCTACCCTTAATCATTTTTTATTTAGTTAATCTGCCGACGTATTAAAGAGGCCATATTATGCCCTTTAACAAAGTCTTAATTTAGTTTTTGGAGTCTACTAGAACAAGGTTTTCATGCTTGAATGTTCAAAAAACATTCACATATTTTACATATTTTACATTGTTGCTCTGGGGAGCGTTTCCCGAAAGAATTTGCCAACTATGGTCGCAAGTTCCGTCATTATCAGCATAGTTCAATGAGATGGTGTTTCCCGAAACCATAGTTCCAACGAACATTCACAAACAGCATCGTTGTGTGGTTGGAACAACAGCTCTCGGGCTGTGGTTAAGAGCATAGTTTCTTGTTTGCATGACATGTGGACTTAATAAATCCTGATCTTGAGCAAAATGAGCAAGCTGACATTCAGTACAATCTATATCTTTTGTTTCAAATACAAATGTCAATTATGTCTTTTAGTTTCTCTAGAGCACTTTTTAAAGAGTGCATATGTGCTCTAGTACACAAGAACAAGCCTATGATGCCTATGAGCCTATGCCATGTCTGTAATTTATAGCAAAAAATCTAGCATTAATTCGATCTCTAATGGATTCACTATAAGTTATTACTCCTCTACGCACTACCTGTGTGACATCATTTACCAACATGGTTGAACGACAAATTTGCGACAATACGGTTTCGGGAAACAGTCGTGAATAGCTAGTTGATTTCTTCAATGATGCACGAAGCAGCGAGTTACGTCATTGTACGGGAAATGCACCCCTTTTTAGTTTCTGTCTCTATGAAGCCCCTCCTTCAAAAAAGCGCAGTGTTCTCTGATTGGTCGGCTGGACCAATGTGTTGTGATTGGTCAACAGTAAAAGCGTGTGTCGGAAATGTCACGCCCTTTACCATAACACACTACTAATGCAATTCAACCAGGCCTCGTCCCTTTTTGCATATGCCTTGGGCAGGAATTATTTAAATGATGAATATTGTGACGTGTACGTTCCCAGAAGAATACTCAAGACTACAATCGAGGCATTTTCTGGGAGTTCAGACACAGCGCCTTTGACTGTTCCAAACTATCATCATGCTCACAGTCCCCTGAGCTGTGGTATCAATATTCAAGAAGGGAAATGAGTTGTGACCCGGAGGCCAGCTCCTTTCTACACAAACACCTCAAAACTCCCAGAATTACTTCCTGCTCCAGAGGAACGTACTGTAACAGAAAACCATGTATTAATCCCAATGTTTAGCATGGAACTGCGTGAAACAGACATGTCAAACTATATCTTTGACAATAGGATAATTTCCATGGCTTTTCATTCCAATGTAAAATAATCCGGATTCTAAAGAGTTTATTCTCTGCAAAATTATTCTTGTTGGTTTTTTTTTGTTGCAAAATATCTTTAGTGCTTTTACAGATGTGATTTCAAAAAGGGAATTGGAGGCTAATTGTAGAGTGTGCGGTTGCATGCAATTTCTGTACTCCCTGTTTGTATGGGAAAGATGAGAGTAAGGGAGAAATGGAGTGAGAGAGAGACGGGGGAGAATGCACCTTTGAATCAAGTGTTCCCAGATGGCTCTGATGAGGCCCAGCTGTGGTTCCCCATGATCAAACAGAAAGCTGCAAACTTCGGTCCCCTAACACGGTAGCGCTAACGCCGATACGCTCGCACCACAGAACTTTGCACCAGAGCAATCTATCTCGAGATAATATTTTACATACCATCAGTAATACCATCTTCATTTTGAAAGTCCAGTGTACTTTGCACCTAAGACAGAGCCCAGAAATGGATCAACGTCAATCCTTCTGTTGCTTTCCTTCCTGTGATCTGGTATGTGTGTACTGTGTTTTTTTGTGTTTTTTTTCATGGGGATATTAATATGAAAGGCTTCCCCTGTCAAACATTTTCCAGCTCTACTGTACTTCAAAGACATGGGAAATGGCAAGCAGGTTCATTCCATCTTATTAGTTCAGTATTGTGCACTCTGTTGACATCTAAAACAATGAGAACACACCTATGCGTTGTAAATTGTGGAATACTGTATATATGGCTAATGATGACAAATAATCCTCTGTTTTTACATTTTACATTACATCTTCTAAATTCATTGTGTTCCCAATCTGTAGGTCATTGGCTCCACAAGGACCCCTCCAAAGCCCAACACCCTATCCATGACCCTCAACTCAGTGGAGGGTGCCAAGCCAGGCTCTGTTATTGGCTCAGTTAAAGCACATGACCAACATGAAGTGAATTCAAACGGTCAGGTGACCTACCTGGTAGTGGGAGGCACAGATCATGAAGGAACCTTTATGGTTGACCGTTTGACAGGAGATGTTTACTTGGCTAGAGAGCTGGACTATGAAAAAGGGTCACGGTATACTCTACAGATCGAGGTGGATGATTTCTCCAATGCCTATCCAAACACTCACATGGTTCAGCTGGAAATCAATGTGCAGGATAGTAATGACCACGCACCACAGTTTCCAGAAGATCCTGTCACTATTGTTATTCCTGAGAACATACAAGCCGGTTCCTCCATTTATACCTTCCAAGCTACTGATAAAGATGGTAGTGGCCCCAACAGTGAGGTACGTTATTCTATCCAACAGCGGTGGCCTGACAACCCAGATCTCTTCAGTCTAGATCCTGTCACAGGAGTCTTGAACCTGGGTCGAGAGCTAGACCATGAGGAGACCTCCAGCCTGTTCCTGGTGGTCCATGCCACGGATTCAGCCTCGGACCCCAATCAGAGACTCTGGGGCTCGGTGACGGCACGAGTTTTCGTCACTGATGAGAACGACAATCCTCCGATCTTCAGCTCCCCGACTGCTGTTAGTGTGATGGAGGATCAGCCGGTGGGCTTTGTGCTGCTTTATGTCATGGCCCGGGATGCGGATCAGGGCGAAAACGGCAGAGTATCCTACAGGGTCCAGTCAGGAAACACAGCAGGACGGTTCGGCCTCAGCCCGAACAGTGGTAAGAATCATTACTTCTCTCTCATTCGCTCAAAGCCAGAAGCAATTTAGCAGAACAGATCAGTTTCTTGAAGGGTTTATTCGTGGGAGCACAGTTCTATTTTGGCCCATCGACCGCACACTCTTTGATTTGGCGTTGGAAATATGCATGTGTTAGTTTGAAATTCCTCTCAACCTCCCAGAATATGACCATTTACAGCTCACGCAAAATTGGATTAAATTGACAAAATCACCTAATCGACTGAACATCTGTAGATGATTTCCCTTCCATTATTGTCAGATGGTTTATGGTGTAGGCTAGTGTTTAATTTCTGTTCTAAATCAGGCATATTGTATATACTGTATACTATATATTAAAGTTGGGTTAAAGCGCACAATAAAGTCACTGCTGATATTAACCAGACACTAAGCAGAAAGTCTTCACACTGTTTGGACTCTTTAAGAAAGAGGTCTAGAGATGGACGTTAAGCACAAAACCAGAGCTACCGTATCCAGAAGCAGAAGCCAGCTCAAACATCTCAATGATGTGTTTAAAGCTAGAGTGTGTTAGGTGGACTATAAATAAAAAAAAGAGGCCGCACACAGACTTCTCACAAACACACAATAATATTTCGCAGTCAGCAAACAGTCAGGCTGCCATATCAACCACAGGGGTGTGTTTATCCTGGGTGACCCTCGCTCGGGGTCTTGCTGATGACAGCAGTGCAGAGAGGTATAGCTGGAAAGGATCAAAAATGGATCCATGACAACAAATTTCTTCCCTGGTCTTCATACCAGCAAGTCAGCAAAAAACGTAATTCTCAAATTCCTTATAGAGAGTGCAGGAGCTAAACTGAGGAGAAAAACAGAGGATGAATAAAGCTAAAATTTATGTCAGACTGGAGCGGATATTGTGTTTGACTTCTATGTTGTTCTATGAACAAATTTATGTTAAAAAAAGGACCAGCAAAGATGAATTATTCCTTGAAGCATGTAAAGAGCTCTAATATACTTGGAGCTAGCTAGCATCCCTATTAATCTCAGTGGTATTTTCTCAGCTGGCAAACATATTATATTATATTATATTATATTATATTATATTATATTATATTATATTATATTATATTATGTTATTTCTTGATAACAGACCACTGCGAAGTATAAGACACCGTTGCCATGAAAAACAGAGCGTTGCTATGGATGCAGGATTCTAACCGTAGAGACGGAACAGACTATTTTCTTAAGCGGAAGCGATACAATCGTTTTTAAATCAATAAACTTCTTTTTAAATCAATATTTTGTGTCAAATTATTGATTTATTTGGTGGGTAGCCATGTAATAAGCGGGATAATGTAGAGCGAGGCGGTTGTTATAGCGAATACAACCCCTTCAGGCTGATTCAAGACCCTCTGATCAGCCTGTCGGGGTTGTATTCGCTATAACAACCGCCTCGCTCTACATTATCCCTTACTTATATTATATTATCATTAAATTATACAGCTACTTTTGAATGGCCATCATTGGAGACACAACCTTTTTGTCCACATAGTTATGGCATCCACCAGTAAGGACTAACTGCTAAGCTAACCGGCCAAACTTTGTCCCCCTGGGTAATACCCTGTTTTTTTTTTTTGTGGTAATATTATGGTATCATCAGTATTATGCTATATACTATAATATTTCCATTGGATAACATCAATATTGTACAGAAACAGTACTTTTTCTATTTGTAATCTCCACATCATTTGTTGTGGTGGGCTACTTTATGTCATGAATGATCTCCTATCCTCATCAAAGTTACCCAGCCACATTCAGGTAGCTTAAGATATTGTCTGGCATGTACATAATTAAATATTACAAATATGCATGGTATAAAACAGAACAGCTCTCTGACCTCGGTCACACGTCTCCAACCACAGGCTGTGCTGTGAAGCGTGCAGCAGATCTACAGATGTTTTTCTCTTCTCCTCTTCTCCAGGCTCTCTCTCCATCCTTAAACCTCTGGATCGTGAGGAGCAGGAGAACTACAATCTCACAATTGTCGCAGAGGATCATGGGATACCCCAACATTCCACCACTCAAGTTCTGTCTATACAAGTAATTGACGTAAATGATGAAGCACCGTGGTTTGAACGCAGTGAGTTTGAAGCCCAAATCAAAGAGAACCAGCCAGCAGGAACAAGCATTCTGAAGGTCTCCGCTTCAGACCGGGATCATGGTGAGTGATTTATTTTTTTTATTTTTTTTATTCTGCAATAATCCATGTGTTAAATGTTCCTTTACTATTGAAAAGAATCACCTGCATTGTTGGGTATTTCAACCTTTCAGATATTCATGACCTGTGTCTGAAAACTTTGCCATCTGGTTAAAGCAGTTATGTTGAGTTGCAGTGAGGGCAGTGTTTTTTTTTTTTTACTCTTCCTGTGGAGGGTATGTGGGACTCATTCTCAGCCTCCTGGGTTTAGTGAGAGAGTATGAAAGAGAGATTGTAAAGACATTTTTCAGGAAGCATTAATTGAGCAAGCAGGTGCTCGTGCCAAAGCTTGCTAACTTTGCACGCAATCTGGCACCCGTGTGTCTTTAATCCATGCTTAACACTTGTGTGGACCACTACTAATGAAACCGGTCTTAAATCCGAGATGAAAAGGTTTGACCCTGAATATTTTGACATTTGACATTGCACTTCTGTTTTAATTCAAATCAGGTCGTTCACAACTTCTTTTACATCTTCTAACTCAGAATGAAAGGAAAGAGGTTTCGGTTGATTGTTACCAGTCACAGGCTGTGTTTGGAATAGCATTCTTATATACTACACATACTAATAATTGATCTGACTGCCAAAAGATATTTTTACACAAATTCTAAATAAAAATTCCAAAAATATGTCAAGGTTTTGGTAAGGGATGAGGTAGAGAAATAAGCTTTTGTTGTTATAAAGAATAAAACAAAAAAATCATTAATCCTTCTTACAAAACATGCTTTCGTCTTAACCTGATCACTATGGTAAGCCTATTATAAGTGTTTATTTTATAGACCTAGCGGGATAGTTTTGGCGGGAAATTACGTTACATTCGTCACCCGTCTGTGCATGTCTTGTCATATCCGTAAATAGAGAAAATTTGCTCTGGCTACTGTGTGGGAGAGGCATAGGTTAGTTGTCACAACGAGCGAGAAAGTTGACATGGAGCCCGTTAAATCTCAAACTGTTAAATCTTAAATCTCTCCGAGGATTCACAATTTTTTTTTATAAAGAAAATGTCGAACAGAGGAGTGTTTGCTGGCAAAAAGAGACTGAGACAGAGCTCGTAATAAAATGAGAATCAACACTGGCTTGGCGTGAGATGTTGAGAACTGAGGGATTTGAAATGTTGTAAAAGCGATGCAGAGATGAAGTTTATATTACTCAACAGGTGAATAAGGTATTTTATTGAACAGATAAATTTCCATATGTAGCTCTCTAACAGAGTTCATAGTAAAGCATTATCTATTGCGCTGGAATTTAATGTCTTCAGCTAGTCAGCTTAAGATATTTTCCATCTAAATTGGTTATATCTCTTAAGCCTAGTAGTGAATGTTTTATGAGCAGTTTTGTTTTTCTTTTAAAAAGTTACATAGTGTACCTTTAAATTATTTCTCTTTTAAATAATACATTTTGTAAATGTAATTTATTGTCAATCTCTTAGCTCATAACTGGGAGCCATTCACATGCAACCTAGTGAGATCATGTGGCAACAATGTAGTATACTTTGAAATACTTTGAAAGGTTTCACTTACTAAAAGATAGTAGGCAGCATGCAGTGTTTACTGTGCAGTATTCAGTAGATAGATAATAAGCTAGTATTCGATTATGATCAGAATTATTGATTATATATTTCTGTTTTTGTTGCAGGCACGAATGGCTTAGTGATTTACGGTGGTCTGACTGAGGATGGATTCACAATTAATCCAGAGACGGGTGTGATATCTGTCACTCAGGTTCTAGATAGGGAACTTCAGGACCACTACACTGTAACAGGTACATAAACACAGCCAGGATCTGCACATAATATGGTCGAAACAGTGTTATTTTAGTATTATTTCTATACTATACTTGTATTATTTATTATTTCTATACTTGTATTTAAGATTTTTTAATTATTTTAATTTTGGTTTTGTGCTTTTATCATTTTACTTAACTTTTTAAGTTTTTTTTTCCGTTTTATTTAACTTAAATTAAAATTCTAAATGCTTTGGCAACTAACTGAAATAAATAGTTTTTATAAAGTTTAAATTGTAAACTGTGTAAAAATTTTCATTTTATTTGATTATTTTAATGGTAATGATGATTTCAATTACCGAAACGTTAACAATTTTTAGTTAGTTTTAGTTAACAATAACAACACTGGCCTGAAAAAGTATTATGTGCTACTATAAAATATCATTTTATATCATTATAATTTATAATATTATCAAAACTTATACTAAACTTAATAACCCTCTTTATATCTTTTGTATATGATAGTGTATGCAAAAGATGGAGGAATACCCCCTAACTTTGCCAAGGCTAAAGTGCACATCTCAGTGCTGGATGAGAATGATAATGCTCCTGCTTTCGGGCGGCAGCATTACAGTCTGGAAGTGCCTGAGAACCAAGAGCCCGTGGAGCTGTTCAGCCTCAAAGCCACAGACCTGGACACCGGAGAGAGCGGACGACTGAATTATAAGATCACTGGTAAAACTTTTGTTTTGTTTTTATTCTGTACAGAGAAATCTGTAGAAGAAGAGCTTTTACAGTGGATTACAAACCAGATTTAGAGTGTGTAAGTTAACACATATTGCATTTTTTAATTATCCGCGGCCAAGGCACGTTACTGTTTTTGCTCACATTGCAGACTTGTTTCTTATAAAAACAAGACCCATTCTGCTTGATTATGAACAAATGTTTTGTTTGTGTGTTTCCATTCTAGCTGGCGACCCAGATGGTGACTTTCGACTTGTCGGTTCCTCTGGAGCTCTGTCTACTTCAAAACCTCTGGACCGAGAGCGGAAGAACAGTTATTCCTTGGAAGTGGTGGTTCAAGATCATGGCAGCCCTTCACTGAGCAGCACCGCCACTGTGGAAATCTCGGTTCTTGATGTAAACGACAACAGCCCCAAGTTTAGCAGCAGTAGCTACACCGTCGATGTCTCAGAAGATGCTGCTGTAGGTTTTGGGGTGTTGGATGCAAAGGCCACAGATGTGGATGAGGGCGAAAATGGGCAGATCTTATACTTCCTTAGCCAAGAAGCTAAAGGTGCATTTACAGTGCATCCAGACACGGGGCGGATCACTACCACAGCACTTCTGGACAGAGAGAAAAGAGCTTCTTACACCTTCCAAGTGTATGCTATTGACCTTTCACCCGCCGCACCTCGCAACGCCACAGCCCAGGTAAACGTTACCATACTGGACGTCAACGACAATGCACCATTCTTCATCCAGGACCCACTGATTATCAACGTGTCCAGTGGTAGTGTGTCCACGCATCAGGTGGTGGCCACAATGAGAGCAGAAGATAAGGACTTTGGAGCCAATGGGTCGGTGTTTTACCGCTTTGCTATGCCAGTCCGAGGATTTTCTATTAACTCGCTAACAGGGGCGATCCAGACCACAGAGAAGCTGCAGACCCTCACGCAAACCCAACGCACCCTCATAGTGGAGGCTATGGACCAAGGCAGCCCTCCTCAGTCTTCTCTAGGTGTGGTGATGGTCTATGTGAAGGAGGAAGATTACAAGGGCATTCGATTCTCTCGCAACGCCAGAGATGTTAGCTTACAAGAGAACGCAGCTAAAGGTACGCAGAGAATTTACAGCAAAAGATTTGGTGTGCTATTTTTCTGGAAGATTTTGATTGTTACACAAAGCAAGAAATTGTTCCTTGCTGTCCATTTCATGGAAAAAAGGAATGATAACATTATCATGTTATAAAATAAATCATAAGTCAGCATCAACCCTATTTTACTTTCTTAACACATGTTGCTGGTGGTATTGTGCACCATTCAGAAATTTCCAAAAGAAATACAAATTCTTTGCAATCGTTCATTAAAATGTAATGATTTTTGCGTTTCAGCTGATGTCATCACAGACATGCACAGTTATGACCGGGGAAAATAATGTTACATTTTTAGAAAATAATTTTGTAATATAGATATAAATGTATTAAATATTAATGTAATATAGGTGATGGCAATAATACCAAATGATAGAACTGGAAATATTTATATATTGTCCCACTGGGACTGAGATGCAACTTTTTGTGAACCAGTCAATTCCAGATGGATAATACTTGGTCCCACCATTCTTTTTTACTTAATTTGTTGATGTCCTGTTTTGTTCAGAAACAAAACACATTACAAAAATAAAATGGAACTTGAAAATAAGTATCTTGTATGTGATGTATCTTTTACAGGTTAAACAGTGCATTGCAAAACTATACAGACCTCCATTGTCGCTATTTTATTACAAATCCTACACTAAAAGTTAGTCTTTGTGCAATTGTCATTTCAAAGTAATGGCATGAGGCAGTTGAAAACTTTCGCAATGAACTGCATGATGAAAACTGCAGCATTGTATTTCAGCACTCGCAGGCACAGTCAGTTTTGTCAAGCATTGAAAGCCAATCCATCAATTTAACTGAGTTTGGCAGAAGAGTATTGAGGGTTTTTTGTGTGTATTTTTCCCCACAGGCACTGCAGTCGCCCAGGCTCAGGCTCAGCACCCTGACGGCACCCGCGACGGCATCACTTACACCATCTTCAGTGGGAACAAATACCGTTCCTTCAGCATCAGCTCAAATACAGGTCAGATAGGAAATTTTGACAAGATTTTGACAAGATGCATACAAAAACTCATCAGAAAGATGAAAAGCAATGCATTAATGCATTATTCAATGCATTATTGGTGCTTTCATAGGTGAAATCTGGGTACAGAGCTCAAATGGCCTGGATTTTGAGGACACTCCAAGACTCCGTCTAGTGGTGAAGGCTGAAACTACATCCTCAAGCTCTTTCATGGCTGTCAACCTGATTCTTCAGGATGTCAACGACAACCTCCCCCGATTCCAGCTGCAGAACTATGTGGCTTATATGCATGAAGCACAGGGCTATGATTTTCCAATTCTTCAGGCAAGGGGTCTTCTACTTTTTTGTACTTCTAAAAGGTCACATGTAATTGAAAACACATTGGAAAATTATTAAAACGTGAATATTCTACAAACAACTTTCTTTGTTATAAAGAAAGTTATAATGTAACTTTTTGCCATACTAACCAATCGTGAGTGAATTGAGAAAATGTACTGTAGCTGTCATGAAACTTTTTTTTAACCATATTATAATGGAATTATTTACTGGTTTTTCCCTCACATATTTCTTACTTTACATCAGCAAGTGTAAGATTTAAACTATGTATGGAAAGTGTTCATTTTGGACTGTCTGTTTGATTAACCTGTTTTTTGTATGAATTAGGTTATGGCAGAGGATGTTGACCAAGGTCAGAATGGTCAGGTGACTTACTCCATTGAGTCTTCGAGTCAAAGTGGCCTTTTCAAAATTGACCCTCTGACCGGCAGCATCACGACCGCGGCCATTATGGACAGGGAAATCTGGACACAGGCACAGTGAGTGTATATTATGTGTACTGGCTGCGCTTGTTCGGCCAATGAAGTCATTGCTCTGCAGGTCTTTAATTTCCCTCTGTTCTGTGGAATGTAACTGTCCTCTCCAGCGTCATTTAGTTTGTGTGTGATGTGTTCAAGCCCTCGTAGTTTTACCTCATGTGTTTTGTTTCTAAAATGTTCCCCTACCCATATAAAGTGGTGTGTTTTTAATTTACTACATTTTTGGTCTGTTAGAGCTTTTGGATTGTTGCACAAATATTTTTTTTCCAAAAATAGAAGACATCTTTTGTTCTCTCTCTTGATCTAAAAAAACTGAACAGAAACATCTCTCACGTGATATAAGTCAGAAAATAATTATCTAACCCTTTATTTTATCTCATTTGCATCAGGTTGGTGATAAAAGCCACTGATCGTGGTAGCCCCAAGCTAGTAGGCACTGCCACCATCACAGTGATTATTGTCGACCTCAACGACAACAGTCCTACCATCCCAGTGCCACGGGAAATTAGAGTGCCAGAGAGTAAGTGAACTTACTGGTGACCTTTGACCCTTTATCTTGGAAGACTAAATTACAAGCACCTAAAAGACAAGACTTTTATTACTGTACATGCATCTGAATGTTGTGTCCCTGCTTCCCTCTTCCAGACTCTCTTATCGGCACTGAGATCACCCTGGTTACTGGAAATGATGTGGATTCTGGCCCAGTGCTGTCTTACTCTTTGCAGCTGGATGCTCCATCACAGGGAAAATTTGATATCCATCGTTACAACGGCCGTGTGTCTCTGACAGCACCACTGGACTTTGAGGAGAGGACATGGTACACATTGACTATTCGAGCTTCAGATTCAAAGCATCAGAGTGAAGCCAATTTAACTGTGCTGGTGGAGGACATAAATGATAATGCACCTACATTTACACAAGATCTATATCAGGTAACTTTTTCTTTCTACCATTTGAAGTATTTTAAAAGGAGTGACACAATTTGTATCTTGTTTTATTAGGATTGATGTAGGTTTATTGGCTTTGTTCTTCTTTTGTTAACTTTTGTGAAAAGTATTCAGTATAAGAAAAAGGGTTTGACTCTCATGGATTAGGATGGCAAAATAACTTGGGTCACATACATTTATCCCAGAATAAATGTACATGCTTCCATTCGCACCAGTAAAAAGTATGCAGTCATTTATGATTGCATTTGTTCGTTTACCAGATGCTTTTATTCAAAATGACATCGCTGTGGATACAGGAAAAAGCATGCCAAATAACAGCTTTGTTGTTGCTTTTGGTTTCTAGGTAACACTTCCAGAACATTCTCCACCAGGCAGTCCTGTTATCACAGTAACAGCAACAGATCGAGATTCAGGAGAAAATGGAAAGGTCACCTATCGAGTATTGTCTTCAACGAGGGACGGGTTTTACATTGATCCTAAAAATGGTATAAGCTTTATACTAAACATATTAGTGGCATTTACTCATGTGTATTCTATTGATAACAAATAGCATCTTGCAACAAATAAATTGTTTATAATAAGTGCAATTAGTAGTGGATGATATGTACATAAAGTGGTGGGTTGAGTAAATAAAAACAGCACCTACCTACAAGTTCAGCTACTTGCATGTAGTTTAAATAGCCACTTCCAATAGTTTTAACATATAGTAAACTATATAGCATTAACATTGTAGTAAAAGCACTTCCCATTTCTTTCTAGGTACACTTTTCATCAGACAGAAAGCAGAATTTGACCTAGAGCAGCCCTCTGTGAGTGTAGTCGTCGAAGCTCGTGATGGAGGATCTCCACCTCTATCATCTTCTGCCACGGTCCAAGTTCAGCTGATGGACGTCAATGATAATGCCCCCATATTCCATCAGTTGGAGTACAAAGCCACAGTGTCTGAGGACCAGCTACCTGGAGCCACTATCCTGACCTTAGAGGCAGTAGATGGAGACCTATCTCAGGAAAACTCTGGTTTTGATTTTGCAATCGCCAGTGGGAATGTTGGAAATGCTTTCCAGATTGAGAGTAGCGTTCGTTTCATAGAGGGCCATGGCTTCCAGACCGTAGGAACCCTGATCCTGGCGGAGCGACTGGATTTTGAGGCGCTATCACGCTATAACCTTACCATTGCGGTCTCGGACCGTGGTGTTCCCCAACGCAGCTCCAGCGTACCAGCCATCATCACAGTCAGTGATGTGAATGACAACCCTCCTGTCTTTGGCAGAGCTGAGTACATAGTGGCTTTGAGTGAAGGGGCAGCTGCTGGTACAGAATTCTTACGTGTGACTGCAACTGATCCCGATTCAGCTCCCTATGCAGAGGTCCAGTACAGCATCAGCTCTGGAGATGAGATGAAACTCTTCTCTGTGGATCAGTGGACTGGGGCACTGAAGCTTCAAAGGCCTTTAGACAGAGAGAGCCGAACTTCCCATGTGGTTATAGTACAAGCTTCAGATGGCCATGGTCATTTTGCCTTGGCTCCTATTAATGTAGAGGTAAAGGACATTAATGATAACAGACCTTACTTTCCCATTGCTACATTAACGGCCAGTGTCCGTGAGAACCAGCCACCCAACTCTGCCGTGACTGTGTTACATGCAATCGATTATGACACAGGAGTTTATGGACAGCTGAAGTATTTTTTGATGGACCACTCCAGCCTAGGAAAAGACCTCTTCTTGGTAGATCAGAACTCCGGTGAAGTTCGTACCAGGCAGATATTTGATTTTGAGAAGGTAAACTCATTTAACTTCATTGCTTTGGCTGTGGATGCAGGCAACAACTCAGCTACAGTCACAGTGCAGGTCTACGTCACAGGGGAGGATGAGTATGACCCAGTTTTCACATCTTCAGACTTGTCCTTTGAGGTACCAGAGGGAGCCAAGAAAGGTCAGAGCATTGGGCAAGTACAGGCCAAAGATGAGGATGGTGGGATGGATGGCATTGTACTGTACTCCTTCCCCAATTCCTCTCCTTACTTCGATGTGAATAAGACCACTGGTGTAATCTACCTAAAGATGGACAGCTCTGGCAGCTCAAGTGGTGGAAGCCGCTCGAAGAGGGAAACCCGCCTAATGACTATGGATGTTACCGCACACAGCCCCCTTGACACATCGAGAGTAGCTTCTGCTCAGCTAACCATTGACGTCACCAACACATCCTTTGGTCTTGCAACAGACTTTAATGTCCTCCTTGTGAGCATAATTGCTGCCTCTCTTGGAGTAATAGTCTTGTTAGTCATAATTGCTGTGGCCCTTTATCTAGTAAGATCAAAGCGCAAGAAGAAAGGACAAGACACAGGGAATAGTACTGTATCTTCAGGCACAGCTTTGCAAAACTTGGATGAGTCTAAACCCGCAGGGGGCGACAGGATCTATCATCAAGCACTTCCTGGATATGCAGGTGATGAAGAAGGAACAGGTGGAGGCTCCTATACTCGAGGAGGATCCTTAGATCCTTCTCACTCCAGTGGACGGGGATCTGCCGAAGCGGCCGAGGATGATGAAATCCGGATGATCAATGAGTACCCAAGAGTTGCAAGCATCACCTCCTCAATGCAAGAGCACATCTCTGCCAGGGGCCCTGATTCAGGTATCCAACAGGATGCAGACCAACTCTCTGATATTTCTTGTGAACCAGGGCCACTTGATGCAAGCCAGTGGTTCAAAAATAAGAAATTGGGGAGCATCAGTGGGAGTCTCAGTGGTACCCTACTGTCTGGTCAGCTCCCTGTCTATAGAGATGAAGGTGGGGGCTACCTTGGAGTAGGTCGTGGGTTGAATATTTCCCATCCGAAAGATTATGCTTTCCCTGAGGATGGAAAACCCTCAGTTGATGGCTCCCTCACAGCCATAGTGGCAAGTGACGAGGAACTGCGAGGCAGCTACAACTGGGACTACCTTCTCAACTGGTGCCCTCAGTTCCAACCCTTAGCCAGTGTCTTCACAGAGATTGCCAGACTAAAAGATGAGAGCTTACCTCCCAACAACCCACGTAGACCTTTCCAACCCAAAGTCAAGACAGACCCCAAGCCAAGAATTGACCCTCCACCCCTCATTACCTCAGTGGCTCATCCAGGGGCCAAAACTGTCCCACCGAAACCCGCCATAGCACGGACGTTCCACCACTTAGCATCGCTAAGGCGTTCACCTATAAGCCACGAGGGTTCCATCTCCTCAGCAGCGATGTCTCCCAGTTTCTCCCCTTCTCTGTCCCCACTTGCTGCACGGTCCCCAGCCGTCTCCCCATTCGGGGTCACTCAAGGTCCCTCAGCCTCCATCATCAGCACCACAGAGCACTCTCTGGAGCACAGTGATGAGGCTGAGATGAGAATTTAATGCAACATTGCACTCCATTTTGTGGAGGCCGTTTTATGTCTTTTGATAAGACATTGTATTAGTCACTCTTAGCAATGTTGCATACCTGAAAAAGGCAGCATGAAGAATCAGTCGCTAAGCCATGATGGTGACGCAGGTGTCTGGTAACTGAAAGGGTAAAAACATTGTGTGGCGACGTTACCCTTCTTCAGAGCCACCGCAGTGTTGATGTGAAGTGAGTTATGTGTTGCTTTGTTTTGTCTCGCTGGCTGGCCAGGGAGGCAAGACGTGGACTGCTCCTTTTGTTTGTTTCTTTTTATATTGATGACTCAAACTGCTTTGAAACTCCAGTGTTATGTTAAGTCCATCCAAAATAGCTGCTATTGTCATACTTTGTAGGCCGCAATGAGAACTCTGTAGAAACTCAAACTGATGTCACTATATTTGTTCATTACCAGGAGATGTTATTTTTTCTTTCTTTTGTATTTTAAAAAAATGCTAATCAGTTTCATTTATATGTTTTTTATGAAGGACTTCCCATTGCTTTGAGAGAAGGAGTTCTTACATTTTAGTGACATTTTTTTGTATGTATATTTATATGTATGCTAGCCATAATAAGTGTATTATCATTGTATAGTGTCTAGGATCACCATACTGTGCGGTTGTGAAAATTGTGACACTTGTAATGTGAATGATTGGAAGATTGTTGTATTTTATTATTTATAAAGAGAAAGGCTGAAAGTGTTGAAACTTCCAATGTTGCATAGTGTTGTATTATAGGCCTTTTCAAGTTGTATTGTCCTTTGCCCTTTGAACTAGATTGTTAGCATCTTAGCTAATTTATTGTAAAAAAAAAAAAAAAAAAAAAAAAAAAGGACCGTACTTTTTCCGGCTCATCTGGAGACCTTTCGAGAAATTGGTGAAACCTCAAAGACTCTTCTGTATATAAATGGGTTTCTTCCAAAACAGCAGTTCTCTCACACTGTTTCTATGCTGCTTTTTCTGACAATAAAAAAAAGTTTTGTATAGTCTACATAACTTACGGTTGGGTCGTTAGTAAATTTAGAGTGAAAAAACTTTTGGCCCATCATCTAGGATGTAGTTTATTCACCTTTCGGAGTAAGTCACTAGACAATGGACCTTCTTTTGTAATACACACAGTGGATATTTTCTGTTTTGAAAAGAAGCTTCTGAAGTGCCCTGCATTTTTTTTTTTTTTTTACAATCTCGATGGAAAGAGATTTAAGCATTTGAATGACCAGAGGGGCTGTTTTGCTACCTGGTGCATGCCTGATACCGCCACTGCCTCAAGTGTAACTGGACCCTGTTTAGCACTCAGAACAAATGCAACTCAAAGAGGGGTCTGACATTTTTGAAGTCTTGTCTTGCACAATTCATTTTAAAAGGTGACATTTAATTGTCTCATAGTCTGGAAAACAACAGATTCCAAGATGGCTGCCTACATTCCAGCAGCAGTACAGTTTAAATCATCTGTACATATTTAAATCAAATATTAAATTCCTACTGATTTCTTTTGTCAAACCTGAGTCTTCTGTCTTCCTTCCTCCAAGTTCAAATCAAAACACGGATGGGGAGTTTCAAAGTAACTGAAGCGTAGCAAAAGGCAAAAGGGAAACAGGAGGGGTCAGAGTCAAATTTGTCCTTCATTAAAAAGCAATTTGAAAGGATACAGTATGTTCCAAAAACCTAGACTAAAGCCTGGCCTCAGGCTGTGTATAGCTAGACACAGGGTGTGCCCGTTTTAAAATCTCAGCCATTAAGAAACATTTTCATGAATGTCCAAAAAAACTAAAAATAAATGCACATTAACATTTATGCACCATACGAATTAACTCAAATATCTATGACTGATTATATTTGCTATAATTGTACAGTGTCATGTAAGACATTTTAAAAGGAAATCACTCATACACACTCATGTCATCATAATTATCATTACATCAACCCCCTTCTGTTTTTAACTGAGTACATAATATACCTCTCCATATGCAATGCACAAAAATACAGGAAAAGGTACATCTTTGCATCTTATTTACGCATAAATGTTGCATATTAGGATACCTTTTGAGGATACTGCCCCAGTAAGAAGCTGTTGTGTAATATTTTGTTTTGACAGTGTATATGAAACTGAAGCACACCTTAGATGCTCTCACATTCTGCCTTTGTTTCTACCGTATTGAGTTTTCTCATCCCCTGTTGTGAAGTTGGTTTTGGCTGAGATTCAGCTCTCCTCCATCTCCGTGCTATGCATGTCTAACTGATTTACACCATCCCAGATATCACAAAGAAATAACAGTCTCATTCGCTTGCACAGTCAGTGTTTTATAAACACTGCAATGAGTTGTGTGACCACTGTATAAACATGTTTCCTTTATCACTGATATTATTTTCAGGATGAGATTTAACCTTATCTGTTATAAGCATTGTGATCTATGCCATTTACGCTTATGTAGAATGCATCTCTGTGTTATCAAGTCTAGTTACTACACAGTTTGTAAATTTTTGCTGCTGCTTCTTTCTTTGTCAGACATTATAAGTAAAAGGCTGCTGAAGGATTTTGGGCCATTTTTGTTATGTCTTCCCCTTTTTCTCACCATCGTTTATTGCCAGTGCTGTGGGAAATTGTTTTGCAGAGCAACATTTTTAACTTGCTGTGATTTATTTTATTTTATATTTTAATCTTATTTTATTGTATTATTTATGCAATCTCATCCATGACACATGAATGATTATGCACTCTGATCTACACCCAAGTATAAAGAAAGGATCTGAATATATACAGTAGCTACTTATTACATAACAAATCCAAGACTTAAAAACGCAGAGAAAATATTACCACATAAAACCATAAAGCTTGTCGCACATCTTTGTGTGGATCTCTGCTGCTGAAAGGGGTTCATCAGGTCATCAGACATATGCCAAGCTTTTCCCATTGAAGATTAGCCTATATAGATAAGAATAATCGTGAATGTTCGCCCTCCATTGCACTGTAGAACCGTCCTCAGAAATATACATATTGTGTCTGCAAATCTAAGAGAGCTAACCTCTGGTTTTGATATTAAACTGCAATGTTTTTTTGATTAACAACATGAGATAAATTAAAAAGTGATTAGTGGGCAGTTTATGCGTTTTTAAGATTCGTCATTTTTTAAACGCTTCAAAAACAAGGGAAGTCTCCATAGCACCATTTATGTTAAAAATACACATCAAAGAAAGATTCCGCAGCCTTGGACTTGGCTATTAAAAAGTCTGCTATTCCTATCAGGTCAGTAGTAAATTTAATGATGCCTGCATTCCTCATGGAAAAAAAAAGTCAGATGTATCTTTCATTGATTAGAATCAATGAATCGTTCTGCATAGTCAAAATTAGTTAAGTAGAATGAATGTCTCAATGAAATTTGATGCCAAACATACATTTTAAATGACAGGACTGACGTTTTGACTCGTAGATCTTATCATCCCGATGCTATAAATTGTTCTTAAAAAGTGCCTATAAAGAAGATCTGTTAACTAAGACCAGATCTGGCTCAAGCAAAGGGAAGGTTTCTGCATTTTCTTAAAGAGATAGTTCACCCAAAAATGAAAATTCTGTAATTAATTACTCACCCTCAAGTCCTTCGTTCATCTTCGGAACACAAATGAAGATATTTTTGATGAAATCTGAGATCTCTATATTTACATAATAATAATAATATTACAATAAAATAACTTCCGGTCTTGAGTCAACACAACACGAATGCGTCGTGGTTCTCCCCCTACTGAATTGCAGGTCAATATTTTCGTAAATAAAGCGATAACGTTTTTTTTGTGCAAACAAAGCACTTGCGTTGCTTCATAAAATTGAGGTTAAAACACTGTAGTCACATGGATTACTTAAATTATGTTTTTCCCGTATTTGTGGACCTTACATTGCTCCCAGAAAGCTCTCGGATTTAAAGGGGTCATATAATGCCATTTTTGTACAAGCTAATATGATTCTTTAGGATCTAAATTAAAAGTTTGTAATATACTTTAATTAAAAATTCTCATTAGTATTGTAAGAAAACACTAATTTTACCTGGTCAAAAACAGCTCTGTTTTCAGCACGCCGTTTAAGTGCATGTGTCTTTAAATGATAATGAGCTTTGCTCACCCCGCCCCTCTGTTCTGTGCGTACACGTAACACGTAACACAATAACACAATAACCATAACGCGTTGTTCGTTATAAACGTGGGATTATGAATTATATTGAGAACGTCGTATATAGAAAACATGCCGTAAACAGCCGCATTCATCGTGAAGCGTGCAGCAAGCGATTTGCAAGGATTAATATAAATATTAATATAAAGGTTAATAAAACGTTACACTCACTTCAGTTATTCTGGAGGTTCAGCAGGAACACGAATAGTTGGTACCGATCCTTTTTTCAGGAGCAGCTTCTTAGCAAAACCAGCTTTATACTGACCTCGTTTGTAAAGCAGTCTGGTGTGTGAAATGATTCGCACAAACATGAAAGCATTGACGTTGATCGTGGGGAATATTCCCTTCGAAAACACACTCAGCCACTGCGTCTTCAGCAGTTCGGATTTAGGAACATCAAAATGACTGCTGTGTTCCTTATTACACCCAAGAACAGAACACCACAATCGCTTAGACGCCATTCTGCTCATAGACAGTGCTCCAGCGTATCAACAATGACCGCGCCAGTCCGCGCGGACTATGATTGACAGCTCGCTCACGAGCGAGGGCGGGTCTGTGTTGAAACGCTGCTGTCAATGAACAATCGTGGGAGGGGGCGTCGATTTTGTGATGTCACAAAATCGAACGGCTTGATTTGAGATGGGGGAAAACATATAAGAAGATTAAAAAAAAAAACACTGGATGGATTTTTATCATTTTATGATGGTTGTGTACAGGCACTGCCAACACACATTTCAGTACAATCAACTTGTAAAAGTGTATGTACCATTATATGACCCCTTTAATAAAAAATATCTTCATTTGTGTTCCGAAGATGAACGAAAGTATTATGGGTTTGGAATGACATGAGGGTGAGTAATTACTGACAGAATTTTCATTTTTGTATAAACTAACCCTTTAAATATAACCTCTGTCTTTAATTTTATTATGCTGACTCAAAGTCACTCTCAAAATCTGTCAGATTCAGTGGGGACCTCTCAAATTCAGTCCATGAGACTATATTGTGCTTCTTTTTTTTAACACTAGAAATGTTGTTTTGCTCTCATAGCATGTTTTTCATGTAATCTATCCATTCTGTCTTTCTGGTTAAGGTACATGTCTTAGTGCATGTCTGATATGCCGGTTCATATTTGCTTTCTTGATTAAATTAAAATTGCCTTCCGCCATGAACCAACCTGGAAACTTACCAAAATAAATATTATTAATGGTCATGAAATATATATATTTTTCATGGGTTAACCTGGTAGAAGTACCAAAATTAGTATTTTTATATCAGAAACAGCTTTATTATGCCACAATTGTTGAAATTCTTGCTTGGTTTCACTGTTTACTTTGTGTGTATGTAAAATTAGATTATAATAACACTGCTTTAAGGAATGCTTCCTCATTAAGGAGGATATGTTTGTCATCTTTCAGCAGTGGTGATCAATGGTGCTAACTGAGGAGAGTTTGTGGCGAGTGCCCTCTCTCAGGGTCTGTGCATGAACCGGAGCTGAATGCGGAGGTGGACAAAACTATACCAGACACGGCTGATAGATCGCATCAACAGCTCCTGATTTATGACAGTCCAGGCTTGAGAGAGAAGGAAATAGCTGCAGAAGTAAAATACAGTTTGACTTCAGCTTGGATTGTGGTCAACAGTGTCATGTCCTCTCAGATGTTTAAGCTAATATGATTTTAATTCTAACTTGCATGATTATTATAGATAAAATATGTCTGTCTTATCAAGAGGCAGGACAATCTCATTAAAGAAAACATTTGATTGGACAAAAATCTTTATAGTGCAGGATGAGTCATCAATCTTATTTCTTTGTTGACCCAGTAAAAAAAGACACAAAGCATATATATGCGACTAATAGTCATGCTTTAAAGACACAAAACTTAAATTTTGATTTAAATTGATTACATTTTTTTATATACACAGTCTCTTATGCTCGCCAAGGTTGCATTTATATGATCAAAAACATAGTTAAACAGTAATATTGTGAAATATTACCATTTCAAATGTTTTCTATTTGAACTACAAAATATGACCGCCGCTCAGGCCTGCACTGGCTTTCCACAAAAATAAATGACGTGGAGCAATTTGGCTGTATTGCGTGTTTATGTATATAAGTTGTATATTTTAAAAGACTGTCTGGAGTATTCCTGTGGATCATGGATAATTTAGAGTTTTGTAATTATTTGCTATTACTACTATTTAAGTTTTATATCAAAAGTCATTAGTTTAGACACTTAACATCCGTAATGTGAAAATGTCACATTCATAACAGTGGTTTTCCCTACACAATGTATTATAAAAATGAGTTTCAAAAACACACTTATT
The DNA here is from genome assembly GCF_951802725.1 of Rutilus rutilus. Classification (NCBI taxonomy): domain Eukaryota; kingdom Metazoa; phylum Chordata; class Actinopteri; order Cypriniformes; family Leuciscidae; genus Rutilus; species Rutilus rutilus. The sequence goes on from NC_140229.1 coordinate 14,540,567, forward strand.
GTGTTCAAGCAAGTCTTTTTCATGCTACATTGGTAACAACAAACAGCTTTTTAAACAAAAAACAAACAAAATTAAACTCATTCCCACTGTACCTAGTAGAACACTTAAGTAAATGTCCCATTGAAATTAATGGGATTTTATGGATTTAGGTGAAGAAAGTGTACACATAATACATTTTGGTCTGTACCATGAAGAGAAAACTGATTCAACGATATAAACTATATATTTTCTGAAAGCATAGACTCTCAGGATGTGATCTAACATGGCATGAAACATGTCCCACCCACCTCATTAGTATACTGCCCAAGCATAACACATTGGGTATTGGTAAATCGGGTATATGGCTGATACCTAAAAAAAGTAGTAGTATGTGCATGTCTGTCTGTGTGTGTGTGTATGTGTGTGTGTTTGTGTATGTGTGTGTCTGTGTGTGTGTGTGTGTGTGTGTGTGTCTGTGCGTGTATGTATGCGTGCGTACATGTGTGTGCGCGCGTGTGTGTGTGTGTGTGTGTGTGTGTGTGTGTCTGTGCGTGTGAATGTCAGTGTGTGTGCATGCTTGCGTTTGTTTGTATTCCTGCATGTGTGTGTGTGACAGTATCATCCTAAACCAGCAACCCTTCGCTCAACAGCACCATCTACAGGCCGATGAGTGTACAGTCACTAAATGTGCACATAAATGAATTTATTTTATACCCCCCCATGGATGAAATTCTACGAAACTTAGCATACCCCCAGAGGATGTCAAGTTAATCATACACATGAAATATGGTGCAGTTCTGAACATCTCAACTGAAGATAGGGGCGATTAAAGCAGAATAATATTGCATTTAAATTTTTTATGGGAAGGGGCGCAAATCACTAATGAGTGATTATGGGCTAGGTTGATGTGGGCCCTTAAGACCAACATACCATAGAAATTTCTTCATCCTCGGTGCCACGGTTCAGGTAGTTATTTAGGAAAAACTGCATTGGGTTTGGGGGGGCCTAGCGCGGGGGGGAGTGGCCCCCGGGGACCAAACGAAATTTTTCTGTAAAAGTCTAGTGGGGCTACATGCCCACCAAATTTCATGTTCCCCGGTGTTTCGGTGTCCCTGGTATCGTTGACGAAAAATTCAGTAGATGACAAAAAAAAAAAAAAAAAAAACGTTGACAATCCCTATATGACCGCTTTCGCTAGCTATGCTAGCGGCGGTCATAATAAAATGTTAAATGTGATTTATTCCTTTGATGGCAAAGCAGCATTTTCAGCATTATTACTCCAGTCTTCGGTGTCACATGATCCTTCAGAAGTCATTCTAATATGCCGATTTAGTGTGTAGGAAACATTTTTTATTATTATCAATGTTGAAAACAGTTGTGCTGCTTAATATTTTAGGACTCTTTCATGATCAGAGGCAAATCTGAATCCAATATTAGCTTCAGTTCCTGTCTCTGAGATACCCTCATCGGATAGATTCAAAGATCCTACAATCCTGTGCATTCCATTCTGTGAATTATGAGCTAAAAAATAAAAATGACATCTAAAAGTTGCTGTTGGTGGTCAGTTTGTTTGTAAATGTACGTTTTTTTCTCACGGTTTCTACTTGTGATGTTATTTATAGCATGAAATTACTGTTGTAGTAATTACGTTTGATTAGTTATCACCAAAGCTTACTCTATTTTGCTGTATATCATTAAACCGTTATGCTGCCTCAGAAATATGTCTGAAATCAGTCACATATGGTACCTTTGTGCCCAAATGCTGCCTGCAAAGTCATTGCTTGGTAGTGCAGCGAGGCAACAAGTCAGCTGCCTAAGCTTTCGGCCCAGAACTCTTTGAAGAATAGAATATTCAAAAGAACAGCATTTATTTCAAATCTAAATGTATTTACAGTTACCTTTGATCAATTTAATGCATCCTTTTGCACAGCTGTGTGTATATAAAATATTTATCCCTGTTAGCATAAGGCGGAAGATTTTCTTAGCTCTTAATGCAACCCAAAGCCATGTATCGCTCCTGCTTAGTGTCTTTTCTGTCACCACTCTATTATTATAACTTTCCATTTCAGCTGGTTAAAATCAAGGCAGATCGAAGCGTGGACTGTTGAATCAGTTACAGGTTGGAGTCACGACGTTCAGTAAACAGCCTCTGTTTTTCCACTCATTTGCTGAGTCACTGCAGGTATTTATTAGCATTGAGTCACAGGCCTGCGGCTTCTGCTCATGATTACATCTCTTCCCCAGAGGTCTCACATCTCCTGGGTGTCTGGAGGAGATACACCCGAGAAAAGCATGGGATCAAGTAGGGCGCTGTGGTTTGGCTCTGGAGCCGCTTTTGACAAGTAATTCATATAAATGTAGTTTTGTTCAAAAAAAGAAAGAATCGCACCATTCAGATTTCTGTTGCCGCTTTTCTGAATTAAATGACTCAGCTGTTGTTTTGGATGCAGATATGTTGAGTTAAAAATGAAGATGATGAATGGACGTGCTGAAACTAGGATGTTGTCAGCGTCTTTGTGTTGTAATGTGGCTGTTCATAAACAATTCCCTCCAAAGCTCTGACAGATTTTTTCCATTCAAGTGAATAAATGGCATCATTTAGAGTCAAGGAGGAAGATGGATTATTTCTGAAGATCTAATGAGCCAAACAGTGTGACAGTAACAGTATCCCATGGTTTTGATTTATCCACCCTTACTGACTGATCCTGCTTTTGTGTAAGTCGAATGTAACTCTGAAACTCTGACTATCTTACATCAACCCTGAATCAATATGTGGCAGAAAAGCTAATTCAGATCTTATTCTTAATGTCATGTGAGAGAACAAGATGAATTGCTGTTAACAGAGGCTCTGTATCAGTGAATATGTCAGAGTTCTCGTCACCTCCTCTTTTGTGCGGCCTGGGTTTACTGCAACAGCAGGAAACAGGCCTCATCCATAACCTCTGCAAAGAGCCTCCTGTTGCCCCCTTTTTCCAGCACTCCTCCTCACAAGACCATGTTTACTTTATTGTGCAAAAATCCACTCCCCTCCCCTTTGTTTTCTATGGCATTGTCACTAAAAATAGAAAAACTGAATTTTTCCTCATTAACGGGTATAATGATGAATCTACAACATGTTTGAAATGTCACCTAAAAATGTATTTATTTACATAATCTTTCATCATTCTTTCATCATCTTTAATAAATATACTTTTCTGGATCGGGGGGGGGGGGGGGGGGGGGTGAACACTTTATTTCCCATAATGCACTGCCTGTGATTCTCAAATTATTTTAGAGCTTGGCATATGGAACCCTGGTTCTTCACAGGAAACAAACAGTTGTTGAGGAGGGAAACTTATTCTTAGTAGTTTTAGTTCATTTTAAAGCTTGCTTTGTCTTATTTTAAATCATTTAAGTCATCAGTTAGGTCATCTTGAGGCACCCTTGGGTAGTAAATTGAGAGCCTCTAGTGGGCCCCAGTCTCCTAATTGAGAAGCACTGCTCTAAATGGTTTGAACTCTTAAGTGTGTGTCCAAAATCACCAGTATACTCTTAAATAGGGCATTATTTGAGGGGACAGCCATTTATAGTGGCGTCCAAAACCATAGTAGACATTATCAAGCGCACTCATTCAATCCCACAATGCACCACAGTAACAAATGTACAACCGTCCGGTGTATACTCAACGGCTAGATAATACCCATAATGCACTGTGACGATTGCACCGAATGAATTCCTGCATCTCGCCAGAAGATGGTGCTCGCAGTTGAATCATCCATACATCCATTTTCCAAACCACTGGTTCAATGTGGTTACAGCTATAAATTCCTTTTTACTTGATTATTAAATTGTTTAATTAAGGTTTATGCTAGTTTCCATGACAGAGTTCAAGATAAATCTTTTCGTCTTAATACTGGATCTGCCAGTTTGCTAAAACTATGCAAAAACGGTAGTCCTTCCGGCACACTCAATGTCCGAATTCACTCACTCGTTTTCATTCACTCCTTCAAGTGGACTACATTAGTGGAGTAATGTAGGGAATAGTGAATAAGGGGCGATTTCGAACACAGCCCAAGACTTAATTCAGCAATAGTGCTCCTGCCCCTCCGGAGGATTCATTGACCTGTACTAAGAATGATGGTGTTTTTAAGTGTGCTTCCGAATTGAGACTTATACCAACAAAAAAAAAATTCACCCAGAGGTATGGATCTGAATATTGAATGAGTAAATTTACTGTATTTATGTTAGACATTAGGAGTCATGTATAGTGTTTGGTTTCAGGAAGTAAAAATGAATTGCATTAGTAGCTAGACGGATCTCATACACTGCAGGTCTTAATGGTTTGTCTCAGGATTTTCTGGGTCTGTCCCACTGTTACGCCGTTTTTTTTTCTCATGGTCTGTCTGAAAAAATACATTGTGCTGTTGCTGTGCATAAAGCACCTCAGGAAAGAAAAGACATACCTTAAATATTGTGTCTTGGACATGACCTTCTCAGACAGGAGTGGGGGTTCACGTTTAACTCATGGCTCTCGGTTTCCTCTCTCAGCACAGTAGTTGGACTTTTGGCAAGACACTGAGGTTGTTAACAATATATTTTTGGCAATGTTACACTACTGAAGGGGGACATTTTGTGTACACTGCGGTCGGTGTAAGTAAAACTGAAGTGTTACGCTGAGTTGTTGAATAAGGCAAAAGTGTTAACTTTTTTACTTGCTCAATAGACTTCAACCCAACAGAGACAAATGAGGTGGAACCAAATACTTTCCAGGTACTGAAGGTGAGTGTTTGACATGTGTGTTGAGATATTTGCTGTCAACAAGTAAATTCCAGGGCTAAAAACTTGATATGGCGTGTTTGTGTGTGTGTGTGTGTGTGTGTGTGTGTGTGTGTGTGTGTGTGTGTGTGTGTGTTTGTAAAACACTTTTTATCATAGTAATATTATATAAAACCTGTAATATAATATAATATAATATAATATAATATAATGTCTCGTCAGTACCTAAGAGTAGACTCTTCATGTTGTACTATTGTCTTCAATCCTCTGCCATTGGTCTTCATCCAGTAATCATCATCTGTGAAACACATAGACTGTTCAGTACTAAGTTACATTTTCTTCACTTACCTCTATATCTGATTCATTTCATGAAATTATAGATTTGCCTCTGAGTTCTGAGTGAGAGTTGGTAAATGTAATTATGATCTGTCTGTTTGTCTGTGTGTCACAGATCAGGACCTTAAACACCCCATCAGAGTTGTTTGGACATTGAGGCAGAGCTGTTTGGACACTGCCAGAGATTTGATCTTAATGCTTCCATACACACTGACACAAAGCTTTGAGTGAATTCCAATGCATTGCATTTTAAAGCTCCCCTTTAAACTCCCAAAAGGAACAGCAGATAAATTCAAACAAGTAATTTTTTTTGTAAGAACTCTCAAGTGTGCCTCAGCGTCCATCTCAAATGAATGGTTTAACTGTCCCAGATCTTGTCCATGCATTGTACTGTTTCTGTTTTAAGAAACTGCGGAAGATGATCTAAACTGGGTTTCCAATCAAATCGTCCAATCAAAACACTGCTTTTTGCATGATGACCTCATATTATTGAGACACTTGTCTGTATTAAGTGCACTTGTCACAGCAGGACCACTGAAATAAATTAGTGATTCAATTATTGATGAATAATCAATATTAGTCCTGGATCTGATTGTGCACAGGCCTGAATGCAGTCCCCAAAATCTGTCTGAGCTCCAGAATCTGGGTCGTAGAGGTCTGAAGTCGACCCAGAGTAGTTCAAACAAGAGCCACATACTTCAAATGGAAAGTATTCTAGACTATAGTACCATCTGCTTTCACTTTAGAGTCCAGTTCCACACCTAAATAAAGATCCCTCCTGAACACTTTTATTGCTCTCCAACCCCCTCTTGTTCAGTTTTTCTTTTCTTTCTTTATTTTTCCTCCTTTCCCTCTGGCTATATTGCAGCAGGCAGACGGTGATGTGAGAGCTCACCTCTCTCTCCCACTGACCTGTATAAAACCTGTCCCGTGTCAGATCATATTGCTTGTGTGAAACATGAGGTTTGTTTTTTTATTGGTGTGTGGATCCTTTGAATTGATTCTCTTTTCCCGCTACTCATTTGATTCAGCTGACTTATCTGTATTACACAGTTTTATGTACAGTAACTGACAGGTTAACAGTTTAACAGTCACTATAAAAGTACCTGAGGCAAAAGCTTAGTAGTATGTGTTTTTTTTGAATTTTTTTTGATAGCAAGGGAGGTACTGTATAGAGAAGGAAATCTAAATAGTTGATCAGCTCAAGAGGTCAAAACACTGCTTGACAAGCTTAGAAACCTTTACAAATCTTTATGAACCTTCGAATCGGTGCTTCAGAGTCAAGGGATTTTAGCAAATGAGACTTCAGGGTGGTTTTGGAGGTTGATGTATGACTAGTTTTATAATTTAATTTCATAAAAATGAATCTTCAGCAAAGTCTTTAACCTTATATAAAAATGTACTTGCTAAGCTACAAATGCATAAAATGGCACATATTACAAAGATAATTATGTAGTGGTGGTATTTAATGTAAGGCTGGTGCCAGTATGTCTGGTCGACCCCTCGATGAAACAAAAGGCCCTCCTGAAAATGAACACTTGAACTATCTCCTGCATATGTAACAGGGATTTCCGAGATGCAGCACACAGTGCAGTTCACACTTCACACACACTATCTCCCCTTCATCCCCCCCTCCTCCTCACCTGAAATACACTGAAAACCTATGCAATGTAAACTATGTACAAGAAGTATCTATGCATGTTTGATATCATTTAAAGTGTCTCAGTGCGCCTGGTTAAATGGTCTCATTCTCCCAACCATAATGAAAAGCTAAAAGAAGTGAAAAGAAGAGAAAAGTGATGTGTCCCTTAAAGGTGTTTCCCTCCCCCAGATCCTCCATTCAGACTATACCTCCTGTATGTAAAACAAGAACCTATTCAAATACAAATTCTGATCTCTCAGTGTGAATCCCTGAATAGGGAACCAAAATCTAATTATAATGACAGACGCCACCATTTGGTAAGAATATTGAATTATCTGGGTATATAAGGAAAAGGTGTAGAAAAGTTTGAGGAGTCTGTAGGTTGACTGCCCACACAACGCTGTGTGTAATTTTGTTGACAGGTAAATTCTACAAATTTCGTGATTTCTTAATTATTATTATTGGTATGCCTCACCGATGATTTTATTCTTTTGAATTGGATTTTGAATTATTACTTCATTACCTGGTCAATAAATTGGAAACGTTTGATCTTATTCTGACTGACTCTGAGATTGTCCATAACCTCTGTTCTAATTTAATGTTCCTTTAGATAAGTGTACGTGGATATACCAAGGGCTTGACTAAACTAAAGCCATTTTAAGAAAAGTAAGTTGATCAACTAATGTCTTTTTATGGTGGTCATGACCATTTACTAAAGTGATACGATTTAACTAAGTTCCTGAGATGGCATTCAAGGGGGCTATGTATGTGTCTTGTTATTTTGTACGTGTGAATACGGCAAATCTCAGATATTTAGCCAATTACCTCTGTTTTGATAAATCAGACTGGTGAGATTGTGACCGTGCAACCTCGAGAGAAGGACTGCAAAGCGATATAGTTTCCTGATCGAAACGGGTAAAATATAATCAGAGTTTAAAAGAATAATCAAATATTCGTTCACGTTTAATGATGCACAGACATCATTAAAACATTTTAGTGCTTGTCTGTGTGAGGTAATGGAGTTGCTAACACACAGGAGATGTTGAAGCTCCGCCCTCTGTGCCAGGATTCATTTGCATTTAAAGGGACACACTAAACGATGCGTTTTTACTGACCCTCAAAAAGGGACCTTTTTTTTTAACATGCTGTAAAAAAAATGATCTGGGGTGTTTTGCGCCAAAACTTCCATTCTGGGGACAACAGAGACTTATTTTTACATATTGTAAAAAGGGGCATTATACCACCCCTTTACACTTTTGCAATTAATTCAGACCAAACCACATAGACTCTATTAACTCTTTGTTTGATTTCTACCTTTGGTATGATGTTTGTTTGTTTTTGTAAACTTTATTTTTTTTTTTTTAAATGAATTTTAAGACTGAAGCAGACACCATTCTACCATGTGACTGGCATTTTCTTCCTTGCATATACTTAACACTTTTTTTTTACTCTTTATTTAAGTTTTACGTGACTATATTTTACATTTTGTGTACAGCTGACAGAGAACAAGAGGCACTGATTATCATACTAATGTCAAAGTATTTCCTTAGTTTCCTTTCCTTTCCTTATTTCCTTAGTAAATGCTAATCTACAGTATTTATGATTATAAAGGCAAGTTTTTGATGTATGATTCTACAGGAGCCATTGACCTGGTCCACCTCTGCTTCACTATTATAACCCGCACTCCTGGGATAAGGTGTTGAGAGATGAAGTTGTCTGAACATGCATAAAGGATGAACTGCAAACCTCTCATTTTTACAAGGTGATGCTTTACCTCCTAATGGCACCAATGGTTCTTCTCTTTAGAAGTGTGTGATTTATTTAACCATCAGCATATTTATTTGTCTGTTTGGACCTTTTGAGAAATTGATTTCCCCCTGGAGAGTGCTGGATTTGACCTATCTATGGTTCCAGACAAACCTCCTGTGCACTATCACTGGCAGATCAGGTTGCTGGAGAGATCAGACCCAGCATTATGCTCTGGAAGTCACAAGAGACTTTATCCAGAGCCCTGCCAACCTGATCAGCTCGCAAATATGATAAACACTGACAGAAGGAAGAAATGACTCCATGTTGGGCTGAATAGGGAGTTCAACACATTGCCTAAATCCATTCATTCATCTGAAGTCTGCACGAGGTTTATAGGGTGGGGTGATGGGGCTTAGGACTGAGCGGTACTGGATCATGCTTTAAAAAAAAAGCCTGAAATGGATGTAAAGGTTGCTGGGAAAGGTAAAGACAAAAAAGGGTGCACACTTTTAAAGTCACGCAATCTAAAAGGCTGCACCTTGAATATTTTGAACTGTGTAATTTCATCCAAGTGCAAGTCACGCACCTTGGCAGTTTTATCCGCTAATAGTCATCGACGCAAAAAGCATGATTCAGCTCCAGGGAAATAAAGTCCATCTGTATGGTCACAAGACTTCAGAGATGTAGTGTGAATCACTGACATGTTGCATGCTTTGATTTCATTTTCTCATGCCACTGCGTGCCAAACAACCTCTTGTTTTCAGCTGACACACAGGAAAGAGTTACTGATTTCCCAAAAGTGATGCGATTCTAGTCTGGCAGGGTATACAGCAAAAAAATAACTCTGTACAAACACAATTATGAGTTTTGTTCAAAACAAAGTAGAGAGTAGAGTAATGCTCTCACTTATTATAGCAGTGAAAGATATCTGGCAGAGCACTTGTGATGTGTTACAGTAAAATCGCCTCTTTGAGAACCAGATTAACAAAAACAATAGACAATGAATTCAGAAGAGCACTGGAAACATTGTGACAAAATATAAAAACAAAACATAAATAAAGATTGATACGTAGGACGTTTTTAAAATATCAGCTGTTTTATTGTATGAGTAGTGTAGATGGTTAACTTCTCTGATGTATATTTGATATTTTTATCACATATAAAAAAGAAAATAAATGATACAAATAAGTGAGCACCATTATGCAACCCACCAGGCACTGTGCTGATTAGATTACATGTAATCTAGATTACATAATCAGATTCCAAAAATTAAGTACTTATTTAGTAATTTGATTAGATTACATTTTAAAATACTTGTAATCAGACTAAAGTTACTTTTTTATTGATTACAAGATTTTGTAAAAAAGAATGGAAAATATTTTTTAAATCAATATGGTGTAGTCAAGATCCTATTCAAATCTAAAAGTAGTCAGATTATATTATCTTAAATGTATAATATAATGGATTACGCTACTAACTAAATTTGTAAGTATATCTACCCAGTACTGCCAGGCCACATCTATGACATTAAACAGCTTTTTTTTCTCCAAAGAATGTAAAGTGGGTTAACAAAAAATATAACAAAATAATATCCCAAGTAATCCTATAAACACCTGTGAATAACCATTGATGGCTGAGAGCCTCCAAAAACAAACAATATATTTAATAAAAAAAAAAAAATCTGACAGGTTTTAAAAATAATAATAATAATTGAATGTGCCCTCATTAATACTGATACTCAGTAGTCTGTTTCTCCCTCTCTCCTCTTAGCCCGTGTATATCCCTTCTTTGAAGCGGTATTACTAGCTGGCAGAAGAGGAGAGAAAATGATGGAATGCAATAAGAACATGGATGCTGGGTCGGGGAGACAAGCATAAACCAAACACACTCGGTACCCTTATAAGGGCATCACCATTGTGATTATAGCTTTGCTGACACATTCGCTCAAGATATGAGCTGAGCTGGGTTTTCTCAGGATGGTTTCCTCATGTGGAGAGCTGCATAATGAGAGACTGTGTCTTGACGGTTTATGAAAGCTGAACGCTAGAACGTTCTGGTGGTTTATTGTTTGGGATTGGTCACAGCTCACACCTTACAGCTATTTCTGCATGTGCTCGACATGTGTGTGGAGACTCAAACACAGCGCTCTCTCGCTCTCTTATAGTATGTTCATTTCAGATCTGAATATAATCTCTTAAAGCTACACTGTGTAATTTTTTAAGTTGATTCTTAGCAAAAAACACTTTGTTCTTTCAAAATGATATGTGCTCATTAATGTGTAATTACTTGTAATTAAATGTGTAAGTATTCTCGTAAGCGTAGAATCTGCCATTTAGAATACATACGAGCGAGTCGCTCGAATAGCGGCAGCCATGTTGCGCCTCCATCTTGAAAATACATTAGCCAAAGAGGGACATACCTGGAAATTCAAGCTTCGCCTTTCGCGTTTTGACACTCAGTGGCACCGTGACGAATGCGAGAGGGAGATTACTCGCGACTGCCGGCAGATTTGAAATAATACGGCCACCGTAGGAGTTAAAACGCCCTCGGAATGGGAGGGGCTAGAAAGTAATGTTCAGTTGGTAGTCATAAACAATTTCACCGCTAGATGGGAGAAAATCCTACACAGTGTAGCTTTAAAAAGGTATTGTTGAAAAAATCTGGCAATATGGTGCATTGAACTGTCAAGCCAATGTAATAATTACCTTAAATATTCTGTTTAGTCTGTGTATTTGTCAAAGGTAATTATTGTTCAGAAATGAGTAATGATTATTTTTTATATTAATCTTGTTTTATGTTTATTTTAAATTGTCTTTTGTTTTAGATTTATTGTTAAGCAAATCACGTAGCTAACACAAACATTACATTTCTCACTATTTGATTTGGTTTTATCGTATACTTTTATATGAAAACTCGCCCCTAAAGAAGAGAAACTTGCAAAACAAAAGCATTAAGTGCAATATAATTTTATATAGATGGACACAGACCTCACTTAAACTTTTAAAATTATAACGAGTATGCCAATATAAACCTCAATGAAGGTAATGAAGGTGACAGTCTTCAAATTTTGAAGTTTTTGTAATTTAAGTTTTTTTGTTTGTTTTTTTGTCCGTAGCCTATAGTTTTTTTCTTTTATTAAATGTGCAATGTTGCAATGTTGAGAAAACACTTCTTAAAAGTGAAATGATTTTTGTAAATCCAGTGCTGCAATTCCACAAACCTGGAAGACCTTAAAGGATAATTCCGGTATTTAGCACTTTGAGTCTCTTTTCTGGTTTGTTTTGGATGAACTAGAGTGGTGGACACAGAAATTTTGACGATGGGTCCTGTCTCGACTTTTTGACTCGTTTAGAATCGCCTTTGACCGCTTCAGAGTGGCTGGCTACGGGCAACTCACCGAGTGGTTAGTGATGTTCGTTGATGTTCCAAAACAAGTAGCGTAGCGAAATACAGTTTCTGTCGTGTTTTATTTGCCATTTTGTAAAATCCCATTGATTTCTGTTGGAGGACTCATTGCTCGTTGATATTACTGCGCTTCAGACTCAAATATCGAGCAGAAGTTTATACGCGGTTGTGAGGTATCTGAAAAAATAGTTCCACTATAGCAAATAACACGGATTGAAATCATACATTGCGCCGATATATTTGTTTTTAATCATCAACGAACACCACTAACCACTCGGTGAGTTGCACAGTTTTGAAAACGAACGTGTCCACCACTCTAGTTCATCCAAAACAAACCAGAAAAGAGACTCAAAGTGCTAAATACCGGAATTATCCTCGGCTCTAACATATAAGCAGGAGGCTTTTTTTAGAAAGGAACATTTAAAAGATAAAAGAGTAATAGTAGGGAGAATCAATGAATTACGAATAATTTACTGCCATTGTGAGAATAACATGTAATCATCAAAAAGTAACTAATTACGAGTATTTTAAAATGTAGTATAATCTAATAACAAGTCCTTGATTTTTGGAATCTGATTATGTAATCCATAAAATGCATCATAAAATCCAGATTACATGTAGGCCTAATCAATTACTACCCAGCACTGTATAAATGTATCAGGCTTTCATGTCAAGATACAGTTTCTAGATATATTTGCAATAGACAACATCTTTTAATTCTCTGTATTCACTTAAGCAGAATTTTTTTTTAATAAAAACAACAGACCGGGTGAACATATCTGAAGATGTGAGAAACATTTCTAAAGTCCTTTTAGATATCTAAACCAAAATAAACAGAATGCCTATTATAAATTATCTCTCTACAAAACCTGTGGCCTATAAAAATAAATTTAGTGGCTGTTCTTTTCATTGTCCGTAAAGCAAGAGTTGGTTAGTTTAGGCAATGGGTAGTCTGGAAGAGAAGTGTATGCTAAATCTAGATGATTTATACACTCTGTGTTTAGTCGAATGGCTGTGGGTGCAAATAACCAAAGAAGCGAATCGTTATTCACTTACAGGTGTTCACACATTATAAGAGACTGACCTTAAGCGGTGCCTCTCTTCAATTCCCAAACCACTGAGGCCCCCTGTATCTATAGGACCCCCTCATGGGTCAAAGGTCACCCCTTTGCATTTATTTATCAGTACATCTTTCAGAAAGCAGTTCCGGATCAGATGACATTGGAGAGGAGTGTTCTGGAAAAATTATTTGTTTTTGTGCAGCTACGTGTTTTATTTAGAGAGAGAGGCTTGTCATTTTAAGAGGGGCTAAGGGAATGTTTGCTCACCCTCTTAATGACTTTGTTGAGGAAGACCATCCATCTTTCTCTCTGCGCATTACAGGACTGAACTCCAGGAGGTGACCGCCTGGCAGAGACACTTGGTTTACACAAAGCCGTGCTGGAGACAATGCTATGGGAAACACAACATCAAAAGCAGATTCTGAATATTAGTATGTAAACACTTAAATCTAGATTATTATGGCCACAGGCCTGAACATGAGCTATTTATACTTGATGAATTGAGTTGATTCATTTGAAATTAAACAAAATGAGGGAGTCACGCTCATCTAGCGTGCTATAACGTTTTAGCATAAAGCATGATTTAATTGAAAGCCCTTAGTGTGACAAACACGGCTTGACATTCACACCTACCAACCCACCAAATGCGGGTGTATTTCAGCAGTGGCGTGTAACGCAGTCATTTTATATATAATATATACATTTTTCAATTGTAGTCTTTTATAAAGGCACCTGAAATAATAAACGAAGTGCAATGTAGTGTTGTCAAAAACTACTTTATTGAAATCTCTGAAACGCTTACAATACTCATTTTCCACAGAATAGATACACGATCCCAGCTGCGCTTTGTCACTCTATCATCTCTCCTACAGTGAGTAGTTGACACATAAACCTGCCTCCCCTCAACTCATTTGCTCCGGATGAATATTGTTGGTGTTACAGGGCTTAAATTTCAGCGTGGGATTGCACGTATTGCACATCATTTTACTCATTCCCACAGATTTGTTGCTCACATCCTTACATAAAGCCACCTCTCAGTACTAAATTGAGTTATTTTTTGCTGCTTATTGACCTAAACAGTCAAATACTCACAAAATAACGTCAGAATGCCGGTCTTGGTGAGTATTCACGTAAACAGTTACATTTTAAGTGAAAGTAAAATAAAACAGTTAACAAATAAAATGCATGTGTAACCGGATAATGGATCTGTGTGTCAAGTCTTAAAGTGACAGCAGCCTAATATACCTGCTGCCAAATTATGAGATAATATAAAAAAGAATCTATATGGTAGTTTTTCCCCATGGTATTGATGTCAAAATAGTTAATGCACAAGCCCTGGTGAAAATTCTGACTGAAGGGGGTGAGATTTGAGATAAAAATTTCTTGTTTTGAATCAACTACTGGGACGCAAGCAAACAGATTTGGCTCCAGTTTGGTTTCAGCCCTATGGTTTTGATTGAATGTGAAATGGTAAAGCGGTGTCAAAAGATATCCTGACATAAACACACCAATCTTTTTTTCACTCTTGCTTGTCACGCTTGAGTGTCTTGAGACAATTTATTGATGGATCTCACAGGACACACCTGTATTCACAGCTGTAAATCTGCTCTTTCCTTCTCTCTCGCCCACTTAGTATTAACAAATAACGTCTACCATGTGAATTCTTTCTTAATTTAGCGTGTATTGAAGCAAATGAATTACAGATCTCTAATGATAAAGGCTTAGATAAATTAAGTCATTTTGGGTCTAGATTTTGGTCCACAGATATGGTTTGGTGATTTAAGGGGAACATTTTAGATTCCTTGGGCAGAGACAGCTCTGTGGAGAAAACAAGCAGAATTTCTGCAGCTGGCTGCTGAGTTGCGTGTGAACACTTTGTCACAGAGTAATCTCCCACAAACACAGATGCACACACACATGCGCAAATACTCTCTCCTGCTATGCTCACAGAGAAAAACTTCAAACTGTGGAGGGCAAAGCCACATAGAGACTTTTACCTCATGGTGTTTGGAACGAGCGAGAGTTCAGTGCTTCTAAAATACAACAGCCCTGTTTCTCGTTTAACTTTGCGGTTTAGATGCCTTGGCAATGTATTTGTGGCCTTTTGGCAGCAGTTTGGCAACCATGTACTGTTAAATGGGTGAAAGTGAAAGCTTCTCAAGCCATCCTTGAGAGTTGAAATAATTTAGGAAATTGTGGGAAGGCACTTTGTGCAATTACCTAGTAGGTGCTATAAATTATTTTGGTGCTGTAAATTTAATTTCTAACAGAAAAACATGGTAAAATGTCTATATATCTATATCAATTAATATGTAATAAACAAACTTTTAGACATTTTAGAAAATATTACAAGTCTATATTTATTCTACCAGTGAAAATAGTTCCAAAAGAAGCCAAAGTAGAACTGAGCATTGAGCATCTCCGAGAAACATTTAGTGATGTTCCTCACTGATCAGTGAACAAATTAGAAATACATTTCTAATAGCTTTATTTTTATTCCAGCTTTAGTTTTAGCCATTTTAGTACTTCAACATATTTTATTTCAAATTATCAACATTTCTAATTATGTAATTATATGTTTTTTTATTGTATTTCAGCTTTATTACGGAATTAACGGAAATGAGTTTTAATCATTTTAGAATTAGTTCTAGTTAATAACAACAAAGCCAGACCAGAACTAACTACTGTTTAATAATGTGTATTATTTCATTACATTCCCTAATTCATTTACATAATGTTATCAGTATATATTTTGCTCGGAACTTTTTTATTGAACTTTGGCCAGAGGAGTTCAGCAACAGCCAGCTCTGACATACGAAGACAAACTGGTGCTGTGTGTCTCGTGGGAGCTGGTTTGGATCAGTCAGCAGCCTCTGATGTACCATGTCTCTGTGCTCTCTGGAGGGTGATTTCGGGCGAGAGCTGTGGGCCGAGAGCAAGGGGCTCCAGCAGCTGCTTCTAGTTGTGCGTTTTCTTGCAAATACACACATATGAACATACATACCGGTATGTCCGTGTTCATACACACACAGACCGAAATGGCATCTGGTTCCTCATGAAAGATATCGAGGTGGGATGTTGGGGTCATCCGTTGAGCCGGGAGTGCAGTTTGGTACTTAATCTCATAAACATGACTCTGGATTCTTCACAAGTGAAGGCAGCATTCCAGAGTTGATCCCACAGGCTGCCGTAGCACTCGACGTCCAGGAATCAGTCATCTGCGCTTTGGTCCGGACCCAAGTAACAAGAACCACACTGAGGGGAGATCAAGTACATACACAAGGTGTGATGTGTCTTCTTGTTGCTGTAGCTCAGCTGGTAGAGCATGGCGCTAGTAACTCCAAGGTCATGGGTTCAATTCAACATACACTGCCAGATAGAAGTTTGGAATAGTTTGTTTTTGAAAGAAGTCTCTTCTGCTCACCAAGGCTGCATTTATTTGTTTTATAATACAGTAAAAACAGTAAAAAAGTGAAATATTATTAGAATTCAATTGAACTGTTTTCTATTTTAATATATTTTAAATTGTAATTTATTCCTGTGATGCTAAGCTGAATTTTCAGCATCATTACTGCAGTCTCCAGTGTCACATGATCCTTCAAAAAAATCATTCTAATATGCTGATTTGGTGCTCAATTATTATTGGTACTTTACTGTCAATGTTGAAAACTGTTGTTTTTTTTCAGGATTCTTTGATGAATAGAAATTTTGTTTAAAATAGTTTTTTTTTGCAACATAATAATTGTCTTCTGTCACTGTTGATCAATTTAAGTGTATATCTTCATTGCAATCACAAGTTAATTTAGATCAAATGCAGTGCCTGTCAAACTGATAAAAGATTTATGCATGTACAGTAACAATAGTGTTTTCCAATCACATGCACAAATAATAAGCTGTTCATTCGCAGATAAACAAAGACATAATTATTTAAAACATGAAGACTAAAAAAAGGTTCAAATAATGCTTGACAGTTTGCAAAATCTAATCAGCTGATGTCAACAATAAATCTTTTCACGCATGTGTTTCTGCCCAGTCTCTTCCGTGACCTAAGCTGTTTTTCGGAGTTCATTGTTGAGAGAGTTAGTCAAAACCAGATTGTATTCAGAGGATGACCAGCTCTGTGTTTAAGAAATAGCTTGATCAGGATCCCATTAATAGTGACCTTATTAGAGGTTTTATGATGAGGGACATGAAAAATTTGGCAGCGTGAGAAGTACAAATTGTGCTATGCTGATGTGTGCTGATGTGTGGCAGCTGGATTTCACCTGTTATGATGAGCATCCGACTGCAAACTATAAGTCACACACAAACATGTCACACATCTCAAGACGAATGCAGCCATTTAAGGTGAGCAAGGTTACAGAGAGGTGGCGGCTAGTTTTCAAAACATTCATTCTCATGTAATCATGTAGGTCATCATCTATGTAGGTTACAGCGCCACCAAGTGGTTCATATAAGAGTCATTGACAAATAAGGGGGTTCAAAATACTAAAAAGGTATATATTTTAAAACGCATGTGACAAGTTCTTAAAATATATCAAATTAAATTTTGTCTGTAAAAGATCCAGAATAAAAAAATAAGCATCTCTTCCCAGACAGCAACATGTCAGTCCAAATCCTGACCACATCTGGTACATGTGGATTCCACGCGTACCAGATGTGGGCCGGATCTGGGCGACACTATGTTGCTGTCTGGGTTCGACCATTAAGTTCAGGTCACCAAATAGTAAATAGTCTGAAGCAGGCAAATATAATAATTGGATTTCCTTTAAATTGCATATATATTTGTTGCCTAATCTGAGGTTTGAAACACTTTTCTTTGTGGAGCTTGTGTGTAATGACTGTGGGTATTCACAGTTTGAGTGTGGGGAAGGTTTACAACATCACCGTACTTGCATTGTACGTGCAAATCACTCATTAAACAAAAAGTCATACGTGCAAGCTCCACAAGTGCTGTTACAGTGCGGTGAAATATAAACCAACAAAAACAGTAAAAGCTCAGCTTTGGCAGCTGAGGGAAACTTCTGAAACACCTCTAAAGAATGGCAGGTTGTCCTGTTAACAGCCTTCACATGCCAAATTAAGTTAGCTGCTTTACAAAGCTATAGCAGGAATGCATTTACACATGGTTGAGAAGGCCAGCAATTGCATATTGCATCAATAACCATAAAAATATCCCTTTATGTTTTGGATGGTTGTTTGCTTGATTCTATCAGAGAGGTTAATATGAAATGCAGAGCCCCCCTGCTGAGATACTGAAGCACCAGGACCCACCACAACGCTGGAGACAAACTCTCCTCTCGGGTCTGTTACAGACATTCTCATGGCACTTTGAGTGAGAAGCTGTGAGAGTAAGTGTGTCTAGGTGATGGGAATGAAAAAGAAATAGAGTGAGTGGAACAATACAATCTCCGAGTGTATGGAATATGTTTGCACACGTTTTAAAATAATAACCATACTGTTTTAACACGTTATGATTTCTAATGAGTTCTGTTATTGAAAGTTGTTGGAACCATATCAGTGAATCTTCAAGTATGCCTACCAGTGATAAAGAAAGTAGGAGCACAAGTCAGAATGGGACAGAGGAGCCTGGCAGAGAAAACAGTATCTACATGGTTCAACCACTTTAATGGTATGGTAGCTAAATTTTGCTGTCCCAAGGCAAGCGACTCTACAGTCCTGCAGCATTTCAGTGCTTTTGTGGGTGAAGATGGTTGAGGGCCAGAAAAACAAAACAATAGTCCTATGCTTGCTAGAGAAAATAATTGTGTGAAGTCCTTTCAGCTAGGCCTACGTCATTGATAATCACTTACATTCAGGTCACATTTATTGCGTATAATGTTTTGTTCACAATACATATAGTTCTAAAGCAGAACATTTTTACAGAAAATTACATTTTGATATTAGGAATGTCTCTAACGGCAGCTGCAGTGACGCAATAACGATTGGCTCTTTTATTGAGAAATGTCTTGTTCTTTGCTTATAGTGTCTTGCCTGGCCTTATACTGCCACCCTCAGACAAACAGAGGATTTTACTGGTTGCTGGATCTAGTGGTTTTCTTATGTTATGAATGTGGTCTTACTATTATTGTTGTTATCAATAACCATTAAACAGATAGTTTTAAGTAAGCTAAATATTGAAAGAATTCCCACCAAGGTAACACATCAAGACAGACTGAGGAAATGTAGGATAAAACTGAAAAGATTTAAGAAACAGTTCTCAAAATATTTTTTCTTTTCTGTTTTTATATAATGATAATAACATTTATCATCATCTTCTTCTTTTTCTCTGTACGTTTGGTTTTTATTCATCGCCTCCTCTCTTCCCTTCTCATCATGGCTTCCTCCTCGCGCCTGCTGCTTGTTCCACGTCGGCTAAAGGAAGGTCGGCGCCTGTCGTCAGATCCGCAAGGCATTTCGGGCTACTGGAGGCTGATTCGCCCAATAATACAAACAAGCCGCCGGACATGGTGGAATCGGTTGAACATGGGAAAAACCGCCTGCTTATGAATTAACATAAATTCAGCCTCAATGAATGCATGCTTTTATAATTTCCTCACTCTTTTTGAAGTGTCAGTGTTTGATTGCGCGTGAACTGGGATAAAATATTCAGCACGCGTGTCAAATAGCTAATCCTAGAATAGAAAACACAGGTAAGATAACATTTATGTATTGATCTTTATTATTTATGCAGTCATTATCGCAGTAAGCAGACATCGAAATAGCCTTAATGTAGCCTACTGCATGCATTGTTGTGAAATATGACGGCGAAAATTAATGTGGGTTTATTTAGCGATTTCATGGTTCAAGTGTGTTTATCTGTCTTGATGCACGAAAAGCGGTTTCTTTTAAGAAAAGGCCCTTGGGCGACAAGGACCGTCAATTTGACAGTGGATGCTTGAGTCAGCTGACTGTACCTTACACAATGACAATGATGCGTTATGAGAAATAAAATGTTGCACGGTTGAACGAGCCATAAGGTCGATTATATAAATATTCGTAGTAGAACTCTCGTGCTTTTATTGAAATTATGGATTGAAGGTATTGTTTGTTTATCGAGGTGAATGGTGTCGTAGGTAAAATGTCACGAACCAACTGTCAACGTTCACCTGTGCCACCTGTTCGCCCAGGTTGTAGCCCAATAGACAGCAGGCAGATTGAAGATTCGTTCACCACTAGTTTAGACTTAAGTAGACGAATTGTTTTCGTTCATGCCCATGTAGCGTTACTAACAATTCTTTCGTTTGCTTTCATGTTTTATATAGTAGCTGGTTAAGTTTAGCACGAGCCAATAACATTTGAGAGCTGGCTGAGGAGCATATGGTTGGACGTATTGAAGAATCATTCATTTGACAAAATAGAGAGAGAATTGCTTTGTTGTTTATGTGGAAAATGACTGACACTTTTGCAAGCATGAACATTTTATTTAAGGAAAGAATAGTTTTTGTCGACTGACATGGTTGAGTGAATGGTTTAATGATTCTTCATAACACACTTGTAGCCACCTACTGATATAATGCAGAACTGACGACTGAAAGAATAGTTTTACTAAATAAATTAAAAATAATTAAATTCACTGGGATGGATTAAAATCCTCACCACTAGTGTAGACTTGGAATATGTCTTGTTTTGTTTTGTTTTAAAGAGCCTCTTGTTTCCACGCTGGTCCCTTGAGACATATTTTTAGGGAGGTGCTTAAGCAACATCACCTCAGCCTGCTAGCTTGAGTCTGTAACTGTACTTGTTGTCATAGATGCAGCCTTGGTTAGATGGCATGCTGCCTCCGCAAAACCAGTGGAAAATCACAGGAAAAAAGGCCAAAGTCAATGATGTATGTTGTAGTGTTGTCATGGCTGTCAAATTACAGGCCTATCTGTTTTTCTTTCAGATTATTTTGTAGATCCCTGAAGCCATTGCAAAGTTTTCCATAAGTTTACCCTGTCCACGTAGCAAGGTAGAGGAACATAATTAACTAGAACGAACATTTCCTGAAGAAAATGTGAGTGGTGCTTGCAGTGGCAAAATTCGGCACGGTTGCTAGGGTTTTACTAGGCGGTTGCTATGGTGTTCTGGGCGGTTTCTAAGGTATTCTGGGTGGTTGCTAGGGAATTGCTAGGCAGTTGCTTCCACGCATGCATGTATCCATCAGATGAGCTTTAATTGAGAGTCTGCATATTTGACAATAGGTTACTGACCTGTCAACCAAATTGATTCCAGATTGTCCTTCTAAATAATAGCATTTCTTCACTGACTGGATCATTCAAATGTGCAGCTGCACAGTAAGAGAGAATGTAATTCACATCAACAGGTAGCTGGTAAAGCAAGGGTCATACTGCAAGCCACAAATTGAATACTTTTCTCTCGTAATGACATTGCCACAATTTCATTACGCTAAGTAAACGGTGCTTATTTTAATGTCTTCAATAAGGTCACAACATCCACAGTATCCCCTCCTTTCCATTATAGTAAAGGAGCACTTGCACTGGCTCACCGCCATCACAACTGCTCACTGAGTGCAAATTTATTAATGCTAGTTTTCCATTCCTGTGGTTTACAGATAAGA
This sequence comes from Rutilus rutilus, assembly GCF_951802725.1. NCBI lineage: Eukaryota > Metazoa > Chordata > Actinopteri > Cypriniformes > Leuciscidae > Rutilus > Rutilus rutilus. Next base: position 14,562,057 of record NC_140229.1, read on the forward strand.
CTTGAACCAGTAGCTTTTTTCCCCTACCTAAATTTCATGCTTCAGCACTCAGGAGAATTAAATGGCTTTTATGTGAAGGCAGGCTATGATGTCTCCGCTCAGATCGGCTCTCTGAGCGCCTGTCTAAAGCTGAAGCTTAGACAAACTTGCATGAGTCACATGATTGTTACATAGCTCCCTGCATTCCTATATTTTCCTCTGCCCATTGAGGAGGCTGAGCTTGGGAGCTTTATGAGAGCTAACAATGAAAGCTTGCTTGAGAAGTTGCTCACTCATTGCAGTGAAGCCCCTCCCGCAGGGGTGAGAGGATTGAGCTCTGAAGGAGTAACCAAAGCAAGTATCAATGGAAATATCACAGAGGTACAGAAACTCACAGGGGTTTTTAACCGGGTTAATTGGTTTGAAGTGAAAGATCTAGTCCTTGAACTCCATTGCAGTGCCTTTTATGATAATGACTGGGTTGGGTTCTGTCAGATCTGATAGTACTTTTGAACAGAACATTCCTGTGTAAACTCCTTTCCATGTTGCCACCAAATGTATGTGGAGTATAGAAGGCCTTGAATATTTTAGTTAAAGGGATATTTTGATTGTCATAATTTATTCAGCCTCATGTTTTTTTACGAAAGGATGTGTCATGTAGAATGACGGCCAGCCTTGGTTACCATTCACGTTGACCTTGTAAGTTAGACTGTAATAATAATTTATTCTCTAGTGCTTGTTGTCTGAAGTGAGTTCTGGTCTACATTGTTAATTAGCAGCTGTGAATTCATGAATATATTATTCTGAAATGTCATGGGCTACCATTTGTAATATAATGAAAAGCTCTCTCTGTTTAATTTTCTTATCTTTTTTCCTTATCTCACTCTGTCTTTCAGCAACACTCCCAGTATGGCGGAGAGTATGATGAGTAAAGCAGCCACTATGGAGATTCCTATTAACAGTAATGGGGACTCTAGGAATCTGGCAGAAGATGACAGCCTGGAGCAGGTGAGTGATACATGTGATTCAGCTGCATTGGGCCACATTTTAATAGTGATTTCAATGTCAAAAAGTGGTCCAGTTTACCTGAACCCACCCTAATGATTCAGTTTTTTCCTCTGTTTGCAAAGCTGAATCAAAGTATCAAAGCATCAAAATGTTGGTCACAGCGTTTAGGTTTATATATATATTGTTAGAGTCTGAAATCTAGCTGTCTAACAAGTTTGTTTAGTTTTGTTTTGCCATATCAGCCATGAGAAAAAAACTCAAGGTAGCAGGTGACGCAAACATTGCAGTTAATAATTTTTCAGCTTTTTCTTGGAGATTTGAAATAAGCAGTTACAAATTAAGGTTAAGTAATAGTAATATGCATTTGTTTCGTAAAAATGACTTCATTGGAAGTCTAGCATGCGTCTTCATTGTCTTAGTGTTTCAAGAGTAACAGGTTAATGCAGCCAAGCACAAAGTGTAAATCTCCTTATTGTTCAAACCATTGTAAATAGTGGTAATGTTGTCACAAGACACACCTCTGTAAGACAACTAAACTGTGGCACCGGATCCGGGAGAAGACGTGTTGGGCAAACACAAGCGAGATATTTGCTAAGAGGTTTAATCATTCCTATAGGGAACTAAAGGCTATTTGTTTTAAAAATAGGTATATTTTTATTTTTTTGTCATTCTCATGTTAAGTCCATTTTAAAAAGCTCATCCCAGGAGGACCAAGGCTGATCATGTTCACAGTTGCAATAATGGCAAAGCTAAAGGCAGATGGCACTTTGGCGTTACATTGGGTCTTTAAATAGATCGGTAGCATTGAGCCAGAATGTGAAAACAGACTTTAACAGAGAGAAAGAGTGGCATTTTCTTTTTTGTAATCCTCATCCATTTGTTCACTGATGTTTGGAGTGACAAGGATCTGTTAGCTACCCACTTTATGAAGGGTTTATTCATTGCTGAGGCTGAAATTATGCAAAGTAGTGTAACTCAATGTATTTTTTCTTATTGTCAAGCTTTGAAGTCTGTCATTGTTGTATTAACAGGTGCTAATCGACCCTAAAATATGGATTCCATTGTGTTAGATTATTTTATCATCACTGTTTTCAAGTTTGTTTTTGTTTCACATTGTGCTTCATTTTTGGTTTGTTTTCTTTCTTTTGTCTTTTTGTTGTCATGTTCTTCCCTGATGTCTGTGCAGGCTGCAAAGGTTCAGTGGAGCTTAAGAGAGAAGGTAGGGAGTCCCGCAGCCCTCAGGGTGAGAAGGAACACTGGGAAGGGTGGCAGTGTGTGTGTGTGTGTGTGTTTGCTTGCACGTGTATGTCTTTCCAGCAGAAAATGGTTTTAGTTCTCCCCATAATTTTGTCTCTATAAACGGGATGTTTTTCAAATCACATGCATTATTTTTTTGGCCTCTGTCACTCCATATTAATCGATGTTTGAGGTTAGATACAAATCCAAATTATACAGATTTTGTTTGTTTTGAAAAACATCCTGTTTTGTCCCTTTGTGGTATTAACCAATGGCTAGTGACCTTTTAGTACCTATTAACTCTATACAGTGTGTTCAGTGGATTTTGTATTATAATAATTCATTCTGTTTTGTTATTTAAAGGGGCCACTGCATACAGTACAGAGCGTACTGTATACCAGCATATGTATCCCATGAGCCTGTTTATGTCCTGGCAAAAACAACACATTCATTTGTTATTTGTTTTACAATGGAAATGAATGAAATTGTATATTTTGTCAGTGATATTTTGTTGTATACATTGTCATATACTTGTACATTACATGAGTGTCCATTATATAAATGGACTTTGTTCCTCCCTCGTTAAAATGTATAATTAGTGCTGTCAATCGATAAAATCAAATAAAACGAATTAATTGCACATTTTCTTTGTAATAATCACAATTAATCGCCCTTACATTAAAGTTTTTAACACATTTCACATTCAATTGCCAAATTAATGTAGAAAGAAACAACAAAGTCAGTATATTTTAAATATTTGATCTGACAGGTAGTAAATATAGGCTACAGAAATTTAATAGTTATCAAACACTTCATAGGTTTCACTGCATAAACTATAAATTTAATATAGATACATTTTTATTAAAGCTACAAAAGTTTTTCAGTCAAGAGCAGTGAGTGATTTTTCTCTTTTTCTTTTGTTCTTTGATTTACATTAATGACACAGACAGGAGCAGGTTTATTAGGCTGCTGTCACTTTAAGACCTGCTGCACATGACGTTGATCTGACATGCATCCCAGTTTCATAAATCTTTACCTTCATTTAAGACTGTCCTTATGAGGATCCTTGACAAAATGGGCATTTTGGCATAATTTAGTGTGTTTTTTTGTCTGTACAAGCGCGAAAGAGAACTCAGTGCGGCATGGCGTTTGTTTCTTATTGCGCTTTAATGATTTAAAAGCATTTACATGAAGAAGAGTGATCAAATAACGTAATGCTATCTATATAAAGAAACGGATGCTCCGTTAATTGTATAAAATATTTTTAATGCGTTAAACTGAAAAAAATTATCGAAAACGTTAATGTGTTAATTTTGACAGCCCTAATAATAATACATTTCATTTAACTTTATCCTTTAACTAGTTAAAGGTACAGTATGCAACTTTTGGCCCTCTAGTGATTAAAAAACAAAACTGAATGTATTTTGCGGAAGGACATTGTTTTGGTTGTGCTTCAGCTCTGCGTGACTTTGCGGATGAATATGGTTATCCTACCGCTCATAAAACATTCACTACTAGGCTTAAGAGATATAACCTGGTTAGATGGAAAGGATCTCAAGCTAACTTGCTGAAGATGTTACGGTAGTTTTACCCATTAATAGACACGGTACTTCCTTGAAAATAAATTCCAGCACAGCTTTACAACAACATAATGAAATGACCCTTCACAATAGATAATTCTTTACAATGAACTCTGTCTGTTAGAGAGCTACATATGGCAATTTATCAGTTCAATAAAATATATAGTAATAAAAATGCAATCTCCGTGTCACTTTTACAACATTTCGAATCCCTCAGTTCTGGCCATCTCCAAAAAGCCAGGCCAATGTTGATTCTTGTTTTATTACAAGCTCTGTTGCATTCTCTTTTTGCAAGCAGAAGCTCCTCTGTTCGGTGTTTGTTTAAAATTGTTGATTCCCCAGAGGTTTGAGATTTACCGTGCTCCATGTCGTCAACCTTCCGTGCTAGTTGTGACAACTAACCTATGCCACTCCCACACGAGTTGCTAGTCCGCAATTTCACGCGAAAAACATCCCTCTTGGTCTAAAAGTAAGACAAAACCACTTTTTTGAAGAAGGATTGATGGTGTATTGACTATTTACAACTTTTTTTTTTTTTTTTTTTACAAAAAAAAGTTACGTAGTGCACTTTTAAAGAAAGTTGACTTAATATTGTGATTGTTTAACACAAAAAAACAATTATTTTATTGGATTTGTTGTTTACTTGTAAGAAGGCTCTGTTTTGTAGTTTATGGTCTCAGATAACATGTATGCTTTGGTGTGGGTTGTTGACCGTTTTATAGTCACTAATGTGACTTGTTTCAGATAACTGTTCAGACTGTTTCCTTCCTTGTGCTGTAATTGCCTGGTAAGCTTTGGTGTCAAATTCCTTTACTACAAACAAGGAAACACATGGGTTTTTCAGAGGGTTTGTTTTCACAGGAAGTTACATATGAATTTTGTTATGTCTCACAGACACATGATTCTTATTAATTCTAGGTCCCATGTGATTCTAACCCTAAAATGTTCCTTCTAACAATTAACAACGTTTGCCTATGTTTGTGTGTTTAGCACTTGCACAAATGGTTCACTACATGACAAAATAATTTTTAGGTCGCCAATTTGAATACTTAAGATCTCTTCTTTTCTCTGTTTCCATGTCTGTAGGACTTGCAACAGGTCATGGTATCCGGGCCCAACCTAAATGAAACCAGCATCGTTTCAGGTGGTTATGGAGGTACGACGGAAGGCATCATTCCAACCAGCTCTATCAAAGGTATAAGAAATCCTGTCATTCTTTAACTCTTCACTGTTCTTCACATCTTCTTCCAAAACCCATTTTGCTACTTCTGCAGCGAACACGTAAAATACAGTCTCACCTAGCAATATGCAAAACTGCATAAGAAATTCCAGTATAATTAGGCTGGTTTTAGATTCACTTGACCCCAAACATACATTGACTTTTTTTTTTTTTTAAATTGGTGGTATTTACCATGTTTGAAATGACTTGGCTGACATTTGTACTCTCAGATGCAAATACATACATATTTTTTGTGGAGAAGAAGTTGTAATTGTACAATATGGTTTGCATATTTTCCTTGCTGAGTTTTCCAGTCCTTTCTTTCCTATTGTGCAATCCAAATGAGAGCCAGGGCCTCTGGCATTGGTCATTGTGTGTATAGGTAGTGTGTGAGTCATTCTTAATGGCTTTAAAGTTTGACATTAACCAGAGTGAAAAAGGTCACAGATCCTCAGGTATCCTTTAGTTTTAAGGGGACCTATTATGCTAAATTCACTTTTACATGGTGTTTGAACATAAATGTGTTTAAATTTAATCACTTCTGTTCATCTGGCTTTTATTTTCTCTCTAAGCACATTTAATATTCAACAATATTATTGATCTGCCTGCATTGACAGAATTATATGATAACTGAACTGTGCTGGACAATGACAACACTGTTTTCTCCAGAGCAGCTATATATATATATATATATATATATATAAATATAAGTGAACTAAATTAATAACTTTTTTACAAAATAAATGAACCATCACTGAACTTACTTAAAGGGGTGGTTGATTATGATTTCACTTTTCTAACTTTAGTTAGTGTGTAATGTTGCTGTTTGAGCATAAACAAAATCTGCAAAGTTATGATGCTCAAAGATCAAAGCAAAGGGAGTTATTTTCTTTTAAAAATGTACATAAACCCCGCCCCCGGAACACGATTTATAGATTATCAAGACCGAATATGCTAATCAATGACTAGAAGATAACTACACATAAGCTACATAAATTCATTAACTAACCATTCAGAAATGTTGTCTACATGTTGTCACTTTGACTCCGGTTTGAACATAAAAGGCTAAACATTTTTGACATTTTCAGTGCATGTCTGCGTGAGGTAATCGAAGCTGCTAAGAACGAGCTGTTGAAGCTCCGCCCTCTGTGCCGGGAGCAGCAGCTCATTTGCATTTAAAGGGACAGTTTTTTGTTCACCCTCAAAAAGTGAAAATTTTTTATCATGCTATATACAAATATTAGTGCATTAATAACGCGTTAATGCAAAATCATATTAACGGCACTAATTTATTTAACGCGCGATTAACGCAGCGCGTATTTTCTGTTTGACCCGTGGCCCAACCCCTAGTTGGAGAAATGGAGATACACAGTAGGTGCGTTCCATTAGAGACAAATGGCATTGATTCAATGCGTGACTCACTGAGTTTTGTTTCTCGCGACCGCGAGTTCCTCGCGCTGTGGATGCTGACCAGCGCTGTCGCTGATGCTATTCATGGTAATAAATACCCTTTATTTTAAACGTTAAAAGGATGACAGGACAAATATTTAACTTTCCTTGGACACGGCAACCTTTTCACGAGTATGACTTGACCTCAAAAACAGACGCAGGTAATCGCACACGCTCAGTCGATCTCTCTCATTCACAGTCTGTTTAGGCTTAAGTGCAAATCCACTAAGTCTCTGTACAAATCACCACGATAAAACCATGATAACCACGTCTTATTATCATTATTAACTTATTTAACATTAAAGACACATGCACGAAGTTCAAAACAAGAAGGGTATAGCCTTATGCAAAACGAAAAGACGCGAATATCGCGGTTGCTGCGGTTACTTGAATTCCTCTGCGGTTGGCTTGTCAGTAGCGCGGTATTGCGGTATTGCGGTTATCGCGACAGCCCTAGTGTCAAATAGACATGAACAAGTTCTTTGAAAAACATCTATGACCTTTGAAACATGTCTCATCTTCATGCTCTATGTTGACTATGGTTTCAATAATAAACATACATTTGCATACAGCATCCATATTTATCCATGCCCATGTTGATTAGAGTATTACAAACTTGAAAAGTATTAATTTAAGGTAACATTTAGAACAAATAAAAAAAAGTGTGATTAATCGCGAGTTAACTCATGACAATCATGCGATTAATCACGATTACATTTTTTTAATCGATTGACAACCCTAACAAATATATGTGGGGTATTTTGAGCTAAAACTTCACATACACACTCTGGGGACATCAGAGATTTATTTTACATCTTGTGAAAAGGGTATTATACCACCCCTTTAAGCTGGACAATGACGCTGTTTTCTTCTAGATCTGCTGTACAGCAGAAACAAACTTTGTTGCATTATTTTCCTGTTATCACTGTAAAGCTGTATTGTAAAAAGCGCTATATAAATAAAGGTGACTTGAATTGAATTGGAACGGGCTGCATTTTTTTCCTCTTCTTTCTTCCACGGTTAAGTTTTTTTTTTTTTTTTTTTTTTTTTTTTTTTTACTAGCAGGAACTTTATAATGATGAATCATTTGTCATTTTGTTTCGGAAATCAGTTTTGAAACTTTAATCTGGCTTTAATCTTGCTGACTTTGTTGAGGAAATGTTCTGCTGCAGAATGGCTGGGTGTAAAGTATGTTTGGTAACTTTCAGAACAGTTACTGTCTGATACTCCTAGTCACACTCTGTTTCTGTGTTAATGAACACTAAAAATAAATTATCAGGCATATTGGGGTTTCAAAAAGCAGTTGTTTATTTATGTTTATGTGAAATTTTAGTTTTTGACATAACCGTGTGTGTATTTGACAGTTTAAGTGCAATAAGATGAAAGAGAACTTAGTTTAATACTCATGGGACGTGCCGTCTGACATCTGACATCTGCCGTCTGACATCCAGCTTTCTGTGCGCGTGTGTGCACTCAAAAAACCTATATGGCTTTATATACAGTAGTCAACATTTGAAGTGGATCAAAACCTTTCATCAAAGTTATACATGAATTTTTAACAGTACCAGTTCTTGTCTTAGGACAACTTTGATTAACTTTTTGATCCACTTCAAATGTTAACTACTGTATATTACGAAATGGCTTTAAAACACATGCAGATGCACAACTTTCATGATGAGGACGAACTTCAATATCACGTGAGCGTGACCGCGATAGAGATGATAATCAAAACCAAACAAATGTTTTAGTTTTTGGCGGAGTGTCTGAGGCAAGAGCTGTAAAGGCTCCGCCCTCTTCTGGAATGCGGGGTAGGGAGCAGCATTTAAAGATACATGCACGAAAACAGCATGCTTTTCCTTCCGCTAAAAATGGGCATTTACAACATGGTATAATAAATGATCTGTGGGGTACTTTGAGCTGAAACTTCAGACACATTCTGGGGACAACGGAGACTTCTATTACATCTTGTAAAAAGGGGCATAAAAGGTCCCCTTTAAATGAGTGTCCTCTGTAATGAAAAATGAGGCTAACTTTTGCAAAGTATTCTAACCAAAACGGACTGCTTTTGATTTGATTTGATTTTAATTTAGTTTCATGTATCTAACAAAATGACTTTGTCTGGACAGGATATGTTGTAGATCTGATTGTAAGGTGATCACCTGGGGCCTTAATATCAGTGTAAATTTATTCCCTTCTGATTCAGTGAGGACCTTCTTTCTCTTTTACCCTTTCTCAGGCCCTGCAATCCGTCTTAACACTGACTTTCTAGGCAACAGACGCATTCCAAATGAAGGGCAAGGTCATTCATCCCTCATTCGTACCCGATCTCACTTATTTCTCTTTTTCCACCTTCCCACGATGCCTTGTATAATTGTCCTTTTCTAAGCCATTTTGTCTTTTCCTAGGGCATAGGATGCTGTTCTGCACGAATAAATTTAATCACTTCTGTTTTTCTGGCCTTTATTTTCTCTCCAAGCAGATTGAAACAGGCTGCATTTTTATTTCTCTTCTTTCTACCCTGGGTTAAGGTTGCTTTTTTCTCTGGCAGGAACTTTGTAATGATGAATCTTTTGTCATTTTGCTTCGGAAATTAGTTTTGAAACTTTAATCTTGCTGACTTTGTCGAGGAAATATTAAGAAAAATCTGCTGCAGAATGGCTGGGTGTAAAGTATGTTTGGAAACTTTCTCCTAGTCACACTCTGTTTCTGTGTTAATGAACACTAAAAATAAATTATCAGGCATATTGGGGCTTAAAATAACAGTTGTGTGTTTTTGAGCGAACTGTACATTTTCTCCATCTGTTTGTCCTGAGGCAGCAGATTTAACAAAATATCAGTCATGTGCTTTCTCGTGTTCATTTCATCTCGTTACATTATCACCTTCTCTCTCTCACCCTCCCTTTTTTCCCCTTTCCCATTACTCCATCTTCCTTCACATTCACACACATATGCACTGGCATTATTCTATACACTTCACTCTCATGTGGTGCAATCCATTCCATTGTAAAACGTAATTTTCCCACTTACCTAAATCACTTTTTAACATATCCACCACTCACTCCCTCTTCCCCATAACCATATATACCCCCAACATCCCCTGCTATTCCTGGCCATGACCCCCTCCAGACCTGCGAATGAAGTCCAGGGGTGTTGGCATTGCCCCAAGCCAAATTGCAGCCTGCCGAATAGCCAGCCAATCAGATGACATCCCCTGTATCCCAGGTATCCCAAACGGTGCTGGATCATTTAAGTGCTCTTTGACAACATTTTCCCCCTATTTAGTAAAACACATTCATTTATTCTCTCATCTCATCTGTTTCACATACACCTGATACACTGTCTGTCTGTCTGTCTGTCTGTCTCTCTCTCTGATGCAATTAATGATGGCCACAATATCTGCAAATGTGTAAATTATTGTGGAAGACTAGACATTGTATGTAGACAGTGTATGTGTGTGTAATTGGAGACTTACTGTAAGCATTTTCTGTGTATCAGGGTCCAACATGCATCACACCAGTAGCAATTCCTCCATGACAGCAGAAGAGGCCACAAGAGGCATTGCTGTGGAGAAATTTGACATCGTGAAGAAATGGGGCCTGAACACATACAAGGCTTGTCAATTAACTTTTTATTTTTTTCTATTTAGATGTTATGTGCTGTTAGCCACTCCAATTTTGAAGCCTTTTGTATTTATGGTTCTCTCCCTTAGTGCACCAAACAGATGATCTCTGAGAGGTTTGGCCGAGGCTCACGTACTGTGGATTTGGAGCTGGAGGCTCAGATCGAGGTTCTGCGGGAAACCAAACGGAAGTACGAGAGTGTGCTGCATTTAGCGCGAGCGCTAACCAACCACTTTTACAGCATGGTGCAGACGCAGCACGCCCTTGGAGACACTTTTGCCGACCTCAGTCAGAAGTCTCCAGAACTCCGGGTGAGACGGCACGGTCATCTTAAGATTTACGATATTTGTTGTGCCTGCCATGCAAAATTATGGGACTGGTGTAAATACATGTATTTGTATTTTCAAACTGTCATTGTTAAAAATAACTAGTGCTTACAGACAGAAAAAACTATGTCATCAAGAACACAGTTTACTTTAGATTTTGTGTTTTGCTACTTCTACACCAGACCAGTCAAGAATGTCTCTAACATTGCTGGATGGATTGTCTAAGACTAGTTAAACAATTGAGCAGTCAACACTCTACAGACATACTGCAAAAAAAAAAAAAATATATATATCTCTATCTCACCATTGGCCATATACAGTGAGGAAAATAAGTATTTGAACACCCTGCTATTTTGCAAGTTCTCCCACTTGGAAATCATGGAGGGGTCTGAAATTGTCATCGTAGGTGCATGTCCACTGTGAGAGACATAATCAAAAAAAAAAAATCCAGAAATCACAATATATGATTTTTTAACTATTTATTTGTATGATACAGCTGCAAATAAGTATTTGAACACCTGTCTATCAGCTAGAATTCTGACCCTCAAAGACCTGTTAGTCTGCCTTTAAAATGTCCACCTCCACTCCATTTATTATCCTATATTAGATGCACCTGTTTGAGGTCGTTAGCTGCATAAAGACACCTGTCCACCCCATACAATCAGTAAAAATCCAACTACTAACATGGCCAAGACCAAAGAGCTGTCCAAAGACACTAGAGACAAAATTGTACACCTCCACAAGGCTGGAAAGGGCTACGGGGAAATTGCCAAGCAGCTTGGTGAAAAAAGGTCCACTGTTGGAGCAATCATTAGAAAATGGAAGAAGCTAAACATGACTGTCAATCTCCCTCGGACTGGGGCTCCATGCAAGATCTCACCTCGTGGGGTCTCAATGATCCTAAGAAAGGTGAGAAATCAGCCCAGAACTACACGGGAGGAGCTGGTCAATGACCTGAAAAGAGCTGGGACCACCGTTTCCAAGGTTACTGTTGGTAATACACTAAGACGTCATGGTTTGAAAATCATGCATGGCACGGAAGGTTCCCCTGCTTAAACCAGCACATGTCAAGGCCCGTCTTAAGTTTGCCAATGACCATTTGGATGATCCAGAGGAGTCATGGGAGAAAGTCATGTGGTCAGATGAGACCAAAATAGAACTTTTTGGTCATAATTCCACTAAACGTGTTTGGAGGAAGAAGAATGATGAGTAACATCCCAAGAACACCATCCCTACTGTCAAGCATGGGGGTGGTAGCATCATGCTTTGGGGGTGTTTTTCTGCACATGGGACAGGGCGACTGCACTGTATTAAGGAGAGGATGACCGGGGTCATGTATTGCGAGATTTTGGGGAACAACCTCCTTCCCTCAGTTAGAGCATTGAAGATGGGTCGAGGCTGGGTCTTCCAACATGACAATGACCCGAAGCACACAGCCAGGATAACCAAGGAGTGGCTCTGTAAGAAGCATATCAAGGTTCTGGCGTGGCCTAGCCAGTCTCCAGACCTAAACCCAATAGAGAATATTTGGCGGGAGCTCAAACTCAGTGTTTCTCAGCGACAGCCCAGAAACCTGACTGATCTAGAGAAGATCTGTGTGGAGGAGTGGGCCAAAATCCCTCCTGCAGTGTGTGCAAACCTGGTGAAAAACTACAGGAAACATTTGACCTCTGTAATTGCAAACAAAGGCTACTGTACCAAATATTAACATTGATTTTTTTTTCAGGTGTTCAAATACTTATTTGCAGCTGTATCATACAAATAAATAGTTAAAAAATCATACATTGTGATTTCTGGATTTTTTTTTTTTGATTATGTCTCTCACAGTGGACATGCACCTACGATGACAATTTCAGACCCCTCCATGATTTCCAAGTGGGAGAACTTGCAAAATAGCAGGGTGTTCAAATACTTATTTTCCTCACTGTATATACCTAAGATACATCCATATGTGACGTCATTTGAAAGCAAAGCAACTAAACTTGCATAATAAAATGTAGCAATGTCATATTAAACAGAACTTTCAGAATTAGGGTGGTTGAGACATCAATATATGTTTTAGTATTTTGTCATTTTTATTAGTTATTTATCTTTATTTTTTACTTCAGTTTACAACAATTTTAGTGCTTCAACTTCAACTTATTTGCCAAGCCAACATGTCTAATTTTCACAAAGTTTTTATCTAAAATTTATATTTTATGTTATTGTAGCTTCACTTCAATTAAAATGTTTTTAATAATTGTTAATTTTAGTTAAAATAACAACACTGCAATAGAGTCACACTCACAATAGTCTACTGTTTACACACAGGATGAGTTTGGATACAATGCAGAAACACAGAAGTTGTTGTGCAAGAATGGAGAGACTCTGCTCGGTGCCATCAACTTCTTTGTGTCCAGTATCAACACACTGGTGAACAAAACGATGGAAGACACACTGATGACTATCAAGATGTATGAGAATGCCAGGTAAAAGTTACTTCAGCAAAAAAAAAAAAAATCTTTAAGGTGCTTAAAGTGATTCAATTCTCTGCAATATGAAATGGCACTGGGCAGTACTTTCTGTCAGGACTTCAAGCACTTAAATTGTTTTAAGTTAATAAGCCTCTGATACAACTGGACGTTGAGAGGGTCAGTATACGTTAGAGTTGTCTGGGTTAGTATTGAATATTGCTGCACGTGCAGAAGAGATGGTATTGAATGAACACCAACAGGCACTGACGCTGGCTGGCCCTCTCACTCAGTCTTTTGATTGAAAGATAAAAAGGAAGAAGCATATCCTCTATCACAGTTATTTGCAAAAACATACAGAGATCAGCAGCTTTTGTTTCTGCTGCGACAGCCGCAAGACTACGCGAACGCAATGAGTGTGAGTTAGAAATCAGGAATGGCGAGAGAACATTGTGCTTGGTACGTTTTTCGTCTTCAGCCGACAAAGTTTAAATCCCATCTGGCTAGCGCGCTTCCCATAATGTTTGCGCGTTAGGTCAGTAGGCGATCTTTTGTGGCTGTTTGAACACATTCAACTACATGAGTGTTTACACTACGAAAGCAATCTGGTCGAATGCGTTTTCGACCAGCTCTGGAAGTGGTCGAAAGTGGACAAGCTCAAAATGTTTTAGACCCCGTTTACACCTGTATTTAGCGTCGTCCACTTGTGATCCGATCGACCAAAACACATCTTAATACCAAGTGTAAACAGATCTCACCATAAATAACTTTCAACTTTGGCCATCACATTGTATAAAAAGTATTAAATGTTGTATGTGCCATTTTTTTTTTAATGATTTTTCTCTGATGTCCTGTAGGCTAGAATTTGATGCGTACAGAGCAGATCTAGAGGAGCTGAACTTGGGCCCGCGGGATGCTGTTACCATGGCTCGTATCGAAGCTGCTCAGCAGCAGTACCAGATCCACAAGGACAAATATGAACGTCTTCGCAATGATGTCACCATCAAGCTCAAGTTCCTGGAAGAAAATAAGGTGCATGACCACCCACATAACTTCCTCTTTAAGCCACTTAAAGGGATAGTTCACCCAAAAATGAAAATGAACCCATGATTTACTCACCCTCAAGTCATCCTAGATGTATGTGACTTTCTTCTTTCAGACAAATACAATCTGAGATTTATTAAAAAATGTCCTGGCTCTTCCAAGCTTTATAATGGCAGTGAAGGGGTGTTGATATTTTGAAGTCCAAAAAAGTGCATTCATCCATCATAAAGGTACACCACACGGCTCCACACGGTAAATCAATAAGTACGGCCGTCTGTCGGAAACTTATTTTAGTTTATAAAGTTTTAAATATGGATATTTTTCTTACACAAACGCATCACTTCTCTTCAGAAGGCCTTTATTAACCCCCTGAGCCGTGTTGAGTACCTTTATGATGGATGAATGCACTTTTTTGGGCTTCAAAATATCAACACCCATTCACTGCCATTATAAAGCTTAGAAGAGCCAGGATATTTTTTAATAAGAAAGTCATATACACCTAGGATGGCTTGAGGGTGAGTAAATCATGGGGTCATTTAATTTTTTTGGTAAACTATCCCTTTAAGCAGCCCTTGATCTATCTGTTGTCTCTGTCATCTAACATGGTGTGTTTGTGTATCTATCTCACAGGTAAAAGTGATGCACAAGCAACTTCTGCTGTTCCATAATGCCATCTCTGCCTACTTTGCTGGAAACCAGCAGCAGTTGGAACAGACCCTCAAGCAGTTCAACATTAAACTCAAACCACCAGGGGCCGACAAACCGTCTTGGCTGGAAGAACAGTGAAAGTGCCCATTCACCCCTGATTTCATGATATATGTCTTTAGCCAATCAGAGAAACACAGTAGGACCACAAGAGACCAGCAATCTGAGATGCTAGCAGAGGTGGGGCTACAACAGAGCCTCTTTCCACTAACTCTCTCTATAATTCTCTTCCTTGATTCTTCTCCTCCTATTCTTGCTCTGAGACTGTCAAGTGTCTGAATAGTCACCTCTGGTATGTAACCAGTCCCAAAGTGTCCAATCAAATGTCAAAGGTAAAGCTTCATCCCTGTAAATATCATTAAACCGACTGAAACAATCCTTCTGATATGTCAGTCAGAACAACGGTTTTTTTTTTTTTTTAAGACTATTCTCAATATTACTCAGTCGTCACACACACTTTCTCTCTGTCAGTGAACACATTTTCCTTTTGATTTTCTGTGAAAAGTGTTTTATTTTGTCCCTACAATCTTTTTTTCTGTATTGTAGATTTGGTATTGTAGCTGATGGGGGATTCCTATCATTCCTTTCACAGAGCTTTCAGTGTTCAGTGTTGGTGGGTCTAACTAAAATTTATTTTATTTGGATAAAATCCAGATATGAGTTTATCTGATATTAGTATTGCATCCTTGTATGTTTACTAGGCCATGAGAGTACTGTTGAATCAATGTTGGTCCAGTTGTCTCTCTTTGAAATACATGAAATATTATATTTAAAATGAGCTGCTCATTTTAAGCTATTTTGCCTCAAATTAATAATTCTTTGACATATGTTATGGATTGAATTTCAGCAGATGTGGGTGCCGTTTCCTGCACATTTTAACAAAGCCCAGAATGGAAGATGAATCTAAATATCACTGTCTCTTGTCTTGTCAATATTACATTTGCTTTACAGCTTTGAATAGTTTATAACATGATTATTTTCTTGAAGGGAGAGGAGTGTCATTTTTATTTTATTTTGACAATTATAGTTTATTGTAGTATTATGTACCAATGCAGAATACTGTATATTTATAGGTTTGTTACAATCATTTTAAGTTAATAATCAGCAGTTAATCAAGGAAGCGTATGTATGAATTGTATAATGATTGATTTAACATGGGCCAGTGATTAATGCCCACTATTATCTGCCTCTGTATCTAATGAAATGTGCACTAGAGTTTATGTACTGAGTTGTGTTCTGTTAGAATCAGCAAAGCCCTAATATTCTCCTATTATGCATTCAAATGCCACCTTAGAAATTGGTTCTGATGCACCCAGTTTATTAAAGCCTTTATTTGCCTTTTTTTTAGCAAAACAAAATATTTGTTTTCCCCAATGAAAGATTTATATACTGATTAATATCATAGTAGCATTTTTTGCTTTATGTCATAGTACTACTAATATATTATTTCTTTAACCCTCAATGTTCACAGGAAATGTACAAAATCAAATATATTTTAAAAAATTAATATTTCAAAATAATTGCTTTTTTTATTTGTGATGTGTTGGTATAATCAGATGAGTCTTACTGGGTTTTCACTACATCCTTTTTCACCTAAAATATCTACAGTATGCGATAGCCTTGATGCAGTGATAATGGGGTTTAAATGCAGACTGTCAGATTAGTTTATGTCAGTCTAGTTTCGTTTTTTATTTCATTGCATAAGACTGAAATAACGACTATGATCTAATGTTCAGTACTTTTGGACATTGCACTAAATCTTTCTAAGCTTGAGACGAAGCAATACTGAAGATGTTTCTAGAAAGTGTATTCCCATGTATGCCTGTATTGGCGGTTCCCTGTGTGTTTTTGCATGGCAGGTCTGATGACATATTAGTTGTACATTTCCATGCATTGTGATTCAATGCTTCAGTAAAACACTACATGGGTAGTAGTGCAGGAAAATATTGTTTCTAGGAAAAAAGAGAAAGGTTACTCATGAATGATAAAGAATGCTTGAAATTTAGTTTGGATGTCGTGTAACCTAGTGACGGTTTTATTTTTTTTATTGCCTTTTACATTTTGTCACCTCAGAGGAAAAAAAATGTGTCACATGTTTTTTATACCAATTATTTTGTTCGTTTTTTACATCCTGTACAATTGTCCGGCAGCAGAGACGGCACTGTGTGTGATTATTTTCTTGTTGAGAGCTGGAGAAAAGGATTCCATCTCAAACCATAGAGACTGAACTGATCCATGAAGTGAAAGACATTTGTTCCAGAGCAATAGGATTTTAAATTTAGACCTCCTCAACACTAAACCTGGATATTATTATTGTTGATTTTATTTTGATTTCTGTTAACAGACTGTGTTTGGTATTGAAATGGTCACTCCATTAGTCGGCCTAGTTTAGCATAGCAGAATGAAAGGGTTATAAATGTTACCATATTTATGTACAATCAATATTTTAGGCTGCTTTGTAGTATTGTAGTGTATGAATGATTGTATATATGTAAAGATAATTAAGACAGATTTTGAAACTGGAAACTCATGATGTTAGCCTTTGCTCCTGGCTTTGACCAAACCTTTGACCGACAAATGTACAAGAACCCGCCAGATAAAATTTGAAAAGTTTGCAAAAATGGACTTTGTGTCTTTTATACTTGACTGATGTCCTGTTTTGCTTTGTTGCTTTGACCCTGTTTTCATCCTAAATTGAAAGAACAGGGGTCAGGCCATGCTAAATGAATGCTGACCACTAGAGGGTAATGTTGAATATGATACTTCAGGTGTTATAGGTTCCAGTGCTCCAGTAATGTAATTAAAACTTAAAATCAATAGATGATAAATAAAAATCTATTGTTAACCTTTACACAACTGAAACATTGACTGAATATATAACCAACGAGCTATTTCTACAAAAAAACCTTTAACGTTAACGTTACATCTGTTTATGAAAAGGAAGAACTTAACGTTTATTGGTTATGCTAAAGTAGATTGTGTAACAGATTTTAGACCGACTGGAATCAAAAGACAAATTCTGACATTGTTTATGTTTGACTTGTTGAATAAATCCGATAGAGGGCATTATAACTTCATTTTTGAGGAAACACAACTCAAAACGTCATGACTTACCTTTAAGCTTCTCACACAACCGTTACATTTCAAACTGTAGACCCGTTTTAACCCACCGACCGTGCTGGGTTGTTACTAAAAAAATATGAAAATTATAACCCAGTGTGTGTAGTTTCCTTTCTTCTTTAACTATGCACAATTTTCTTCTTTATTTCTGAAAAAGTATTTTTAAGAAGCAAAGGTGAGTGTTGCTCAGGTGAGGGGAGGATACTCGTGCGTGAGGGGCGTGGCTACTCTCATCCATTAAAGTGCTCGTGCTAGTAGTTGATTGCGTTTGACCTGGGGAGTGTCTGATGACTTTCTCCAGCAATGGACGCCAGTTGATTAAGCTTTCATCAGCTTTAATCAGGTATTTACTTACCGGTACGTACATCCAAAATGAAGTTAATTTTCTGTCACTTACTCTTAACGTTGCTTTTCTGATAATCGGTGATGTGGACTGACTTTAAATTATTAACTTTTTGGGGAATTACACATTTCAGATTTATTAATGTCAGTGTATTTTCACTATAATTTTGGACAATTGCGGAGTTAATGTTGTTTTGTCTCAAACGGCAGAACTCGAAAAATGTAGTGATCTCTATAAATGTATGTGATTGCTCGGTCTTTTTTGTAAACAGTGGAATTGCTGTGCGTTAAAGTCGTCATGTATAAAGTCTTTTTTTGCTAGTGTAATTTAATTTTAACAAAAATAATGTGTTTTATAAAGATGTGTGTATATATAAACATATTGTTCATATGTTATATGTAAATTGTCATAATAATCCAATGTGCAGGATATATGATGTTCACGTCAAAAGTACTTCTTTAAATGTTGGAATTGTTGCTCCTCTTACATCTGAAAAGTAGATTAAGCCAGTAGAGTTTAAAAGTAGAGACCAAAGTATGTGTGATATGCAAATTGTCCTTTATGCCTGATAATGTTAATCACATTGTTTGTTTAACTCCCAAAGTTCCTAGGCAAATTGGTCTTGTAAAGTATTATCTGACTTTGTGGCTTGTTCACACGGCTTTTTCAAATAAGCAGCTTGCTCTTCCTGTCTAAGTGTTATCATTAGAAATTCATATGTTTGCTATTTTTAATTCGGGACATTTGGTTGCCTCCACTGTATCCAAAAAACAGGCTTAATGGTCCACCATCTGGTCTTAAATTGTCTCTTTACTTATGTTATTGATGGTAGAAATCTTGGAAGTTATTTTTCAGAAGTTAATTTCTTGCTTCTGTAGATATTCTGGACTAGTTTAGCACATAATTTGCCTCTCATTGTTTTGTATTTTTATTTATATTTTTTATATTTCTCTCAGATCCCTCCAGCCAGTGAACTGGATTTGTGGCCATTGGACGTCCACTCTGTGTCCTCCAATGGATGGAGCTCCAGTTGTAACCACGGCACCTCTACCTCCTCTTCCTCCTGATCTGTCCAGGTGCTTTCAGGAGACCTCACCCTTCAGACGTACCACCCTGCCCCTTTCTCTGGGCCCTCCACCTCCTCCTCCCCCTCCACCACCACCACTTCCACCCCCACCACCCCCACCTCCTTCACATTTGGGGGACCCCTTCACCCGGACTGTCCAACGACGCTCAAAAATGCGCAACTTCAACTGGGACGCTATCCCCAGGCACAGCGTGTTGGGCAAGCGCAACGTGTGGACAGCCCAACGCAACCTTGAGAACTTTGAACTGGACACTAAGCGCATGGAGGAACTTTTCAGCCACAATGAGCACCATGGTTTGGTCCGTAAGGGTGGGACGGTCAGAAAAAGTGTGTGGGGCCTTTCGCAAATCACTACAGAATCAGAGAATGTAAGTGCCTTTACTTAAAAGTAATATATGTATAGATAAATGCATAGCGAGCCGCTACTGGGACAGTTGTTAAGCTGAGGATTTGTCATTAATAACTAGTCGTATACCTACAGTACTTTCCAGTGAGGCCCTTTGGCTGGGACAGCACTGCAGGGTCGACAGAGAGCTCAGATGTCATCTCTTGTGTATCAAGATTCAAAGTTTAGTAGCAAGTGGGTGAATTAAACATGACATGTAGTTCTTGTTAGTGGCCTCATTTGTGTCTCTCACCTTTCAAAAGTTCAGGCTAATGATCTGGAGAGGTGACTCCAGTACTTATGCTCTGATAAAGCTTCAGAATTGGACATACTGTCTTCTCAGACTCATTTAGGTGGAAGCACAACAAGATTATTAGCTATGCTTGTTTGTTTTCCAGTGCATTGTAGTTTAAAGGGGTGGTTGATTATGATTTCACTTATCTAACTTTAGTTAGTGTGTAATGTTGCTGTTTGAGCTTAAACAACATCTGCAAAGTTATGACACTCAAAGTTCAAAGCAAAGGGAGATATTTTCTTTTAAAGAAATTGCTTTTTAAGGACTACAACAAATGGCTGGTTGGGACTACACGACATTCCTCCCGGGTTAGTGACATCACAAACCCTAAAATGTACATAAACCCCTCCCCCAGGAACGTTATCATGACAGAATATGCTAATCAATGACTTGAAGACAACTACACATAAGCTACATAAATTCATCAACTTACCATTCAGAAATGTTGTCTACATGTCACTTCTTTAGTCTCTCCATCATTGTCTGACTCCGGTTTGAACATAAAAGGCTAAAAGTTTTTTACATTTTCAGTGCATGTAATCGAAGCTGCTAAGAACAAGCTGTTAAAGCTCCGCCCTCTGTACCGGGAGCAGCAGCTCATTTGCATTTAAAGGGGGACACAAAAACGGCGTATAAAAATATCTGTGGGGTATTTTGAGCTAAAACTTCACATACACACTCTGGGGACATCAAAGACTTATTTTACATCTTGTGAAAAGGGCATTATACCACCCCTTTAACCAACTTGTCCCAGAGGTCATTTCAGTAGCATGCATGTCATGTCAGGTCATTTCAGTAGAGGTCATTTCACAGCTCAAATAAAAATAAAATGTCTAGATGACACGCTTCAAATGTCCTCCATTAAGACAGTTATATTACATGCCAGGCTCACGGGTCTTAAAACAGAGGTATGAAACATGCATAAACACAATCCCATTCCCCCTTCAAAAGTATTTAAAAGTTTACTTTTCAGGAACATGTACTGCTTGTTAGGAAGTTATGTTGAGAAATGTTGAACTTTTCACAACAATATAGGCTCATGTCTGTTTGATTCCACTTCCATCTTCTCTTATACAATGAATGGTGCGTGTTCAGCATCATGCTTACTACATTTTATTTTTAGTTGCTGTCACTGAATACAATATGCTATATTCAGGGAAGACTTTCCCAGATTATGAGAAATTGACACCATGTGTCTGTCTTTTTTTAGGTATCAATTCTCAACTCTAAGAAAAGTATGAGTATTGGGATTTTGCTAAAACAGTTTAAAAGGTAAGTTCTAAAATTTTATTGTCTGTTTTCCTTAATTACATAATTCACAATAATGTTTTTGCATCTCTTCAGCAAATCTGGTACATGTATTATGATTGCCTGGATAGCAAGGCAATCTAAACTGAGCATCTAGAAGAACATTAACATTTAAAAACATCTCGTCTGTGGTTCGGTGCACTTCTCAGGCCACCGAAGGACATTGTAGATGCTGTCAGGCACGGTAAACTGTGCTTTGCTTCCGGGAAACTGAAGGAACTCAACAAGCTGTTGCCTGATGACGCGGAGGTAAACTGGCTTTCTCTATATGACTGCATTGTGCTTAGTTCACCCAAAAATAAAAGTTCTGGCATCATTTACTCAAGTTTTTCTAAAACTGTATGAGTTTCTTTCTTCTGTTGAACACAAAATAAGTTATTTTGAAGAATGTTGGTTAACCAAACAGTTTCTGGTCCCCATTGACTTACATAGTATTTTTTTTAATACTATGGAAGTCAACTGTTTGGTACAAACATTCTTCAAAATATATTTTTGTGTTCAGCAGAAGAAACTCATAAAAGTTTAGAACAACTTGAGGTTGAGTGAATAATGGCAGAACTTTGATTTTGGGGTAAACTGTCCCTTTAACACTGCTTATGTACTGACACATTCCAGACAAAGAAGCTGATGTCATTCAATGGAGATTTATCTCAGCTAAATGATGCTGACCGTTTCATGGTGATGCTGGTTCAAGTACCAGGGTGAGTTTTTCTGCCATTGTTCAAAGCATGTGAAAGGCCAATTTCTATGATGTTTTTTGGGGGAAATCCAGTGGGAACATATTTATCCGTCAACCGCTAATTTAAATGCTACTTTAGCTAAAAAGCTGCTAATAATTCTGTGACTTTTATTTGTTTTCAGGTATAAAGTGAGATTAAAAAGCCTGCTCCTCAGAGAGGAGTTTTTTCCCTTTATAGAGGAGATCAAGCACTCCATTGCTGTCATGACAACCGCTGCTAATGGTACTTCAAAAAGGCTAAGACCACTAGTTTAAATGCTTAATTTTTTTCACTAGAAATTCAGCATATGAATTTAACTGAAAATTGGTTTGTTTGTGTAAAACCTCATGATCATGTTCTCTAGCATAATTAGAAAATGGTCTAGAGAGCATATTGTGCTTCAGTGGAAGCAAGAACATTTTACAGTCTGTACAAAGTTCAGCATTCTAATATGCTGATTTAGTGCTCAAGAATTTTATTTTATTTTTTTGTAGAACATCATTTATATGAAATCATATTATTAATGTCTTTACTGTTATTTTTCATTCTTTCAACAACAACAAAAAACTGACCCCAAACTTTTGTCTACCTATTAGAGTTGCTGGCATGTGATGACCTGCATTCAATCATCAGACTGGTGCTGAAGGCTGGCAACTACATGAATGCCGTGAGTGTCACATGGTCCGTTCTGGGCTGCGTTTCTCAAAAGCATTGTGAGCTAAGTTTATCATAAAGACCATTGGTGGTAATGGTTCTACGATCAACTTAGACTTACAATGCTTTTGGGAAACGCAGTTCTGTTTGTTATAAATACATTATTCCTGAGTGTGAACTACAGCTGGAGCAGATAAATGACTTTTGCTGCATCTTGTTCAGGGTGGCTATGCAGGTAGTGCTATTGGCTTCAGAATGGCATCGTTGCTCAAATTGGTGGATACCAAAGCAAATAAACCTGGCATGAACCTTATGCACTATGTGTCCATGGTAAATTAAGTGATCACACTTTTCACAGCCATTATTGGATGTTGATTCCTTGAATCCGTTTAAAAGAAATCGATACAGTGACTGTTTATCATTTTCTATTAATTACAGCAAGCCCAACAGATTGATGAAGCTTTGCTGCATTTCCCTGAACAGCTTCAACACATTGGAATTGCTGCAAGGTAGGCAGAATTCATGTTCTGTAATGTATAGGAGATACATTTAGGATTAAAATGCCACTTTGTTCATAAATTCAATATAGGATCCAAAAGCAGGAGGTGGAGATGGACTTTCAAAAGGAGTTGGAGAAAATGAGGGAAGCAAAGATGGAGGCTAGTAAACAGCCTGATGTACTACATCAGATGGAAGCATTTCTTTGTGTAAGATTTTTTTGGTTTTCCATGTAACCTTCTAGAAAGTTTCTTCTACTGAAATTGCAGTGTAATGTCAGGTGATTTTTATAATTAACATAATAGGCAAAACAGCATGGTGTATCAGTATTCTGGGAATAACATGTCTGCTCTTGTACAGATGGCAGACATTCGGCTTGCGGACGTGGAGGCGTCCCTTCAGGAACTAGACAGCATCAGTACCTCTGTGGCAGAGTACTTCTGTGAAGACCCAGCCGCATTTAAACTAGAGGAATGTTGCTCTATCTTTCATTCCTTCTGTGAGAGGTTTGAGAGAGCTACACAGGTAAAATGTCATGTCTGATAAGGGCAAATGCACATAACTTTATTAGCAGGGTGGTGCCACATGGGTGTTACACACAAAACATTTCAAATACTTGCATTGCATCCAATTTCTGTTGCATATTGTTTACTAAATGTGTTCTGGTATCAGATATGAAAATTTTAGGTATTATTTGTTAGCCTAGGATGAATTGAATTTGACTGCACAACACATTTACCTTGATTTTTGCATAGTTTTGTTCATGTTTTATTTGATCTCTGTCATGCTCTTCACTGACACTGTTGACTTGGTAAACAAGAGTATACAGTAACTTTGAACTTTTTCAATTTTTTATGTAATGGAAGTGACATCACAATGATTTATTATTATTATTATTATTATTATTATTATTATTATTATTATTATTATTTTAATAATAATATAATAATATATATTTTTTTTAATCATAATTTTTATCAAACAGGCATATATGCATATAATAAAAAAATTTTTTATTATTAATAATTATTAACACATAGTTAAAATGTGTTTATCACATGTTTATATTAGTTTTAAATGTAATTGATATATTTATGATTGTTTTTTTTATATTTTAAGTTTTAAAGCCTGGGACTGGGACAAGGGTAAAACAAAAAAATCCGGTTACAATAAGGCATTTAAAGGGATACTCCACTTTTTTTGGAAATAGGCTCATTTTACAACTCCCCCAGAGTTAAATAGTTGAGTTTTACCGTTTTCGAATCCATTCAGCCGAACTCCGGGTCTGGGGGTCCCACTTTTAGCATAGCTTAGCATAATGAATTGAACCGGACAAGACCATTAGCATCTCTCTCAAAAAAAATGAACAGAGTTTCGATATTTGTTTTCCTATTTAAAACTTGACTCTTCTGTAGGTACATTGTGTACTAAGACTGACGGAAAATGAAAAGTTGTGATTTTTCTAGGCTGATATGGCTAGGAACTATACTCTCATTCCTGCGTAATAATCAAGAAACTTTGCTGCCGTACCATGGGTGAAGCAGGCGTAATGATATGACGCAACGCATGCCGCCTGATAATAGGCTACTGAGCTGGGGACTATTATCAGGTGCTACGTCATATCATTACGCCTGCTTCACCTATGGTACTGCAGCAAAGTTTCTTGATTATTACGCAGGAATGAGAGTATAGTTCCTAGCCATATCAGCCTAGAAAATCGCAACTTTTCCTTTTCCGTCGGTATTAGTACACGATGTAACTACAGAAGAGTCAAGTTTTAAATAGGAAAAATATCAAAACTCTTTGTTAATTTTTTTTGAGAGAGATGCTAATGGTCTTGTCCGGTTCAATTCATTATGCTAAGCTATGCTAAAAGTGGGACCCCCAGACCCGGAGATCGGCTGAATGGATTCGAAAACGGTAAAACTCAACTGTTTAACTCTGGGGGAGTTGTAAAATGAGCCTATTTCCAAAAAAAGTGGAGTATCCCTATAAAAGTAGCACAAATAAATAAAGACTTGGGGGGAAAAAAGGTTCATCTGTTGTCCATCTGCAGGAAAACCGTGAGCGAGAGGCGGCCGAGACTCGCAAGCAACAGCAGAGAGAAAGAGAAATGCTGACCAAAACCGCTAAGCGTCGATCCACCACCACATGTTCCAGTCGGGATGTGAGAGGGGATGTGAGAGATGAAGCCTCTGTTTTAGAATCTGTCCTGACCAGCTTTCTCAGCCAACGTCCTTCTCGCAGAAGGCTCGGTGGGATCAAACCAGTCACAGACAGCCCCGTCAAGAACAACCGCCCTCAGGTTGAGGAACGTGAGGGCGGAGGGGATCTGGACAGCCCTGTGGAAACCAACGAGGAGAAATTTGAGATCTCGAGAATGCAAAAACCAGAATACATCTGCCAGAAGGAGGAGCTTCCACCCTGCGCCGTTAATGATGTTCAGCGGGCACGTGCCGCATCCAAAAGAGGACAGTGCATTGTTGATGATCTGATTCCTGAAAGCAATGACCATAAGGAAGGTGGGTGTAGCAACACCTTGACCAAACAAGAGTTTGTGGCGACTGAAGCGATGGATAAAGGAGAAGTGGAGGAGTCTGGTGACATGGATAAAGTAAAAGTGGAGGAGACCGGAGACATGGATAAAGGAGGAGGAAGAGATGAGAACAACGAGAAAATGGAGGAGGCAGACAAAATGCCTGAGCTCTCCGGCAAGATCTTCCACTTTCAGGATTGCGGCGGCCTGAGTGGAACCATTACACCAGATCGTTCCCGCACCTCTACACCTCGGCAGAAGAATATAAAAGAAGTGGATCTGGCCTTGCAGAACGGACTGGGAGGTCTAGGCTCTCCATGGACCATCCTCAGCCCTCGTATATCTCCTCATAACACGCCCCACCGCAGACACTCCTTCTCTGTCTCCAGGGTGGACATCCTTGATGATGGGGTGTGGGCGTTGCCTGACACACCTGTACGCGACAAGCCCTCTTTCTCTCATAAATCCGGTGTGGGGACATCTTCATTACCAGACTGTCCTTCAAAGCGAACTCCAGCACACGGGACGTTTATAAGGTCTGCATCACTTCCTGATGAAAAAGAGCCGGCATCTAACTTCAGACTGGGACAGATCTTTCAGAGACGCAATGGACAGGAGCTTCCTCCAGATAAGAGACCGGAAAGCTCAGGACTTGTATCTTTCTTTCGACGCTTCGGGGAAAGAAACAGGGCAGGAACTGTTGGTTAAGAAGCCATGGCATGGCCTTCAGAGGTTTTATACTTAAGGATTTTACTCTGCTGTAAAATATTTGATGAATGTAGACAATCAGGGACTTGTCTTACAACTTTTTTGATTTCTTTTATTTATATTCTGCAAAACTACATAATGCGTGCTGATATTGATGTCTTAATAGTTTTATTAGTTTTTAATTGAAGTCTTCAGCATTGTTATTTCTAACAAGCTGATTGTATTAGTTTACAACACTGAATTTCAGGGACTGAAATGCGTTTTATTTTTGTTCTTTGTCTTTTTAAAGTCTGTCTTGTTTTTATGTAATAAAGTGTGGATTCCACCTTTAAAGCATTTGTTGTGTGTGACTTCCCCGTTCAACTAGTAATACAACAGTGACGCCAAAAAGTTGGACACTGAAGCCACATTTAAAGTATCAAAGCATTATTGAGACAATGATGCAGCGTATTGCAAAAGTGTTTATTAAAGCAGTGGATCTCAAACAGAGGGCCTCAGGAAACAAGATGACTTAAAATTATTTAATAATAAAAAAAAGAAAATTGTAAAATTTAAATATTTGTTTTACTCAGAACAGCGCCATGACATGTATGAAAGCAAGGCTGTGAGTTTGAGCGATTAGACTTACCATGTTTTCAATAGCATCCACTGTAAATTTTCCACAGCTCCTGATTTCTGGAGATTTTTTTGTCTGGAGAAATTAAGTTTCTTGGAAGGGTATTTATTTTGCAGCGTTTGTTTTGTCAGCAGAACAGTTCAAAAACACATTAACCCTTAATCGCTGTTAAAAAAGGACAACACTTAAGGTGTTTGGGGTCATTTTGAAACTTTTAAAGCGCGATTGCATAAGGAAATATACATTTTTTTATATGGAAAACTATATATATATTTTTTCAACTATACATTTATGCTGTGTTTTTGTGGAAATTTTGAAGTTTTTTAACTATTTACTGCACAATTACATAACTAGGCTGTAAATTGGCTCATGAAAAAAGATTTTTTAAAGAAAAAATCACTTAAATGATGATCTTAATTAAATCTAAATAGTTTTTGGACATTGCTCTATGTGTTAGGGATAGAATACTGACATCTGCTGGTTTGTGGAAAAACTTTAGAAATTATAATTAAAGAAAGAAATTGCAATGACCACAGATATCCAATAGAGGGCCATAGAGATTCATTCATTTTCACTTCATTTTTCTTGATGCTTAAACTTCTCCTCACAACTTTATGATATATATTTTGTGAATATTTATTTAAACATTTTAAAATACATAAAAAATATGTAGTTTTGTCAGAGTTATAATTTGTTGTTGTTTTCTGATATATTTTGAATTATCTTGCTTTTGCAAATGATTACACATACATTTGCAGTAACATTACAAGTCACCACTATGCCATGACTGTAATGTGGGTGTGGGTGTGGGTGGGGGGGCAAGCTTGTTCCATGTTGCATATATGTGACATTTTTCAGATTTATGCCAGTTTAGTTGATTTTATTTGCCAATTTCTATAAACATGCTCTCTGTTGCAGTGACATACGTGTGTGTTTGTGTGTGTGTGTATGAGATAGAAAGTTTGGTCTACTTTTTATTTATGCTCTAGGACCAGACCTTGGTTTATTTGTAGAAATTTTCAGATTTATAATGGATTTACTTTTTTTTTTTTTTGACAAACAAAATAAAAAAAAGTCATTTTTTTCATTTTCCCATTCATTTTCAATGTGGGGTCATTTTGACCCCAAACACCTCAAGTGGTAAAAAATTTTTTACACACCTTTAGACCAACCAAATCAAGCCCAGTTGTTTGTGCATGTTTAGATAGATTATTTAGGAAAAGTCACAGAGTTTTATGCCCCTGAGATATGAAGGTAACACTTTTAAAAAATGAAGGAAAAGTCCAATGGGGTCATTTTGACCCCAAACAGCGATTAAGGGTTAAATAACTGAACACTGAAGAGCTATGTCTATCCCTCACGGCCTCTCTGTCATTCCCGTTTAAAATCAAAGAGATGGTGCTGCTGTGTCTATGGGGGCCTTCTAGTCAAAAAGGTTGAAAACCACTGTGTTAAAGGGGTGGAGTATAATGCCCTTTTCACAAGATGTAAAATATGTCTTTGATGTCCCCAGAGTGTGTATGTGAAGTTTTAGCTCAAAATACCCCACAGATATTTTTATAACATGTTTAACATGTCACTTTTTGAGGGAGAGCAAAAACTGTTGTGTCTGTTCCTTTAAATGCAAATGAGCTGCTACTCCCGGCACAGGGGGCGGAGCTTCAACAGCTTGTGTCATTTTACCTCACATAGGCATGCCCTGAAAATTTCTAAAACTTTTAGGATTTTATATTCAAACCGGAGTCAGATGATGTCAATAGAGTCAATGATGGAGAGACTTAAGAAGAAGTGACAACATGTAGACATTTCTGAATGGTTGATGAATTTATGTAGTTTATGTAGTTATCGTCTAGTCATTGATTAGCATATTCGGTCTTGAAAATCTATAAATCGTGTTCAGGGGGCGGTATTCTGCTCTTGCTTTGACAGGTTAGCGTAGCAGATAGCTAACATAAGATCCATGAAATAAAGACCCAGGAAACCGGAGTAGAGAGAGGCCTTTAGTAAGGATCTTTCCAATTTTGTAAAACTGTAGAAACATAATAATATGGCATTACAAACTGCCCATATATACATATACATGAATATGCAACTCAAGTCTAACATATATAGCTATCCCCTAAGAAAAATTAGCCATTTTAATGAGACTTGCAGGACTAGTAAGCATTTAAGCTAACTTTAACATGGGTGTCTATGGAGAAATGCTAATCGCGATTAGCATCTATTAATACAACATACATATTATGCTAAAACGGACAATACACAAAGACTATAGCAAAGTAGATATACTTCCTACAGAAATACTTACAGACTTAGACCTTCAAAAACTACCAAAGGCAAAGAGAAAAGAGTAACTGCTGCATGTTCTCTCAGTAGACCAGAGTCAGAAGCAAACAGGAAACCAACGGCAAGAGAGGAGGGACTAAAATATGAAAAATCAAATGCAATACAACTTTACACCACTAGATGTCTCTAATGCAACACAAAGTGGGGGCAGAACAGGCGGGTTTATGTCAATTTTAGGGTTTGTGATGTCACTAACCCGGGAGGAATGTCGTGTAGTCCCAAACAGCAGTTTGTTATAGTCCTTAAAATGCAATTTCTCTAAAAGCAAATATCTCCCTTTACTTTGAACTTTGAGCATTGTAACTTTGCAGATGTTGTTTAAGCTCAAACAGCAACATTACACACTAACTAAAGTTAGGAAAGTGAAATCATAATCAACCACCCCTTTAAAGGCACACTATGAAAGATTTGTACCTTAATATAACAGCTTCAAAATCATTTTGATGGTAAACAAACGATGGCACGTGTCACATACATCAACAACATATGAAGCGGCCTCTATGGAAGACAAGAAAGCGTGGTCGGAAGAGTGCAGAGACTGCTCTGCGTGAGTGGTATTTACGACAGTAACGTTAAATACAATTACTCCCTGGTACTCCACAGCGACTCTAGGGGTCGCTGTTTGAGAAAAACAGAAACTGCATAGTGTGCCTTTAATAAAATGTAGCGCAAATGCTGTTTTCAAGCAAAATATTTCACAAAAAGAGGTTTGTTTAAATGCTAAAAGAATAGCTATACTGTTCAAAATGACCACAAAATGTATCTAGACTATTCTACATGACAGAGAAAGCAATAAGAAGTTTCCACTGTAGCATGAAGGACTATATGGCAGCCCTGGATAGAATGGTGTTGATGTCACTATTCAGTCATGTATTTGTATTTATTGTGTGTATGTGATTCTCTTCTACATTATTTCAGCTGTCTGAATTGAATGCATTCTCTCTCTTTCTCTGCTCTTGTTCATCAAGGTATAAATGGAAATAAGGAGAATTTGCCATGTTGTCTAGGTAATGGTGTATGTTTACAGTGTGATCTAACTTGGCTGGTGTCTCAGTGAAATAATACCCCCTGGAAAAAAAACTGCAGAGCACAGAGTCTTCTTTCATAGTCCTCAGCTCTCTCACAACAAAGGCTGATCTTGTCCATGAAACAATCTAGAACTTCTACAAAATTATCTTGATGTAGCATATGTTTAGGCTAAACAGGCTATACAAAGTAAATAATCCTTTTTTGTTTTGTTCATCTATAGTGTCCCACCATTTAGACCACTCCTAAATAATGGGATGCTTTCTATGCTATCTGTTTTTAAAATCTGTGTCATAAAATAATACTAATAAAGTAATAACTATCTTGCATGTGGAAAATGCGTGATGATTAGTGTGTGTGTGTGTGTGTGTGTGTGTGTGTGTGTGTGTGTGTGAGAGAGAGAGAGAAAGAGAGAGAGGACAGGATCAGAAAAAAACGAGGAAGAAACTCGAGCTTTGAAGGAAAGGACAGGATCACTTTGTTGGGGACTAAGAATTCTCTCTTTGACAAAACACACATCTGCAGACTAAATACTGCCAACCTGTGATATGTTTGTGTCACCTAAAGTAAGTACATTATTTATTTAACAAACATTTTAATATTAGAAATGGAAAGAAGTATGCTTCATGCATGACTACTACAACTGGAAAACATTTCAGACACATTTAATATATTTATTATTTTAGATTATTATATTGTTATATTAGCAAATTCAGATTCTACTCAATTTGTGAGTCAGGTTTTTCCTACATTGTGGGCTATAGGGAGTAAATGTCCCCGAGATGATAGTAAAACCTGAAGTCATGTTGCTTGTAAGGACCAGCCAACGGTGTGGGCTGTGTTGTTTAAAATTATTAAAATACATTTTAGCTTAAATATATTGATATTGTGACGGAATGTAAACATCATTTTGACATTTGTTCATAGTAAGCAAGTAAAGCTGTGGAGCGAGTTATACAAGCAATAACAGTGAACCGCCTCTGGGTTGTTAAAACAATTAAATAGTAGCCTACATCATTTGTGTTTACGTTTGTAATTAAATGTCTAATTGGGCTCAGTTGGACTTTTCCCACACCTAGTTATTCATTGTGTTATCAAAAGTGGCCAGGAGATGTCGCTATATTTTAATAAACGATTTGACTGTGTTCTGTGCGTGGGAAATAGCGACGTCATCACGATTACAGGCATAATAATAATTTATTATGTCTATGATCACGATAACATAAAACTAGCATTACTTTAGAAATTCGGTGTGTGTTTTTTTGTGAGAACTTTTTTTAACTAACATAAAATGTTAAATAATAAAAAAGTTTGATCTCTGAGGTTGGCAATAAACATTTTCTGAACTTAACTCCTTTCCCTGACTTGCTTCTTTCAGGCGTTATTTTGTGTTAATGGAAACTGCTAGTAGACTTGTACTCAGTCACTTTTAAAACCTAGTGATTTATTAACTCTTTATTTTTGTCATATTATGTTTTGTCCGTCTTTACAGATCACACATAGAAAGATGCCTCACTCTAATTCAGCTTGATCACTGAAAGCAACAGCATGTTGAGGTAAGTTTTCTGTGTGTCTAAAGTTTGTGTTGGGAAATGAATCCTCAAGTGCATAAAATGTATTTTGGTATTAAAATCTGTCATTGTGATTGTCACAATTTGCTTTTCTCAATAACTCTTCTGTTGTGGCTCAGCATAAATGGTCCAATAGACATGCATGGGAGGAAGCTGAGTAGGTTGCAACTGATAGCAGGACAATGCTGGGCATTCACAGAGTCATTTCCGGACCTATGTTTGCCGGAAAAGTGTGAAAATGGATATGAGCCTGTGAGGCCATTCACTGATGTATTACGTCAGTCATGAGTAACACTGGATATCACCTGTATTTGACCTCACACATTATTACAAACAATGGTGACCAAATGATTCACATTCAAAACCATTTATTGTTAAAGGTGCAGTCGAAATAGCTACTGCAGTCCAATTCAAAATATCTGAGATTCTCCCTCCACCTGCTCCTCAGACTGGACGGCGCTGCCAGTTTGAGGACACGCCACAGGAGCGAACGCAATGGACAATGAAAATTGGCAAATTGTCACTGTGCAGTATCACAGACCAAAACAATAACAAACATTCCAGCCTGGAAACGCACATTTCAAAGTAAAGTAACTGGCTGTAGATGTGTTTTTCAGAGAAACGAGTATGTGAACTTAGCACGTTTCCTCAATACATGCAAACATATTATGGTATCTTTTATGCTTTAGTAGAGTGAAAAAGTTACATACAGCACCTTTAAGCATCAGAATGAAGTAGAGATATTGAGAAACACTTGCTTTGCAATTACTTGCTTCATTACACCAGATTTATCCTCTACATGCACATGCAGCTGAGTAAGTAAAGTATGGCAGGACTATTAGGTGAACTTTGTTCCTTAGTTGATTAAGAAAGACTGAGCTTTAAAATGGTTTTAATCCCTGTGGTTCATTCTCAGTACAATGCATTCATTAGTGCAGACAGTGGCAGCTTTTTAACTTCTCTCATACCAGGCAGTTATTAAGTAATTAAGCTCTGGTATTCCCTGTTTGCATAGGCTAAGATATTAAATATAATTAGATCCTGATAAATGCTGATGCATATCATTTGCTGTTTTAATGTTGTCATGCAAATCACAGACATCAGACATGCAAGCAGGTGGTTAATAATTAAGCTTTAGATCAATATATATATATATATATATATATATATATATATATATACATACATACATACATACATACATACATACATTTAGATAAAGTGTCATTACCACCATAGAATGCTAATGCAATTTTCAGAAAAAAGGTTGAAAAAAGAATGTTTTTTGGTGCTTTTTGGAGAGTCTATTTTTATTTACAAAACCATGACACAGGGAGGAATCTGCAGCATCACATGTTATGGCATCACCACCCTCAGGCTTCCTGAAGAGGTCTGCCTTCATACCAATAAAGCACACAAATACACACTGTGCTGAGTGCTGGCTTTGTGTTGCAGTCACATGCAATTTACACTCTGGGTCCTGCAGGTCTGTGCTCTTCCTCTATGAGTTTAGGAAGAGAGAGAGAGAGAGAGATGAGGAGGAGGAGGAGGGTGAACGAGGCAGTCTGCCATCTGGGTTCTGCTGCACTGAATGCAGTCTCCATGGTAACATCGCTCTCTCATGCAATCAAATCAAGGAATGAGATCAGGCCCCGCCCACCCCCCCTCAGCAAGCATGCTGTTGATGCTTTTATCAGCTAAGCCGCGCCCCCAGCCGTTTGTCTCCACCCCTTCTATCCCTTAGGTTGGTACTTAGTGATGAATTGAACTCAATTTGTCACTCTAGATGTTGGTGATATTAGTTTGAAGGGTTGTAACTTGGTAGTCCAAGATGCCACCATGAGTCCTTGTCCTTCAGTTGACAGAAAGGATATTTTTAGCTTGTCTTAGAAGACTGATGTGACTTAAGTGACCCCTGCTGCCCAAGCTGGAATTTCTAAGACTATAATTGTGCTGGGTCTTATTTTGTGTATAGAATATCTACAGTGGTGGCATGTCTCTCTCTTTCTCTCTTTGCCTCTGTGGTCATTTATCTTCATTAGCTCACATGCAGTTACTATCATTATCTTGATAGTTACTGAGTCATTATCTTGTCCCCTCGATTTTTCTCCTTATCATGTTGTTCCTGCTATCTCTTCGTTTCCCCTCACTCCTCCTGATTGTGAATACAAATACACCCTCCCCCTTATAGCACTCTGGGAAACTGAATAAAAGGCACTTGTGCCAGCAGAGAAGATGTCATCATGCAATTTCATCACACAGGAGAGTCATTCATTTTCTCGGATATTCACCTTTGAACTCTTGAGGACTTTCTTTCATAGTTTGTGTGTATGTTTGTCTGTTGTATTGACATATGGTGCTGTACACTGCAAAAAAATATTTTATTAATCAGTATTTTTACTTAATTTTCCAGTAAAAATATCTAAACATAATAAAAATGTTAAAACTACATTGTGAAAAAACGTTTGTTTTTTAGATAAAAAAAAAAAAAACTGTATGAACTTTATTTGTATTACTCCATTGGCAGTTTGTATGCGTAAATCTAATGCTTCATACAATTTTGTTTTGAAAATTGAATTCTTTATTATTTTATGGAAAATGAAACTTCAATGTACTTCAATGAAAACAAAAGTTTACTGTTTAAAAGTTTGGGGTTTAAAAGATTTGCTTTTCTTTTTATGAAATGAATACATTTATTCAGCAAGGATGCATTAAATTGATCAAAAGTGAAAGTAAAGACATTTATATTGCTACAAAAATAAAAAAATAAACATTTATAAATTCCACAAAATATATTAAGTAGTAAAACTATTTTCAACATTGATAATAAGACATTTTTCTTGAGCACCAAATCAGCATATCAGAATAATTAGTGATTAGAATGATATTTGTGTGTGTGTGTGTGTGTGTGTGTGTGTGTGTGTGTGTGTGTGTGTGTGTGTGTGTGTGTGTGTGTGTGTGTGTGTGTGTGTGTTTAAATTACACAGTGATAAAAAAGTTCTAAGCAACCCCAAATGTTTTAACTGTTAACTTATTTATTTAATGCAAACTTGAGTTGCGGTTCGTAACCAATTTGACCTCTGTTTCCAAGTGAAAAGAAATGTTGTATTGGAAATGTAATCGTAAAAAATGTGTTTCGAGACAGATCAAATGTGAGTTTGCTAAAACATCTAATTGGCGATTGGTGAACATTATCCAATAGCATGTGAGGCCCAAGTGACATCAGCAGAATATCAAACTCGTTTCAAGGGGGAAAGATTAAGAATACAAACACTTCTTGGGGATACAATGCACCAATGAATTATTCACAAAATACATTTTGATTTCATGTTGAGGATGTTTAGATATTTGTACTTGAAAACAAGACAAAAATAATGATTTTTTTGCAGTGTTTATGGTATTTTGGCAACCCTTAAAGAGAGCAAGAGAGATTCCTCTGTATCTAAAGGATGTGTTCTCCATCTGCCATTTTCCTGTTGCCTTGCACCTTCACTCAGAGGATTGGCTGACCACATCCCCACCTCCTTTCTTTTCAGCCAATTCCCTTCCACTATCTGCCTTTCCCCTCCCTCCTCATCAGTCTCTCTCTTCTCTTTTCTTTCTCACACACATTATACAGCCTCGCTTGCTCACACACCCTGCCGCTGCTTCTCTCCTGTCTGCTAGTCTTTCCTGCTTTCTAGATTTGCTCCTTTAATCTCGCTGTTTCTCCTCCTTTTTGGGGATGAGGGGCTGTAAGGCTGGACGGGTGTATGCTCGGATGCTTCGCTGAGACCTGTCCGTATCTTTCTCTTTCCCTTTTTCATCCCTCTATCTCTGTCAGCTGCGAGAACTCACGTGAGTACGGCGTCGGGGAGCTCCCCCCTTTTCCCTCCTTCTCTCTTCTTGTGTCGTGCCACCATCACTTTCTTTCAACTCTCCATACGTTTTGTATGCATTTTAACAAGCAGTGATGGGTAATTTACTGTAGAGTCTGGCCTCTCCCTTTCAGTCAGCTGGGCATCTCTGACACACTCATGCACAAACACACACACATGAGTGAACGGACATTATCACAAACACCCCGCCAGCCTTTCAGCGCTTATATAAAACAACAGTGCATGCGTGTTTGTCGGCTCTCTCCTCAATATCACCTGCTTTGCTGCCTGTACTGATCTGAGTCACAAAGGTGGAAACATTCAGTTTTGTTCGTGGGATTTTAAATGAATGGCTTCAAATTGAATTGTAAATTCGAGTGTGTTCAAATAATGCCACAGTGGCTTCCTGTCTCTTAGCAATGATAGGAAGTGTCTGTAGACAGAGGATGTGTGATACATCTTAATTAAGGCTATTCAAGAATAAAACCATTTTGTTTTGGTAGCATTTATTGACTTAAATGGCACACCCTATTACACTGACATGATATTACAGGTACAGTCATAGTA
Source organism: Rutilus rutilus (assembly GCF_951802725.1). Taxonomy (NCBI): domain Eukaryota; kingdom Metazoa; phylum Chordata; class Actinopteri; order Cypriniformes; family Leuciscidae; genus Rutilus; species Rutilus rutilus. The sequence goes on from NC_140229.1 coordinate 14,598,309, forward strand.
ATCATCCAAGCAGACAGCTATAAATAATGTAATAATGACAACATAACAGTGCAATCAGGGCAGGACTGGTGACACTCATTATCATTTTGCTTTAGTTGACATTACAATACTGCTCTTATATACTTAGACAAATAGACACAATGATACAAGTGATGACATATGAGTATAGAGCTATACAAATATTGTATAATTTGAATAATTGTATTAATTTTAGATGATAAATGAGATTTTAGCAAACCCTTAAATTTGCTCTCCATTTAAGAAAGGAGAATGAACTGATATAAAGAGATCTCATCTGTGATTCTGCATTCACACAGGCCATTTCTTAGATATGAACATTCAATGTATGACACACAATAATTCATCTCTCACATTTTGCAGTTTTGCTGTACTGATCAAGCTTTTGATGTACTTTCAGAGGAATGAGATTATCAATATGTATTAATCCTCTCTGTACTATCAACTCTGTGGGCCAATAAAGGCTGTAAAAAGCACATGAGCAAGTGAATGGCACTTACATTCCATTGTGTGTGTGTGTGTGTGTGGGGAAGAGGGAAGTTACAAAGATGTCAGAGGAATATCCAGCTGGCATTGACGTAATGGCTCCAGACAAAATTAAGTAAGAGTAGACGGCGTATTCAAAGTCTCCATTAGAGTTAAAAGTAAAGTATGGCTTGGAAATCCTGTCTTTTTTGACACAATTGGCAGTTGGGACCTGTACAAATGTGTCTAGACAGCCAACAAACAAATTATGAAGCAAGCATTTCCTCCAAGGCTTTTTTTTTTTTTTTTTCTTAATTGATAAAACCAAATAAAATGCTTTTTCAGAATGATTTTACTTCAGGTTTGACTGTACAATTCCCCTTTATTGATACTGGGAGGTCAAACAGGGATTGACATAGTCACAAATGGTTGGAGATTAAGATGGATGTAAGGGCAGTGAGATGGAGCTCCACTGACAGATGTCTCTGCTTTAGTGTAGTGACATGAATTGCAATTCATGGTCATTGTTCATGTGTGTGTGTGTGTGTTCTTGTGCTATTTCCACTGTAGGATCGCATTAAAGGCCTCGCCAGTGACATACAGCCTTTATTGTGCGAGTTATGGCTGCCTGAGTAACCATTACTCTACCTAACCTTCCCCTTTAGGGTATCCTATGTGTCTTGTTTGTGTGTGTGTATGGGAGAAAGCTTTTGACCTGCGATGTACGTTTTGTCTGTTGGGTGTGATAAGTTTGTGATGTCGACATGTCGTTAATACGGTCAATAGAACCAGTTTAGCTCATTCAACGTGGTTTATAGAGAGACCCAAGCAGCCATTCCAGTTCATAAACGCACTTAAACTTACAGCTATTTTGATGTGACATTCATAATCACAATACAAACACTAACCAGTTTCTATTTAAAAGCTTTCGCTGATTCATGTCTTATTGTACCTAAAATATGTGCACTCTTTGTTTGTATTCAAAAGGAAAATTTCCTGAAGTCTATTGATATAATCATTCTCAGTCAGTTGTGGCAGATATTATTTTAGTTTTCTTTGGCAGATGGCTTTAGATGTTTTTTACTCAGTCACACTATTATTTGGAATGTCAATGCATTTGTATAGCACATGCAAGTGTAAAAATAAACTATGACATACAGTATTCCTGCGTGATCACTCTGACTTTAAACAGAAATGTATATCACAGTCACAGTTTAGTGTGCATAAAGTCATCCTCTGAGTCTGAGCTAGTAGTTTGATGGACAGGGACAAAAGAGATCACTTGTTAGTGCTAAAATAATGGCTTTTAGCCAGAACCTGCACCTGGTTTGTTGAACTCACTGACAGATCCAAAGTGTTTGAAGAACTGATTTTAAAAAAGACCCGAAGGAGACGTGGATCCTTTCCTTTTGAAGACAGCTGACTGTGAATGTCAGTGTTCATGTGAAACAGCATGAGAAAACAGTGCCAATTGAGCAATGCATGGATGTGTTTGCATTATGTGTTTGTGTGTTTGATGTGATCAAGCGTGCTGTATACGTGATAAAACAAGCATGACAACATGCGCATCCTCAACAAAACAATCATTTTAAGCATCATCTTACTTCTCCGCTGGGTTGTAGGGAGTTTATTTTGAATCTGAACTATTCAGAGATTGGAGTGTTGTGTTATTTCTGTCAGTGTAACGGGTCTGAGGGAGAATTAGTCTTTCTTGGCTTGGTTACAGACACTATTGACTATTGTTCCTCGATTATGAAGGCGTTTCTGAGAACGAGAGAGCGAGAGAGATAAATTAAGGAAAGGTGGAATTAATGAAGGGTCAGGAGAACTTGAAAAAATGCTCCCATACAGTGTGAGTATACTGGTGGTGAACTATAAATGCTGAAGAAATACAGTCAGATTTAATGATCCTGTTTGGTAGCACAACTATTTTGCTAATTCGAGTCAGTGGACCCTTCTTGGTTTAACATCACATGCTAACTTTGATAATGTTTCATATTATATGCTAACCCCCAGCTGTCAACATAGAACCACATTTGTAACAGATTTTAATTGCATAATGTGATGGTTTTCCATGTTATTCAACAGGAAAATAATTACCCATTGGAAATGGGCTGGATTGTTAAACGCAGGTCATACATACAAAAATGAAGCCATACCTGAATGCAAGTTTGCTAAATAATACACTTTAATTAGCTTTTTGGTGATAGGTTAATACTTTTAAATACACTAAAGAAGCCCACATGATGTCAACGAAGACAAATTCGTAATTGTTTTTGGAATAACACACTGAATTGTGCACAATAGGAATGTCTATTAAAAACCTATTTAAAAAAATCACCCTAAATTCATTGAGTCAGGTTCCAAAAGTAAAAACTTGAAAAAAAAATTGATTTCTAACAATAACTTATAAATCTTTAAAGACAACCTTACTGTGAGCTACGAGGTTGCTAATTGATAATATCTGATTCTGTTGAAGACTTAAGCCTGCATTATTTCAACTTTTTTTTTTATTATAGAATTGTTTTACAGCAGAATTTGAGGTGAAAAACTACATTACCCATGATGCTGTGCAGAAAATTCCACCAATCATAGAGTCGAAACAATCAAAACATTCCAAAAAATGTTCCGCTCCACTCCGTCCACTCTCGTGAAGCGCCGCAAATGACGTAATCGAGTCAGTCTCTCTACGCTCTCAAAATACTTAAATATTTGAATATATACGCATATTTTGCAATAAACAAAGTATATCATTTGTATATAAATAATCAACATTTTTAAATGTTTCATATTTCTCCATCATTTTTTATTTGATTATGCTGTTCGCAATGCTTCATGGGATTGTAGTTCTTTCTACAAGTACAGTCTTGTATTTTTGTCCGATTTTCAAATACTTTTTTGTTTCAAATCAAAGTTTTTAATGTTATGATTCAACCGGTAGATAATTTCCTTGGTTCATGGCTTATAACGGTTTATAAAAAATGACCTTTTTGAAATCCCTATGGGAGAAATGAATGGAAAAATATTTCTGGAACCAAGGCCACTGGAAAAGTGGGCAGGCGTTGATTTTATTGTGAACAATTAGTCCATGCATGGTTTATTTGTTCAGACTGTTTTGACCTTGTAATTTTTTATCAAGCTCATCACTCAATCTTCCGGTGAAACAACAGACTTCTCTCTGGTGATGTATACTGGACTTCTCCAATCCTTTAGTACACTTAAATCCCGCCCCTTTCTTAAAATTGACTACAAGCTCGCATTCAGATCTGCCTCCATCCAATCAAAAAGAAATGGAAAGAACCAAGTCCCTGCCCAACATTTTTTATTTTTTGATAATCTGTTTCACATGGATTTATGGCACCAATTGGAATTGCAGAAATAAAGATTCTTTCCCAACAGCTAGTCCCACCCCAAACTCATGCCATTGGTTGAGCCTGAAGTTGATGCAACCGGGCATGTTGAAAGCGCCACAGCCACACTTCTCAGGAAGTCTTGGCTTACTTTAAGTGGTCTGTGCACATTAAGCTAAGAGAGCTTAACATTTTTTAACAAAATAAAGATTACACACTTAAAATCCAAAGAAAAATCTAATGCTGTTAACGCAGCGTAACAATCTGATGTATCTCGTAATGCCTTTGGCAGTGTTTTGTTATTCCATGTTTGCTCTGGTTATTTGTGAAGCATGCGTCATAGCCCACCAGAACCGTAACCTGTCTGAACTCTCGGGAGTCTGCTCCTCTACTCACTATTCAAAAAAACACTTGTGTAGTCAGAACGAGGACACTTCTGCATAATTTATACTTCTAAATTGACGAATATACTGTATAAGTGAGTTTTTCCACCGAAGCACCAGAGGCCTATCCGCAGGGTGACTCACACCTATCTACGAAAAGCACATATGCATTAGCTTTGTTAAAACACACCACTTTACATATGGCAAGTACTGTATTAAACTCAGAAGTATTTGACCTGTTTGTTGGTATTGTTTATATGCTTAAGGCATTAAGTGTTCTTTTAAGCATCTCCTCTGAAAACACACACACATAAACAGTAGATATTTGAAGGATCAGATTATTTCTGGCCCATTTTATGTACCCAGCTATGCAGGCATTCCCTCCAGCAATATTTCCACAGTCCAGAGAGAGAGATAGAGAAAGAGAGAGAGTAAGATATGGACATGTCAGCTATTCATGGTCCCTCTCACACACTTAGAACGCATAGTCACGTGCACCTCTCTCCAATTTATAGAAGTTAACAACACTCCAACCCGTCTTGAGTTTGCATTGATCTTCTGTGGTTGACAGATATTTAATGACTGAATAGGAAATTCAGTGTCACGCCTCATTTTATATTTAGCAAGGGAAGTTCTGGATTAAAGGGATACTCCACTTTAAAATGAAAATGCTGTCATCATATACTCACCCTCATGTTGTTTCAAACCTGTATGAATTTCTTTCTTCTGCTGAACAGAAAGGAAGATATTTAGGAGAATGTCAGTAACCAGACAGTTTCTGGTCTCATTGACTTCCATAGTAGGAAAAAAATATACTATGGAAGTCAATGAGACCAGAAACTGTCTGGTTACTGATATTCTTCTAAATATCTTCCTTTCTGTTCAGCAGAAGAAAGAAATTCATACAGGTTTGAAACAACATGAGGGTGAGTATATGATGACAGCATTTTCATTTTAAAGTGGAGTATCCCTTTAAGAATGTTTAAAAAAATACCTTTTTTCAGGAGGTTTCATTTTATTATCTATAAAATCGCCCATTTGCCTTTTTAATATCTTGATTGTTTTTCTACATTAAGGATTTAAGAATATACCCCAACAACAGTCTAAAGTTTGAACTTAATTTTGTCTTCCAATTCAATACAATTGTTTTACTACCATTTACATTACATTATGTTTCATAGACACAATAGTTTTTTGCATTTTCTTCTGTTTTTAGTTATAATTTTTCCACATTAATAAAAAATTTACTAAACAGAAAAAGCTTTAAAATTTAAATATCCACATGCACATTTGGTCTAATGGTCTAATTTGGTCTACACATTATACTTCTGTATTTCTCTAAGGTTATTTTAGGAGAAACATCTGAGACAAATTGTATACTTAAAGTCCCCCTTGTAGTCAATAATTGTATCCCTTAAAACTCTTTGATATCCAAAATGACATATAAAAGTCTTCATGCCTTAAAATAGCTTGAATGTAACTCTACACCCTTACTTCATTTAGTATAAATGGATCCATGGATATGCTAATTAGCCCCGCCTCCACTCACTCACACCAGCTCAGAGATCCACTCAGTCAGTTTTACTGTAGTAATGGTATCGCTCTTTACAACGTCAGACACATAACGGTAATTAATAAGATTAGCCTTTTGCTTGACTACGTTATCAAACAGCTAATAACGTGTTGCTAATGTTACACAAACCATGTTCAAGTCCATGTCAGAGTCAGCAGCTGCCTTCTAAAAATCAGCATCCTTAGAAACGCTTTGAACAACTTAGAATGTCAGTAACATCGTAATATACTACATCATATATTTCACCCCCTATATAGCTAAATTAACCTATTTTTCATATTAACAGAAAAAATATACCAGGATAACCTGGCTCCTCTTGAGACGATATAAAGCCCGCCCCCCTCGTGACGTGATTGGTTACAAGGTAGTTTGTGATAGAGATGCGCGGATGGGCTATTATTTCATCCGCAACCGCATCACAAAACTCAATATTTTTCATTTGTTTGGTTCAACCGCCCACCACCCGCCCGAATTTAATTCAAATATTATTTTTCATCACGTCATCCGCCCGATCCGCGGTTTATCCGCGGAGTCCGCGGCTGTAACCGCCAACTGCGCATCTCTAGTTTGTGACGTAAGAAACTCCAGCGTTTTTGAGATTCTCTTTTTTTTTTTACTGCAGTTTTCAGGAGAAAATACTCAGCAATGGTGTTGACTTATGAATTTGCACATGGTTTGTCTTAAAGCATATTAAAAACACCACATAGACATAACAACATTAAAAACTTGATTTTTCACCACAGGGGTCTTTAAATAACTGAGCATAACTGGGGTAAGATATGTCGACATAACTTTCAGCATTAATAATGTCTATATTTTATAGCCTGCCCTGAGCTATAAAAGAGCTATAACTAAATAACTCAAAACTACTCTGTCATGAAGATCACAAATATACAAAAGCTTTTTCATCGCACACAGTTTATCTGTCTTTAACTTCTCTTTTATACAAGTTACAGCATGTATTCTCCCATATACAAAAAACAACAACAAAAAAAAGTCCCATAGTGTAGTAGCTCTATACTCCCAAATCTGAGTATTGACCACAAGACCGTGACATAGGTAGAGCAAGATCGTTCCTTTCTCTCTGTTGAATCCCGCTCTCTCTCTTCTGCCTGCGGTATCCTGACAGCATTCTGTTGAGTCATGTTTCCTGCGGCATGAGTACTCTTCCTCTCCGCAATTGCAGCGAGATGCTGAATTACATAACTGGACACAGTAAGAGGACGGTGCCTGAAGGCTCCATCTGAGCCGAGTGGACTAGACGTGGCATCTTATTACACTTTATGTAAAGATTAATGAGTGCAGTTACCAGGAAACTTTAATTACGCTTCACTGTCTTTGCTGTATGAGCGCCATATGTTTGGTTATTATTACACAGATGAACATATAATATATAAGATGATTATCTCCAATTAAAATACTGAAGTTTGAGCCATTTGCACTGCAGAATGGAACTAATCCTGGTTTGCGATGGAGTTTCCCACAGCGCTGTCCCCATAGTTCTTGCTGTTTGAGTAAGCTACGGATCTACAAGCTTGGAGGAGATATGGCCAGTGCAAAAATCCCTGACACGTGATATTATTAGCGCTTTGAAGAACAGGAAATTGCAGTGGATATATGTTCAAGATTTCAGTTGGCTGCCTCTCAAGATCTGGCTGAACAAAGTTCCCTGCTTTTCAGGGCCAGTCAATTCTGGGTGCTTCGGGAAGCAAGCGGACAATATTTATAATGTCGGCCCAGAATCATTAACCGCAAAGCTACTCTGTCACAAAGATCACAAATAGAGTGATTTCTCTCTCTTTAATTTTCTTTTACACAGGTTTCAGCATGTTATTCTCTCACAAAAAAGTCCAGCTCCATTTGTTCCTGTTGTGTTGGTGCAAGTTTGGAGCAGTGGTGTCAGTTAGAGGTGTGGGTGTTATCTGAAAACCAGCCGCTGTGGGAGAAATCAGACAGTCAATCCCTCCAGATTAATGACAGTTGATGTTTTCCATCTAATCCACCCGCTCCACTGACAGATTAAACATTTCATCCACTCACAATATTTTAAACAAATAAACAATTACATACACAAACATGCAAAACTATAGGTCAAATTATATAATTTGATGCATAAATAAAAATATTTCTTATTAAATGTATTGTTATTTTTATATTATTTATTTGTTTTTTTATTACTGTTTTATCATTATTTAAAATTTTCATGAAAACAGAGGTATTGGAATTCATAATCCTACAATCCAGAGTCGCTCCACCCAGCTTTAATGACATCATCGCTTATATAACCATCATACCGAGTGATTGTTTTAAGACTTTTTATGTCAGTCGGTTCACAAGCAAGCAAAAGCAGGGCGATGTCCGGAGTTAAATCAAGATTAACATTCGTTTTGTTGTTTTTTGTCGAGTTAAAATAGTTGAAACATTAAGAGAATTTAAATAACCTCACAGAAATCAAACATCCTTAAATTATTTCCTTATACTCACTTAAAAGCAGCTTTTTCCATGTTAAAGGGATAGTTCACCCAAAAATGAAAATACTGTCCTCATTTACTCACCCTCATGTTGTTCCAAACCTGTATGACTTTCTTTCTTCTTCTGAACACAAAAGAAGATATTTTGAAGAAAGTCGGTAACCAAACGACTGATGGACCCCATTGACTTCAATAGTAGGGGAAAAAAAAATACTATGGAAGTCAATGGGGACCAGCAACTGTTTAATTACCAACCTTCTTTAAAATATCTTCTTTTGTGTTCAGCAGAAGAAAGAAACTCATAAAGGTTTGGAACACCATGAGGGTGAGTAAATGAGGACAGCATTTTCATTTTTGGGTGAACTATCCCTTTAAAGCTTTTTCCTTTAGAAGCAGGTGCAAAGTGAACTGAACAGTTTTGTGGCACACTACAAGTGTTTTTATATGATCATTATTGTTTATTGGTCATCATAAGCATTCAGACACACACACAGACTAAAGTCAATGCACTAAAAAGCTGGCATTCAACTTAAATCCTCTCCCTTTCCCAACCCACCCAATCTGTCAGGAATTGTTTCTCTGTGATGCAATCCATGCCTTTGGGAAGATAACATTGAACGGCCAATCACAGCAGAGCTTGTGGGAGGAGCAAACGCTGTGCATTCATCCTCAGCCAATGGTGTAGCCCGGTAGACGTGGTTTGGCTTTAGCCAGCCGCCCCTTCGTGACATCACAGCTGTTGCTCGGGCACGGGCAGTGAGAGTGCAGTGCACTAGGCGTAGGGACGACGAGCAGTGCATGCGTTCATTTAGGGAGGGGGGCTAGAGAAAGGGAAGGGGATCTGTTGTGCTATTCAGCCACCAAGCCCTGCTGAAATCTCACAAAACAACAATGGAACCTGCCTGAGAAGCATCAACTCTGCTTTTTCGTGTAAGTGTGCTTCCTCTTTAACCCTAGTGCGTTTGAGTGTTGCTGTGTGCACGTGAACGGTTGTCATTGTTTTGTGCGTGTTCACTGGAGCAGTGAAGAGCTGTGGCTTTGAAAGGGAAGAATGCTTTTGTTTCTGTCTCCTGTTTCACATCTGGTCAGAGTTGGTCTGAGGTTTTGGAACGTTCTCTTGCTTCACTCTGTGTCATGTTGTTCACACCTTTACTGCCTATTCTGATTTTACAAAGGTTTGAAGAGACCCTCGTGTGGGAGAGCAGTTACTAGGGTAAATATATATATATATTTTTAACTATTTTAACTATAAAACTATAACTATAGTTTTGGATGTCTAAGTCATGGGTTCAGCATCCCATGGAATGTTTGTGGATGTCAGAAGCAGCTGTGTTTTAAAGGTGTATGTGCCATGCACACAGTGACGTGTGGGAGTGCATTGTGGGATAACTTTGTAAGTGGCGGCATGACACAATTGCGGATTGTTGTTGGCTTCTTTTTTTGAACAATGACACAGTGTTTGGTTTCTCGATTGTGGCTGTATCTGGGTCAGGTCAGGTTTGCTGACCGGTGGCTTGAACCATAAGATCTTACAGATCTTGTTTTATTGGAACAGGTGGAGTTATGCCAGTCAGCATTTAGAGCAAAACACTTTGTTTTGGTTGGCATGCGTGTTGGTTAGTGACATAACACTCTTATTATATAGCCTATTTTTTTCTAAATATTAATATTTTTTCTAAAAAAATATATATTGTGAAGTTTATACATACTTGAATAAACCCCTTTATAATAAGACTCTTTATATATATATATATATATATATATATATATATATATATATATATATATATGTATATATATGTATATGTATGTATGTATATCTCCATCTAAAAATACATAATGTTACATGTATAAACTTGTTTTTACACTCACACATATGTATGTATATATATATATATATATATATATATATATATATATATATATATATATATAATATACATACACACACATACACACACACACACATATATATATATATATATATTAGGATGATACAACTGTCCTGATATTCTAATTAATTAATTAAAATACAAAAAAAAAACTTAAGTAGTTTTGCTATTATTAGTTTACTATATGCAGTGTGTAGAATAAAACTGCTTCATTGATTTTTAATATTTAAAAAATTTTGCCTGCCAAATTAAAATCATGAGGTCCAACCAAAATACAGAAAAAAAAACATAAAAAGGAAATTAAAATTATGTCATATAGAGGACCCCTGCAGACCCTCATGACTGTGTTAGGGTCAATAAGTAATTAATGGCTGACTAACGACTTACTGACTAATGGTCAGACTTCCCAAAAAAAATTATATTTATGAATGTGTGTGTATATATATATATATATATATATATATATATATATATATATATATATATATATATATATATATATATATATATCATATTGAAAATGATAATAATTATGTACTAATGTGGTGTGTACTCTCACATGTTTGCAGATCAGTTTTTCAAAAGATTTTTTACATCATATATACATTGTTATATGTCATAGACCATGTAGCGACGGCAGAAAATGTTGTGCACTTATTTTCAGATGTGTATATTTCTTCAGACCAGTAAATCTTATTTGTAAATTGCATTTTTATTCCCATGATAATGAATTCTACGTGTCAGTGTGTATTTGATCTCCTGTCAGCCCAGATACCTGCTCTGGCTCCTCTTTCTGTGTTGTGCACAAGAATGTCAGCCCCCCGCTGCTGGACGTGACCCCTTATTAAGCTTACCCCAGTGAGACCTGCGTCTAAATATAGCCCGCTACATCAACACATCAAATCAGAAAGGATGTGGGGGGGTTTGGGGGAGGAGGATTTTAGAAGGCGGGAGAAGGGAACTAATATCAGCTATGTTTAACGTTCTCATGTTACCATCACTCATACGTCCATGAGAGCAGTGCACATATCAGTCCTGCAGAAGTATCAGAGCAACTCTGAGACCAGAGGCATTGAAGTAAACTGAGAGCAAAACGCTCACTGTCAAAACATGACAGAGAGCAGAAGTGAGAGACTGAAAGTGTGATAATGAAACGCTGGCCTGCAAACTGATCAGACAGAGAGACTTTCCTGAATTAAGGCCTTATTTTATGTTTTGATATGAGGTATGAATATTGAATCTGATTTGTATGGGAGAGTGTGTTAAGATGCGTCGCCCCTTAAAGGGTTAGTTCACACAAAAATGAAAACAAAAAAGAATTTCATTAATTACTCACCACCCTCATGTTGTTCCCAACCTGTAAGACTTTCGTTCATATTCAAAACACAAATGATTTCTGTCCCTCCATTGACAGTTTATGCAACTACCACTTTGTCACTTTAAAAAGTAGAGATTGTAAAACGAATCCATATGAATCGAGTGGTTTAGTCCCAATTTTCGGAAGAGACTGGATCGCTTTTTAGTATGTGATGAACAGATTTAATTTAGGCTTTTATTAGGCTTTATGAAGCGTCAAAGTGGTAGTTGCGTAGCTGTCAATGGAGGGACAGAAAGCTCTGATTTAATTAAAATAAATATCTTCATTTGTGTTTCGAAGATGAACTAAAGTCTTACGGGTTTGGAACAACATGAGGGTGAATAGTAGGCTAAACGACAGAATTTTCATTTTGGGGACTCTTTAATCTATCAAATTGTATATAATTTTGGTCATATAATTTAAATATCCATTAATTATTAATTGAACCAATTTTTTTAAATGGTTGCTGTTGCTTCTGAATCTGAATGCAGGAAATACTGTGTTAAGTTTTCACTATATTCACAATGTTTCGCTATACAGTATGAATAATGTGCCACAAAATAAGACGTAAACATGGAATTGTGCATTATTAAATTTTCTATTTAAAATATAAATCATTAAACTTACTCCTTAACATAACACGTCTTTGAAAGACGGTCATATTTCTATGGCCCTATGTTAGTTGTTTTCTTTTACATCCTTAAATAGAATTAGACCTGAAATATTAGTTTTTCCTCGGTCTCATATCTCTTTGCCTAGAGGACAACTAAAGTAAAAAGTGGCACAGCGTGTACCCACATTGCAGGAGCATGTAATGGCCTCAGCAGTTGCTCATGTCCTTGTATCATTACTTATCTGTCTGCCCGCTGTTGTTGCGGCACATGTGGAAAAGTGGCATGAAAATTGTTGACATTTATTTTCCTCCACAACTCTGTAATCCAATTTTCCGTGCTCTTCTCTTCTTCTTTGCTCAGCAGAATAATGTGTTGGTAGCAGAACCTCTTGTCTCACTCTCAAGGTTCTCCTGTTCATATAGGAGTTTGTCTTCTCTTGCCATCTCAATATCTCTTTAAAGAGAGAGTTCACCCCAAAAATGAAAATTCTGTCATCATTCACTCACGCTCATGTCATTCCAAACCCATAAGACTTTGGTTAATCTCGAAACAAAAATTCATTATTTTTAGTGAAACCTGAGAGGTTTCTGTTTCTCCATTGAAAGTCCAGGGGCCTCATTTATAACCGTTGCGTACGCATAAAACAGGCCCTGAAAGAGGCGTACGCCACTTCCGACGCACAAGTTGTGATTTATAAAAACAAACTTGACGGGAAAATTTGCGCACCTGCACGCAAACTCTGACCCATGCGTACGAACGTTTTGGAGATGGAGCAGTTTGGCGACACCGATGGAGTTAAGTGTCTTTTTGGTCACTTTTCGACAGAAAATCTAAAGAAAATTAAACATATACATAAAGATAATACAAAATATAATTTCACTCACCAAGCCTGTCACTTGAAGAAAATATCCATCCCTTCTTAAATGTCCGCGCCAGCGAGCGCGTTGGGCCGTTTAGTGAAACTGACGCAAATAACAGTTTAAATAAATAAAATAATGATTTAAACTATGTTTTACTTCTGGTATAAACATTTAGATTAAATATGCCATTCAAATGAATGGAGTTACACACTTAAACATGAAATCATTAGTGAGAGTTACACATTTTTTTAATAGCCTATTCAGTCAATAGAAATATTTGTTGTGGATGCAATGTTTTTGAACACTTTTCCTGTGGCGTGCTGTTTTAATGTTTTAACCACAGAGATAATTGCTTATCATGATAATACCAGATTGTCTGAGAAAATAGTTTCGTGCAAATAATGCCCAAGGCCCATCTGTTTCCATTAAAAATTAAAATTCGGCCAGTGGAAAAGATTGAGAAAAACTTTCTCTGAAATGTATTTGACACTATTTGATTTATGTATTCAAAAACAAGGCAAGGATAGGCAACTACATGATTTTTATTAATGTAATGTGTCTTGTACCGTTAAACGTTATCACGTGGATGAATAATCATATGCAAATGATATGCAGATGAGGATCTGCATAGTAAAACTAGGCGTTGTAAACTCCATATATGGTTATTTCGGGGTGGAGACGCATGTGCGCACAATCTTCCGCTGACTGGGATTTATAAAGTGAAATCTGCGCAGGTTCTGGCGTACGAACGGTTTTATAAGTCTGAATATTTTTTTGCGTACGCCATTTTTGGCTTTCGGGCGCACGTACACTTTTAGTAAGGTTCCTACGCACAGTTTTATAAATGAGACCCCTGGTAACCAAATTTTAAAAGATACAAAAAGGTCATAAAGACGTCATAAAACAAATCTATATGAATTGAGCGGTTTAATCCAAAACTTGTGGAGAGATATGATCACTTTATTTGATGAACAAATTGGTGTATCTCTTTACAAGACTTGGACTAACTGCACTATTCACATGGATTCGCTTCATGATGCCTTTATGACCTTTTTGGACCTTCTTTTCTGGGCTTTCAATGGACGGACAGAAACCTCTCAAGTTTAAAAAATCAATAAAAATATCTGCATTTGTGTTTCGAAGATTAACCAATCTTATGGGTTTGGAACGACATGATTGTAAGTGAAATATGACAGAATTTTCATTTTTGGGTGAACTATCCCTTTAAAGGCTGTTCACACTGTACCGACAGACACAGAGATCGCTGACCAATGGCAACAGACACTTTGTCAGGTTTTGTCAGATCAGTGTGTTACTTTTGGTGTTTGTCATCGCATGTAATGTCTGAGAAGTGACGTGCTGTAATCTTTTGATCGTCCGCGCTGGTTGGCATCTGTCGGTGCAGTGTGAATTGGCCTCTTTATAATTTCAAAGTTTAAATGATGACACATTGTGTTTTTTTTTTTTTTCCTGTTTGAAGACTTTTAATAACTCAGCATCTTCTTCATTTCAGGTTAAGGTGTGTCCTGGCCCTCGGCCCTCTCTGTGGATGTCTGTCACCATGGCGAAGTTTGAGACCGGCCGCACAAGCCCAGTGGTGCGCCAGATAGACAAGCAGTTCCTGGTGTGTAGTATCTGTCTGGATCACTACCACAACCCTAAAGTCCTGCCCTGCCTGCACACCTTCTGCGAAAGGTCTGTATTTGTTGCTAAATTATGTTTTATTAACAAAGTTCGGGAGGAACACGTTCAAATGATCTATCCAATCATCACGTCATTCAAACCAGCAATTGGTAATCAACATGTCTACCCAATCAGCATAAGTGGAGGCATATATGTACATAGCCGACCCACCTATGTTCCTCAACAGTTTTCAGCATCCCTCCACCCTCCCCGTCTCTACACTCACCTGGTTACTTCCTAACCTGAAATACGATGGGGGAGGAGATCTGGTAATGATGCGAGGTCGCGAGCCACACTTGAACTCATATTTCCAACATGAGCACCACAGCACAAGGCCACAGCTCTGGCATGAGATAGGCTTGCTGTGATGGTCGGTGTTACTGGTGTTACACGGTGTTCAGCCGCACACCGATTACATCACTTGCACACCACAGAAACACCCCCCATAGTGAAGCGTAGATCAGTTGTAAACCTTAGGATTGCATGAACTGTTTACTTCCTGCTGACAAAGCTTGGCATGGGTGCTCTGTCTCTACCACAAATATTTTCTTCTGCATAGATGGCATGAGATGTGTGCAGTGAGACTCTATTTGTGCTTTGTATCTGTGGGGTTGAATGTCAGTGGAATGTTTCCACTGTGATTGTTCGTGTTGTGACTGAATTTCAGCAACACTTCCCCTCCTAGCCTTCTCGCTCTCACACTGTCCCGCAGGAGTACATCATTTATGAAATGTGAGATACACTGCATTCAAATGTTTGGGTTTGGTCAGATTTTTGTTTTGAATTGTTTTTTTTTATTAATGTTTTGGATATTAAAATATTAAAATACATCATATACCTATTTAAAGGGATAGTTCACACAAAAACGGATATTCTGTCATCATTTACTCACCCTATGATCTTTGTAAAACCTGTATGTCTTACTTTCTTCAGTAGAACACAAAGGGAGTTATTTATAGCAAAATATATGTTACTCCTTTCCATATAAAAAGAATGTGAATGGTGACAAGCTATCGTATGACTCTAGAATATAGTGCATGAGTCGTATGGATTACTTTTGTGATGGTTTTTAGTATTTGTCCTTTTTGGAGCTCAACAGTCATTGGTCCCCACAGCAATGTGGACCTTCTTCAAAATATTTCCTTTTGTGTTCCACAGAAGAAATAAAGTGTTTGGAACAACATGAGGAGAGTAAAAAATAGCGACTGATAATTGTGGCTGATTGATTTAGTTTGAGGTTGTTAATCGTGTCTGTCCTTCTCTTTATCTCACAGGTGCCTACAAAACTACATTCCCTCTCAGTCTTTGACACTGTCCTGCCCGGTGTGCAGACAGACCTCCATCTTGCCTGAGAAAGGTGTGGCGGCACTACAGAACAACTTCTTCATCACAAACCTCATGGAGGTGCTGCAGAGAGACCCAGAATGTTCTCGGCCGGAGGCCTGTAGCGTGCTGGAGTCTGTCAGCGCAGCAGCCGCTGGGAAACCGCTCTCCTGTCCCAATCACGAGGGCAAGGTAAGCCTCTTACCATCTGATGATGAAACCACATTTGGCAATACTTGGTGGGAACATGAAGGAGAAACCATCAAAAACGAGGTTGCATGGAAAATCACGGCTACGAGGGATTGGGAATTCCTTTACCACCCCTGATTTCTCTACATTTAGGCCAATTTTTCATTGGCAGAGGCTGCTGTGTCATTACCAGCTTCTTTCCTTTATGTGTCTTCAAAGTCATAATACATGTGTGTTTACGCTGTTCAGGCCTGTTAGCATACATTAGCTCCCTTTGATAATCCATTAGTATGCTGAATGAAAGGGTTGCTCACTGGTGCCCCTACAGGTGATGGAGTTTTACTGCGAGTCGTGTGAGACGGCCATGTGCCTGGACTGCACGGAGGGGGAACACCGGGAGCATGTGACCGTTCCACTGCGGGATGTTCTAGAACAGCACAAAGCAGTGCTAAAGAACCAGCTGGATGCTATACGCAACAGGTACATATGCACCGTTCGTAATAGTCAGATGTTACATACAATTCATCACTTCAATAATAACAACAGAGCACACTACATACATATTGCTTCAAATAAATTTTCATTATTATTCGAAAAATATTATTCGAAAAAATGTATATTCAAAAAACATTACATAATACTGATGAATATATTATGTTAGTTTTAAATCATTTGTTATATATATATATATATATATATATATATATATATATATATATATATATATATATATATATATATATATATATATATATATATTAAGATAATTTATTAAGATAATTTAAATAACAAATACATGATAATTTTTTTAAACATTATCATGTCTTTGTTATTAGAATTATTTTAGATATTATTAAAATATGATATTGATATCATGATATTAAAAAAAATATGAATATAAAATAATATATAATTTTACTAGTGACTAAATGTAAAACAAAATTATGCTTTCATAAGCTGTTTTTAGTGATGATTGTGAATAATATTGCGGCCTGTTTTCCAAATTACTTGGCTCTTTTCCATCATTTCTCTGATAAAATCTGTTCTTTTTTATTCGGTCAGGCTGCCCCAGCTAACAGCGGCCATTGAGCTGGTGAATGAAATCTCTAAACAGCTGATCGAGAGGAAGAACGAAGCAGTCAATGAGATCAACATGACATTTGAGGAGCTCGAGAAGGCATTGCACCAACGCCAGGCTGCGCTCATCACCGACCTGGAGAACATTTGTAGCACTAAGCAGAAGGTCAGTCATGTCCTGATATGTTAAACAGGTTGTACTCCTATCTCTCTAACGCTCCTTTCTGCTGTGTTCTCTCCAGGTGCTTCAGGCACAGTTATCCTGTCTTCTGCAGGGAAAAGAGCACATCCAGAACAGCTGCAGTTTCACTGAGCAGGCCCTGAACCACGGCAGCGCCACCGAAGTCCTGCTGGTCCAAAAGCAGATGAGTGAGCGGGTGAGCGCCCTCGCCTGCCACGACTTCCCTGAACGGCCGCACGAGAACGCCCACTTGGACTGCCAGATAGAGACTGAGGGCTTGCGACGCTCCATCCAGAACCTGGGCGTCCTGCTGACGACGGGTGCCGTGGGACACACCAGTGTGGCAACGGGAGAAGGGCTCAGACATGCCCTGGTCGGTCAGCACGTGACTGCAACTGTTACCACTAAGGATAAGGACAGCGAGCTTGTGCGGACCGGTAACGCGGTCCTCCGAGGGGAGATAACGGGGCAGGACGGAGTGCGGGCGGTCGAGGTGGAGGTCGTGGACAATAAAAACGGAACGTATGAGGTAGGGTACACGATTAAGAGCGACGGGGAGTACTCGTTCTCTTTGATGCTTTATGGACAGCCCGTGCGGGGCAGCCCGTTCAGACTGCGGGCGATAAAGCCGTCAGATGTGCCCCAGTCTCCGGATGATGTGAAGAGGAGGGTTAAATCTCCTAGCGGGACAGGAGGACACATCAGGCAGAAAGCCGTACGGAGACCCTCCAGCATGTACAGCACCACCAAAAAGAAGGAAAACCCCATAGAGGATGAGCTGATTTACAGAGTGGGTAAGAAACACTGGATAAAAACATTTTTTGTGTGCACAATAAGAAGTTAGACATATTAAATTGTTGTTAAATATTATTTTGATTTTGTGAATTTCCTTTGTCTGACCCATCAGGCTCTCGGGGGAGGGAGAAGGGAGAGTTCACTAATCTACAGGGCATCTCTGCTTCCACTAATGGGAGGGTCATTGTAGCGGACAGCAACAACCAGTGTATACAGGTTAGTTGATGTATAGCAATATTATAGAAATCATAGGCTTTATTTCTAAATCAATTTAGTGGATATTAAATTAATGAATCAATGTGTCACAGTAATCTTACTTGGAATCAATACAGAGATATAGACACATTTTCAATGCATTCAGTGCAAAATTGTATCATCTGTTTGTTTTTATGAAGGTGTTTACTAATGATGGCCAGTTCAAAGCACGGTTTGGGGTCAGAGGTCGTTCTCCAGGACAACTGCAGAGGCCGACAGGAGTGGCAGTCGACACGAATGGAGACATTATAGTAGCTGATTATGATAATAGATGGATCAGCATCTTCTCCCCTGATGGGAAATTCAAGGTGATGCTTACATCATAATATGTATATACATATATACATGCATACATACATGTGTGTGGTTCCAGTATACCTTACGTTATGGGGACAAAATGTCTCCCATCATGATGGCAATATCTGAAATCCTTGATCTTGTGGGGAAATTTTTTTGGTTCCCATGAGGAAAATGGCTTATAAATCATACTCCCCTGGTTTCACAGATAGGGCTTAAGACTAGTCCTAGACTAAAATGTAAGTCTGAGCTGTTTCCACTGAAATAAACTTGCACTGACTGATCTTAAAAATATATCAGTGCCTTTTTAGTTTTAAGATGCACATCGGTAATGTTTTTTTCTAAGCATGTTTATAAAAATTACTTAAATGTCCTAATTGATCTATGGTCTAATCCTGGCTTAGTCTAAGCCCTGTCTGTGAAACCGGGCCACTAAGTACTAAGTGACGATTTTAGGAAGTGTAAAAATGCTGACAGTTTTCTGTGATGGGTAGGTTCAGGGTTAGGGGATAGAATATACAGTTTGTACAGTATAAAAATCATTATGTGTATGGAATGTCCCCATAAAACATTGAATGTGTGTGACAGGAAAGACTATACTGTTACACAAATGTCTATTTAAAATAAATACTGTTCTTTTTAACTTTCTGTTCATCAAAGCAGTGATTTTATTATACATTTTTTTTAATCACAATTTCCAAAAAAGATTTAAGCAGCACAACTCAAGCAGTACAAGTCCTTAAATATTGACATCAATTAAATTACAATAATTAAAATGTATACTTGAAGCCATAATTTGTTGCTTGCTCACTCTGTAAATATTGTTTCTTACTCAATGCCATGGGTGACTAATTTACATGTATTAATTTAGCAGTCACTTTTTTTCCAAATCAGCTTACAAAATGAGGAATACAAGAGTAAGCTAGAACAAGGAGGAATATTAGAAATAGTGCACATTACTAGTCTTGTGGTGAAAAATGAATCAGTGTAGGTTAATACACAGAAAAAATTAGTTTGACATGGTAATCTTTAATCAAAATAAATAGAAATTTTGCTTTCGCTCTGGAATGGCGTTCCTTCTCTGATGACGTCAGTTTGATAGCTTGGGTTGAATATCCTTAACCACTCCCCTCCAACTGGTCTGCTAAACCCCGCCCTCTATTAAATATTGAATATATGAGTCACAACACTGAAGTAAAGTCGTTTGCAACTTCTGTTTCACTGGGACTTTGATTGTTCATGGAAGAGACAAGGATTCGGCTACTCAGAATTACATAATCCTAATAGCCGTTTAATAAGGTCCTCTAAACGACCCGCTCTTTATGTCTGTGCCCCATGCAGAATAAGATCGGTGCTGGCCGTCTGATGGGACCCAAAGGAGTGGCTGTGGACAGGAACGGTCATATCATCGCAGTGGATAATAAAGCTTGCTGTGTGTTCATCTTTCAGTCTAATGGCAAACTAGTGACCAAGTTTGGAGCCAGAGGCACTTCAGACAGACAGTTCGCAGGTACAGCGATTGAACACTGTATCATAATGCTAATAAACCCAACGTTGAATAATGTAATGTGGTTTGTGGTGGTTAACCTAAGCACTAAAGAGTTGCAGAGGTGTTGTTGGCGCCCACTGTTGTGTGCTGTGACTGCTTGTCCTCTAACATCTCTTCCTAATACCTCATTTTGTCCAGCTCAGGAACTCTTGTGACCAAAACTGTTGCAATTCATGAACAAACTTGAAAGAAACAAGAGCTAAATGGTGTTTCACTACAAAAGCAACAACTAAGAACCATTCTGGGAAGACAAACGCCGCAAAATGCTGGTGTTTTTTATACAGAAATGGCCAGATTTACACAGGCTTCAGTTCCAGTGTCTAAAAGGATGTAAACTTGTATATTTTCCCTGCCTCAGTTCTGTTCCTGTTTCACTTTAGCATAAGCTATATTTTCAGTTGCATTATCTGTCAGTATGATAAATAATGAAGGCCAATGCATGCATACATGAATGAGCCTATATTCTTTCTAAGATACTGATAGCTACACACACATTAGTCATGCTTTTTGAAGCTCGTCCAACACTTTCTTGCTGCTGCTTATTTTACTATTTAAATACATCAGTCCCTTTTCCTAACCCTTTTAAGCAAGTGCATGTTGCTTGCGGACTGGTTTGGGATGTGCATCTCTAGACAGTCTTCCATTGCTCTTCTGGTCTGCTCCATGTTTGTTCCAGCATTTAAGGATGATTTTCATCCTTGCACCATTTGAAATGTTTCTGCGCTTTTTTTGTCTCAATCCCTTCTGCCCTGTCATTTATTTGTCTCCGCTTACCCTTGTTTGTGTTTTTCCCATTCCTTTTTAGAAAAAAGTGGTGTAAAGTTTGCACTGGAGCAAAAGTTTAGTAAATCTGGCCCTGGGTTCAGTAAGTATTGAGTGAATTCTTATCCCAGAATGTGGTGATTTATCTTATTGAAATTAAGTTTCATTCTAGAACTGAATTCAAGAGCAAATGATTTTGTGCTTTGTCTTTCTAATCAAATGTTGGCAAAAATCCAATTGTT